>NC_133334.1:111282626-111594791 GCF_042186555.1 Aquarana catesbeiana
AACCATTGAATTAATGGTCTCAATCCAGTTCTCCTCCACTGTCTGGGGAGTCTGTGCCTGCCATTTCTGTGCTATTAATTTTCGCACCTGAAATGGGCATCTCAACACTACTTCAATGGCGCCAGTCAGGACTCTACCTTCTTCCAAGCTTCCTAATAGGCAAGTCTTGACCTCCGGTTCTAGTGTGGTCCCAAAAGTTTTTATTATCCTAGCTACTATCTCCGCCCAGTATCTAAATAGCTTAGGACATTTCCGCACCATATGGATCAGGTCTCCTGACTCCTTACATCTGGGGCACTCATCATTTTGTCTCCTTCCAAATTTAAGCATTTTTTGGGGGGGTATAATAGACTCTTTGTGAACCCGTTTTACATTTCCAATACTTTTTTTTTTTTTTCTTGGAAGGCTTGATAACATCATTAGTTTTAATAAACGACTCAAAAGCAATACTTGTTCATTTACGAAATGATCCAACGTTAATGTACATTTTTTTGTATTTGGTCAAAGTATTTTATCTTTTGATTTTTAGTAACTGGGGTGTTTCCCTTGGCAGTAATAAGTGCAATTAAACTATTCTGGTAAATGTTGAAGTCCTGCAAAACTTTTAGCCCCTTGGTGGGCTTCCTTGCATGAACTGCCCCTTTCCTGTCTTCCTTACCATACTATTAAGGCATAGATGTGCCTTCTGTGTTTTTAGGGTCATTGTCTTGCTGCATAACCTACTTTTACTCTTGAGCTTTAGTTTAGGGACAAAAACCCCGACATTTTTCTGAATTTACTTTTACAAATCAAAATTCCAAGTTCTTCTATATTAGCAAACCATCCTGGTCCCGGGGCAGCAAAGCAGACCAAAACCATGATACGGTCATCACTATGCTTCAAATATTTGATATGGTTTTTTTCTACTTTGGTCTCATCCATCCACAGAACAATCTTCTGACATCTAACTCATTCACATTATCTTTATAAGACTGTAGATTGACAGCAATTTTTCTGTTTGGATAATCCTGGCTTTCTCCTTGCAACTCTGAAATGGAAGCCATTGTTTAGTGTTCTCATGCCAGCAGACTTATATGAAGGTACCACTGTAAGTAAATTGCAGATTTGTCTATTTATTTTGTATGGTGGTTTTTTTTTTTTTTTTTTTTTTTTTTTTTTTAGTGAAGGTTACTTCCCTTGTTCTCTGCCATATTTAGGCTTGTTCTGTCCTGGGTAGTCTTCCTCTGTACATGACACATTTCTGATCATACTGACTGTGAATACTGTAGTCACTAGGGCAGGGTAAAGCAGTGGGAAGGATGGCTGATGCCCTTTCTGTAGTCAAGGTCTATTTGACAGTTCAGTCACTAACCACTATAAAGATACACTTTTAACTTTTATTAAAGCAAGTCAAGACTGGTATATGATCAAAGCCAACAAACTTACAATGATCAGAACTATAGGTTAGAATAAACTACAGAAGAAAGAAGTGCAAAGTTGATAAACTTGTTTTGGCTCACTGCCATTTAAATGGTGCCCAAGATTTGTTTGTATACAGTTGTATGACTAAATGTGTGTGGAATTATTGAGAGGACTAGAATTTTTAAAATGTTGACGTTTTAATTAAATTTCATGTTTTGATAAGCTGCTCGATTTCAGTAGTTCTCGATTGGTTTGAGGTATCACAGCTCATTTGCTTATTTTAATAGCCGTGATTATTTCATATAAATAGAATGCACAATGATAAATCTTTTATTATGATAAAATGTATAATTATTAATTTCTGTGAACCTGCTTCAGATCAGTATTGAAGCCATTAGTAAGCTCACCAACCTCTTAGAAAGTGAGGTCAGTAATAGCAAAATATTTTTCCTTCATAAGGGAAGGACATTTTCCAGTGGTATTTTGCTTTTCTCCTGGTACTGCCTTTCTTGCTTCAGCCTTTGTGACTGGTTGCTTGCTGATCCTCCAACTTGTCATACAACTTAGAACATCAGAGTCGCATGACAAACCTTACTCCATGTTTTTCCAATGATAACCATTCATATATGTGCGACCTAAAGTCGTAGTGACTTCTAGGGATGAGCCAAACACCCCTCGGTTCGGTTTGCACCAGAACATACCGAACAGGCAAAAAATTCGGCAGAACACATGAACACCGTTAGTCTCTGGGACACGAACATGAATAAACAAAAGTGCTCATCAAGGCTTATATGAAAGTTATTGTCAAAGTGTTTGGGGACCCGGGTCCTGCCCCAGGGGACATGCATCAATGCAAAAATTTTTTTTTAAAACTGCCATTTTTTCGGGAGTAGTGTCTTTGCTTGCCGAACGGCTCACACAAATATACGTCGGCAGAAGGGCACGCACAGGCAGATTAACGTATCTGTACGTTGCCCTTTAAGAAGTGGTTCGCAGGCGCGCGCCGCCGCGAGTGTGGTTGCGGATCCCGCGGACTCTGTGTCCGCGGGGATACCCGCGATCGTCTTGCGGAGAGGATAACGGGGAAATGCTGATGTAAACAAGCATTTCCCCTTTCTGCCAAGTGACAGGACACTGATCACTGCTCCCTGCAATCGGGAGCGGTGATCAGTGTCGTGTCACACATGGGGCCCCCCCCCCTCAAAGTTAGAATCACTCCCTAGGACACACTTAACCCCTACAGCTCCTTCACTGCCAGTCACATTTACACAGTAATCAATGCATTTTTAATTGCACTAATCGCTGTAATAAATATGAATGGTCCCAAAATTGCGCCAAAAGTGTCCGATCTGTCCGCCATAATGTCGCAGTCGCGCTAAAAAATCGCTGATTGCCGCCATTACTAGTAAAAAAAAATTAATATAAATGCCATAAAACTATCCCCTATTTTATAGACGTTATAACCAATCAATAGCTTATTGCGTTTGGTTTTTTTCCAAAAATATGTAGAATAATACGTAATGGCCTAAACTGAGGGAAAAAAAATTATATTTTTTGGGGATATTTATTATAGCAAAAAGTAAATACTTTTTTTGTTGTGTGGTGTTTTTTTTTTTTTTTTTTTTTTTTTTTTTTAAATTGTCGCTTTTTTTTGTTTGTAGCACAAAAGATAAAAACCGCGCAATTGTCAGTTAAAGCGAAGCTGTGCCGAATCGCAGAAAGTGCTCTGGTCTTTGGGCAGCCAAATGGTCTGGGGCTTTAAGTGGTTAAAGTGAAACAATAAAAATGAAATATTCCTTTTAAATATCACGCTCCTCCTTTCTTTTTTTTTTTTTTTTTTTCCAATGAGTTTCATCTATATTGCCGAGACCCGACAATTCATTACTGCCGCGATCAGTTTTAAATGACAATTTTTCCTTTAGAAATGTCATTTTTGCTGTGGTACTGTTCTAAACACGGGGAAAAAATGCGCCATTTTACAGGCATACTATAGGCACCCCCCAGGCACAATATTTAAAGGAATATTTCATTTTTATTGTTTCACTTTAGGCATAAAAAAAACACTGCTCCCGAAAAACGGCCGTTTTTAAAAAAAAAAAAAAAAGAAAATTTGAATTGATACATGTCCCCTGGGGCAGGACCCAGGTCCCCAAACACTTTTTATGACAACTTGCATATAAGCCTTTAAAATGAGCACTTTTGATTTTTCATGTTAGTGTCCCATAGACTTTAGCGGTGTTCCAGCAGCTTTCAAATTTGCCCCGAACACCACATGTTGTTCGGTGTTCACAGAACATCCGAACGACCAAAGTTCGGTCCAAACTTATGCTCGGGCTGAACTGTTCGCCCATCCCTAGTGACTTCAAAGTAGTCATTGCACTACTTTGGTCTGAATTTCCTGCAACTTGAGGGCCATAGCCTTCAATGTTAGGCTCCTTTCACACTAGCCCACTTCAAAGCTGCCCTGTTTTCAGTGCAACTTTTGGAGTTGACTTTGATAAGACTTTTACACTCTGGCATTGAAGTTGTGTCAAAATCAGATCAAAGTAGTGCAGGAATGTTTTCTGAAGTTGCGACTTCAGTAGTGCCAATTGGAATGGCTCTCTCAGAAATGCATGGCATTTCACATGTTCTGCAACTTGGGGTTTCACAAGTCGGGGATCCTAAGTCCCACAAGTATGAAAGGAGCCTTAAAGTGGATGTAAAACCTCCATATACCCAGTGAAGTGAACAGCCTCAGATGATACACAGATGAAACCAATCTCCCCATCTAAGTTTTACATGTATATCTTCTATCTTCACCTTGATATACTTGGAAAGTGCACGTCCTGTTAGAATATCCTCTTCTCGGTTCCCCTGTAGGAGGGAATTATTGCTAGACACTGAGACAGCTGATTGGAGGAAAGGCGCGCGCGCCCCTCCCCACACATACAGAGGATGCCTGTGTATAGTTTAGCTGTGTGCTAATCTCTTTATAGCAACCTTTCCTGACACACACTTCAGGCTCCTGTCTCGGAGCGCTTGTCAAAAGTTATCAGGCTGATAACAGATGAATGGAGCAGGACAAAGCTACGGGACATAGTGCTTTGAAGAGAAAGGGAAAAAAAACGCTGATCCAGAATATGTGCCCAGCTTAAATTTCATGAATTGGGTTTACATCCACTTTTAACCTTCAAAAGTTGCATGAAAGTCGTACCTCAATGTTTTACATGCAACCGTAGGTCCGACTTTGCAGAGGGACTATAAGTCACATCTAAGTTGCACCCATCCAAAGTTGCACTCCAAAGTCCCACAACTTTGGGGTCGTACAAGTTTGGTATATTCCCAAGCAAATCTTTTTCTTACCGACCAGCCGCTGTCATACTGCGGCAGGTTGGCTCTATGACACGAATCGCCATAGCTGTATGTCGGTTCGTGTAATGGAATACAGTGGGTGGCGCGTGCATGGCGCCGGAGGTACCCGCGCCAATGCACGTGACTGCCGGCCACCCGCGATCGCTTCACAGAGAGCCAAAATGGGGATTTGTCAATGTAAACAAACAGATCCCTGTTCTGTCAGGGGAGTAGAGAAAGATTCTGTTCCTAGTAATCAGGAACCCCTTCCAGTGCCATTTATACAATAATCGGAGCATTTTTATAGCACTGATCGCTGTATAAATGTCACTGGTGCCAAAAGTGTCCAATCTGTCTGCCGCAATGTCGCAGTCATGTTAAAAATTTCTGGTCATCGCCATTACTTGGGGGGGGGGGGGGGGCCCGGGGCCCGTGGCCCGGGGCCCATTGTCGCCCATTGTCGCCCTTGTTTGCTCTGGCTATAGAGCCATTGGCGGCACAGCTGAGGGAGGATGGGGAGGTGAAGGACTGTTGGATAAACACTAAGGAAGAAAAGACCTCTTTGTATGCCAATGATATGCTTCTATACCTGGTGGAGGGCTCTTTGGCTACAGCTTTGAGTAGAATCACAAGATTTGGAAGGTACTCAGGGTTTAAAGTTAATTGGGAAAAATCATTGATTTTTTTTTTTTCCCCATCTGTCCTAAATATTCCACGAATCTGCCTAATGATGTCCCATTTAAAAATAGTTTCCCGATTTTGGTACCTCGTGGTTGAGGTCCAGCTACCAGCAAATACATATATTAAAAACAATCTACATCCTCTTATGGTACGTCTGAAGGATAACTTACAAACTTGGTCTAAGCTGCCCCTCAACCTCCTGAGCCGAATCAACATATTTAAGAACCAAACTTGGAACCAAACTTTTAGAACCTTCAGGGATATTCAAATTGAATATAAATGCCCCAACGCCCATTTTTACCCGTATCTGCAATTGCGCCATGCTGTGGCAGCCCAATTTGGTCTTCGGGAGGTTCAGCTTGCCCATTCTGAGCTAGAGAAGTTACTACTGGAGGAAGGCCATTCAAAACTTATATCAAGATATTATTTCACCCTGCTGACCTCTTCCTCATCTAGAATGAAGAGAGTGGAGGCTCAGTGGAGAACTGATATCCCATCTCTTACAAAGGACTCCTGGGCTAAGGTCACTGACTCAATGTTGCCGCCTGTGATTTCGGCCAGGGACAAAATTATCCAGTTTAATTATCTCCACTGAGTATATTCTACACCCACACGCCTTCATAAGATGGGCACAGTGGAAACACCAGAATGCCATAGATGTAGGGATTACTTTCATATGGTATGGCATTGTCCTCAGGTGTGGAAGTTTTGGGCGTCAATCTTAAAATTCTTAGAGGGAAAAATTAGCCCTTCCAAACATGTGCTCTGGCCAGATGCCTATTGGGCGACTTGGGGAAGGAAGAATTGTCTGAATCCAAAAAGACTCTGTTAAGAATACTCCTTTTTTCTATGCTAAAAAGGCATTCGCTCTGAACTGGAAGGATACAAGGCCTCCGTCCCTCCTTTATTGGGTGGACCTAGTCAATGGAGCCCTACCGAAATATAAATGGACTTACATTTCCAGGGGGTGTCCAAAAAAATTTTTAACAAAATATGGGCTGCATGGAATAAATTGGTGCCTGGAGACATAGAGGTGTAAAGGCAGGATAGATGTGACCAGGAGTGATTTATGTCTTCATCAGTGAAAGAAATACTGCTACATATGGCGATTGGTACTGAGTTTATTAGTATGCTATCAAAAGTGGATTACCTAATTTACAATGTTGAGTTTGGTTAGTTTTTCTTCTTTTATATGCTACGTACTCAGGGGAACTCCCCTAGAGCTAAAGGAGGTTGGAATTAACCACAGCTGAATATTTAGAACGCTAGTAATGTCTACACTGTTGCATAGAATCTAATCCTTTCGAATCTATATGTCACTGTTACTTCATTTGATGGATGTTATCCTCTGTAACGGGAATGTTTTGAATACTGCAATTTTTTATTTGAAATATTCATACATTTACCCTTTAAAATAAATACAAAAATGCATATTGGCCTAAACTGAGGATTTTTTTGGGGATATATATATATATATATATATATATATATATATATATATATATATATATATATATATATATATATATATATATATATATATATATATATATATATATATATATATATATATATATATATATATATATATATATATAAATATAATAAATTTTTTTTTTTTTTTCTTTATAGCACAAAAAATAAAGACCACAGAGGTGATCAAATGGCACCAAAAGAAAGCTCTTTGTGGGGGGAAAAAAGACCTACTTTTTGTTTGGGTACAACGTCGCACGACCACACACTTGTCAGTTACGGCATGCCGTCGCTTTATCGCAAAAAATGGCCTGGTCATTAAGGGGGTAAATCCTTCTGGTCCTTAAGTGGTTAACCAGAAAATAAGGTCTTAATGGCTGTTTAAACTCATTCACTTAGTACATAGACAAAGAGTATATTGTGGAGAAGAAAAATGTTTGGGCCATGACGGCATACGTTTTTACTGTAGGGACAATGTGAACTACTGTACAGTAATTGCTTTTGGGGACCAGAAGAACGTCGCTTTATAGCGGTACAGTACAACACACATTGCTAAGTGCATATAACAGCGTGTGTGTGCTCCTTCTTCCCTTTTTTTTTTTTTTTTTTGTGGCATGTAAAACAAATTTGTAGATGGGGAATAAGCAGCGTTTGAGTGTTTTATGCACCACAGTCGGGGGGGTGTAGTGCTGTGTTTGGAAGTTTGTATAAAGTTTTGGCTGAGAAGAAAGATGGTTTATAAATACATAGTGTGGGTGTTTTCAGACCTGTAGATTATTGTTTATCTTATAATTAGTGGTGTTCTTGTTTGCAAATCACTTGTTAGAATATCTTTCTCAGCGACCAATGCTGCTTATTAAACATCAATTAAAATGCAAACCGGTTTGATTATGCCGACAAGTAAATATTTTGCACCAGATATAAATTATATATGGGTGTATTCGTTTCTGTGTAAATGGCGCAGCAGAGATAAAATTGAGTGCACTCAGTCAGCGAATTATTAATTTTTTTTTTTTTTTTTTTTTTTTTTGTTACAATAAAATATATACCTGTGAATTTTAGGAGCCTGATATTCTCTATCCCTGGATATAGGATTGTGATTACCACTAACAGATCTCTCTCATTTGCACCCTTTTTGGTCTGCTAAATTATATTAGATAAATTAAAAGACCACAGTAATAACTAGAGGAGAAACAATCAAAGCAAAAATGGCTGAGAATTATATTTTTGGAAAGCGGCACCTGGCAAGACAGAGGTAAACCCCCCCACAAAAGGAAGGATGGTATCTGTCCACAGGAAGGACACCAGGGAGCAAGTTACTTCTAAAGGCAATATCCCACAAATGTGCAGTTAGCAGGTGTTTGCCAGGGATGTTGAGTGTATGGTTAGTACAGGATACTGAACCAGACGCGTTTGCCATTTTAACCAGCGTTGTGACTCTGGCTTTTTTTTTGTTTCCATTTTAACACCTGCTAACTCTGGACATTTTTGGGATATTGCCTTTAGAAGTCACTTGCTCCCTGGTGTCCCTGCTGTGGCTAATCCGCTACCTTCCTTTTGTGGGGGGGTTCGACCAATGTGTCTTGCTGGGTGCCGATTTTAAGAACAGTGTGATTCTCAGCCATTTTTGCTTTTCATTGTTTTATAGGTGTGGTACACTATATCTCCTGAGGAAGCCTTGAGATGGCAAAACATGTGGAGATTTACTACACCATGACAATCTACAGTAAACATGTTGTGAACACTGCAGTCAAGAGGCTGTTCATGAAAAATGTGGCTTAAAACAGTTTTTCTTAATAAAATCAATAATGTTTGACATGGAACAATAAAGTTATGAGTTTTGATTTCTTTAATTGGCACCTTGAAAATCCCAACTCCTTAGGAGTAACTTTTTCTTGTCTGTAAATAAATTAAATCAACTCCCAAACTGACCCCCAGCTTACAAGATAGACAAATAGTGGGATAGGCATGTATTTAGTTTTTTTTTATTTTTTGTCCTTCAGAATTAAAGTGGATGTAAACCCAATGTCATACTTTCTAAACTACTGCCATAGCGGTTATCTAAAAGGATATACATGCCTCCTGCATGTACCTTTACCTGTCAAATGTCTCCCCTCTGTCTGTTATGAGACCTGAAAAACTGCATACTCCTGTGGGTGGGTCTGTTGTCTGGACCTCGGTGGGTGGAGTCGTGATGTCAGTAGACTCCCCGCCCACCTCTACACTCCACTTGTCAATATGCATTTCTTACACTGAACTTCTGCTATGATCTCTAACATCCAGTGAAAAGACAAAGTAACCACATGACTTCAGCATGCCAAATCATACTGAGGTGTGGAACAGCCAATCCTTGCAGAGCTGCTGAAGAAAGGAGTGGGGGTGGGAATTAAAAAATACCGCATGTCTCTTAGGCTAGTGCACGAGATGTAAATCACCTGTCACTCACAGCAAGGGGGAGGATTTCAGTTTTTCTCTGTCAAGATTTATCTCACTGAACAATAAAAGGGGATTGCTCAGAGCTGGATTAACTCTTTGTGGCAAGACTGGGCTCAAATGATAGGAAATCTTATACTCTACATTATGACATAAAAAAAAAAAAAATCTGACTTTACATCCTTTTTAATGAGGGCCGGACTGCGGCTATTAAGAGTAGAAAAGGTCCGGATGTCAGTGTGAATAAACTATGCCCCATCTTTGGTGTCAGCGGGAGGAAATGAGCCCTGTCATTGGGCCCTATCGTTGGTCTCATTGGGATAAATTGTGCCCCATTGTTGGCTTCATTGGGAGGAATTCTGCCCCTTTATTGGTGTCAGTGGGGAGAATTTATGTCCAATGGTTGGTATGAGTGGATGAAAATAGTGCCCCAAGGGCTGGATAAAGGCAAGCAAAGGCCACAGTTTGGAGACCACTGCTTTAGACCTTGGATTAGCCCCCCCCTTCAGGGCAGGTTTTGGGCTCGGTGGTAGAAAGGCACAGAGGTGGTTGAGGGAGGAGGGTGGCGGCTGGTGCAGTGGTAGTGAAGAGGTTGGTTTCATGCGTGAAGGCAAGTGGTGCCTCCATAAGGAGACTGTAATTCCAGTTGCAGTCCACCTGGCCAGCAGCAGAGGTCGGCCTGGGGTTTGTTGAGCTAAGCTTCCACGCTGGAGATTACAGTGCAGAAGACCAGGGGTAGGGAGGTGGTGTGAGCTGACAAGGCCAGAAATGAGAAGGTCATGTCCCATCGCAACACAGACTCAACCCTTTGCAGGCACCACTCTGAATGTGCTTCCCTTAGGGATGACTGTTGTGGATAACACCGGTCTACACTGAAATGTCTATGCTACTTCTTTTAGTAGTGATACAAATATTGTTGCCCATCTGACATTACTGTGCCTGTGCCATCTTCAATTAATGAGAAAGCGGTACTTAAAGAGAATTAGTAAGAGAAGTAGTATTGTAGGGGTTGGTGGGAGGAAATGCAGAGCGTGACTGGGGACACACTCATCCAATTATGCCCAGTAGTGTGTTGGTACGAATGGTTATATGGGTAATGTAGGTCTGTAGCAGAGCAGCGACGCCATGGGCGGGTGCTGGACTAAGCATGTATAAAGTCTTGTTCTTTACAGGTGCTGCTTGTTTGTTTTCATCTACTTGTCAGTTTAGGTAGCCTGAATTTTGGGTGCTGCAGAGTACAATGGTTTGTTGAGGTGACCAAATTGGCTGCTCCTAAATTGCATTTACTCTCTACCTAATTGAAAGACCTTGAGTCCTTAGGTTGGCTATCAACCTCTGTATGCAAGGACAGCTTCACGCTGATTGATATAGCTGTATCTGAAAGTACAGTATGCATAGTTGTGACTATTACAAATGTCTGCTTGTTGAGCGTAGGCTGACATTCAACCATACCTCCAATTATTATTTTTTATTTTATTTTTTTCCTTGAGATGCATGCTGGTCTGCCAAACTCTCTTCCTTTTCAGATCTCCGATAACAGGGTGATACCCATCATTTCAGCCTTTTGGAAGAATGCAGTAATGTAGGATTACCCTGAGGGTGTCTGCACAATTTAACCCTTGAATGCAGGAAATATGTATATCTTGAAATGCAAATCGAAATGAAACGTGGTACACTGCACCACTCACTGAAATAACCTTTTCTCAAATAGTTTGTTAAAGGCCAATTGTGTCTTGGGCAAAAACCTCAAAGTCTCGTACACACTATAAGAAAATCGGAGGAATATTTTCGTCTGAGGAACGATCGTATGATTTTCGACAGCCGATTCCGAACACAATTTTTCCGAAGGGACAAACTCCAAATTTTTTCTCATACGGGAACAGAACAAACTATTTTCGTTTTTAAATGTGTACCATTTTTTTGTATGATTTTCGTACAAGAGAAATCAGAAACGAAAGACTGCACATGATCAGAAACAAAAAAAAAAAAAAAAAAAGCCTTTGTCGTACAAGAATTTTCATACATTTAGACCCCTTTCACACTGGAGGTGCTACAGCGCTAAAAATCTCAGCTGCAAACCCAGAGTGCTTTCGCACTGGGGCGCTGCGCTGGCAGGGCATCACAAAAAGTCCTGCCAGCAGCTTCTTTGCAGAGGTATAGGAGCAGTGAATACACCGCTCCATGCCCATTGAAAACAATGGGGCAGCGGTGTTTTGCGGGCGGATTTAACACCTTTTCGGCCGCTAGAGGGGGGTTAAAACCGCCCCACTAGCGGCCGAATAGCGCCGCTAAAACGACGGTAAAGTGGCTGATGCCCAGGGTGGCTCAGTGTGAAAGGGGTCTAATACATTTCCTTCCTCGGTTCTGACTTGCTGTGAAAAAACAAGGAAAATCGGACGATCGTTCATCCGATTTTCTTAGTGTGTACTTCACTTAATAAATATCCCAGAGCACCTGGAAAAAAATTGGCTTTGGCTGTTTTTTCATTATCTCCAACACTGTCCCCTCACAAACTTGCCACTACTACTCCCAGCTGCCACTCTTCTTCCAGATTCAGTGATGCCCAGCATAAGAATTAAAGGGGTTGTAAAGGTAAAAGTTTTTTCACCTTAATGCATTCTATGCATTAAGGTGAAAAAACATCTGACAATACTGGTCCCCCCCCCCCCCCGTTTTACTTACCTGACCCCTCGAAAGTCCCGCGCTCGCCCCCGACATCCTCTTCGCCGCTTAGCCTGGCCATTGATTGGTTACAGTGGATGGATTAAAAACAGCGCAGCCATTGGCTCCCCCTGCTGTCAATCACATCCAATGACGCGGAGCACCGGGGGGCGGGGCCGAGTGATGCAGTGAGCGGCTATGGCCACCGGCTGTATCACGGGAGCGCGCCCGCAAGCACTCAACACCATGCAAGGGAGTTTGCATGAAGGTGTTAAGTCCTTGCGGGGGGGGGGGGGGGGAGCTGAGACAGCCGCCAGGTTCGGGGCCACTCTGTGCAAAACGAGCTGCACAGTGGAGGTAAGTATAACATGCTTGTTATTTAAAGAAAAAAAAATGTATCTTTAGTGATCCTTTAATGTTGCAGTTTTCAGTTTAAGTACATTTTATTCATTTTTTTAAAATTTTTTTTAGGAAAGTACACCAGCTCTAAAAATATATAATTCTGCTTTGAATGAGCACCCTTAGGTTTCACCGCTACTGACTAACTATAGCGATGACACCTTTGCTCTGCTCTGTTTGGCTGTAATGTAATCTGATGCTGATCGCTGGGAATCTGTATGTGGGTTTTTTTTTTTTTTTTCGTTTTACACACTGGCATCAGATTTTTTGTTTGTTTACATATTGTTAGCCTTTGGAATCTTCCCTCTATGATGGTACCATTTTTATTTATTGAAAACTCCCTTGATGCCTATTGGCATCCAACTACTTTTTTTTTTTTTTTTTTGCTTGAGGGTGTGGCTTTGCTTGGCATCCCTTGCATCGTATCAAGTTTACATCTCAGGGTCTTCCTTGGACACGCACACATTCTTTCTTTCATTATACATCAATGGGTTTTTACTTCACTGTTTACCCCTGAAGAAGACTTTGAGTTGAAACGTTTTCTTTGTTATATTGCAGCCATTTGCTAAAATCCTTTAAGTTCATTTTTTTTCCTCATTATTGTACACACAGCATCCCATATTGACAGAAAAACACACAATTGTTGACGTTTTTGCAGATTTATTAAAGAAAAACTGAAATATCACATGGTCCTAAGTATTCAGACCCTTTGCTCAGTATTTAGTAGAAGCACCCTCTTGATCTAATACAGCCATGAGTCTTTTTGGGAAAGATGCAACAAGTTTTTCACACCTGGATTTGGTAATCCTCTGCCATTCCTCCTTGCAGATCCTCTCCAGTTCTGTCAGGTTGGATGGTAAACGTCGGTGGACAGCCATTTTTAGGCCTCTCCAGAGATGCTCAATGGGGTTTAAGTCAGGGCTCTGGCTGGGCCATTCAAGAACAGTCACGGAGTTGTTGTGAAGCCACTCCTTTGTTATTTTAGCTGTGTGCTTAGGTCTTGTTGGAAGGTAAACCTTCGGCCCAGTCTCAGGTCCTGAGCATTCTGGAGAAGGTTTTTCGTCCAGGATATCCCTTGACTGCATTCATCTTTCCCTCGATTGCAACCAGTCGTCCTGTACCTGCAGCTGAAAAACACCCCCACAGCGTGATGCTGCCACCACCATGCTTCACTGTTGAGACTGTATTGGACAGGTGATGAGCAGTGCCTGGTTTTCTCGACACATACCGCTTAGAATTGAGGCCAAAAAGTTCTATCTTGGTCTCATCAGACCAAAGAATCTTATTTCTCACCATCTTGGAGTCATTCAGGTGTTTTTTTTTTTTTAGCAAACTCCATGCTGGCTTTCATGTGTCTTGCACTGAGGAGAGGCTTTCGTCGAGCCACTGTGCCATAAAGCCCCGACTGGTGGAGGGCTGCAGTGATGGTTGACTTTCTACAACTTTCTCCCATCTCCCGACTGCTCTCTGGAGCTCAGCCACAGTGATCTTTGGGTTCTTCTTCTTTACCTCTCTCACCAAGGTTCTTCTCCCCC
Organism: Aquarana catesbeiana; assembly: GCF_042186555.1. Taxonomy (NCBI): domain Eukaryota; kingdom Metazoa; phylum Chordata; class Amphibia; order Anura; family Ranidae; genus Aquarana; species Aquarana catesbeiana. The sequence continues at coordinate 111,296,543 of NC_133334.1, forward strand.
CATAGCTCAGTTTGGCCGGACGGCCAGCTCTAGGAAGGGTTCTGGGGTGCTGTGTGTACATTAATGGGGAAAAAAGAAATTAACTTAAATGATTTTAGCAAATGGCTGCAATATAACAGAGTGAAAAATTTAAGTGGGTCTGAATACTTTCCGTCCCCACTGTATATTAGTTTTTGGGTACTTGTATAAAGTTCCATTCTATACTGTGTGTACTTTGACACCTGCAGTAGTTTGTGTCTCCACCTCCTGCCAGTGGGCTGTGGTTACCTCTTTATTCTCCAATGTACAGAATATGTTGTCACAATTATTTGGCCTTGTAATGAATTCATTAGTTTCGCCAGAACTGGGGCTTTTATCACTCAGAAATCTATAAAGATCATGTGACTCAAATTGTCTGCTACCACACAGTGAACACCGTTTTAGTGGACCTGTCCTTTTAAGATAGGGTTGCATTATTTCTCTCCCCCACCACCTTTAAAAAAAAAAAAAGAAAATGATAACAATAATCTGGGCTACAGCACAACGTTGTAAAAATTACTTGGAATGCACTGTGACTTTCAACATTCTTGCCTTGGCAGAGGTGAGGTCCCTGGGCCATTTTCAGGGAGAGTTGAGGATCTTAAGTCCTGTGAATCTGTCACCACAGCAAGTGCAGTGTCACTATGGTGATCATGAACAATAACTAGCTGTTCTGATATCACTGTATGTAACTGCAGCCACCCATTGTCTCTGATCACCACCAGAGCAGTACAATGTCACCAATGTCACCAGTGTAGCCACTCGGTGTCCCCAATCACCATTATTCCAGTCCCAGTGTCCCCATAAGGTCTTGTTCATGTGTGCGGTGCTCTCTGAGGAGTGATCTGTGTTTTGATCACTTTTCAGAGAGCATTTGACAGGCAGCAAGGAGACATGGTTGCCTCCTCGCTACCTGGTTTAACCCCTTGGATTTTGCACATGAGCCCACATTCACTTTATGGGTCACGAATGTGCAGGGAGGATCGAAAGTGACAGGGCATAATTTCTGCTGTGGCTGTGAAGCAGCATGTGTACATTCCTGGCTGCAGAAAGGGGATAGTGATTGGGGGTCTGTAATTCCAATGGCTCACCTGCTAGGTTTAACCACCCCCCCTCTCATTTTGACCCTACACGTGCAGCCAGTCAGTGTCTCCCATCACCACCACACCCGTATCCAAAAGTTTTAATAGGTAGTCAGGAAATTAGATGCACAATCCTGAGTGTGCTCCTTGGATTTTGGGCCTCTGTGTGGCTAGTCTGTGAAGAAGCCTCGCACATGGTATCGCCATACAGGCGGTCCCCGGGTTACAAACGACTCCTACTTACAAACGGAGGAAGACAACAGGAAGTGAGATGAAATCTGCCCTAAAGAAGGGAAATTCACTCCAGTAAGAGTTATCATGGAAAATGGGTATCTTCACTGAAGCTTTATCGCCAATCCTTGTTACCACAACAACCCAAAATGTTAAAAATCCAATTGTCTTTGGGACAAAGTGAGGTGAAACCTTCTGAACAGGGACATAGACAGCAAAAAAAAATGTTACGGGGGTGTTAGCCCTTCCCTATACCACCAAAACGCTTAAATTGTTTTTTTGGCTGGAGTTGCACTATGCAGTTTACTTTTAAACAATTTCCGCAATGCAATTTTTTTTTTTTTTTCCCTTCGGCTTTCAGGACAGCACCTTGGAGAGAGCATAGCTCCAAATCTTAACAGAAAACACTGCGTGACAACGCCCCTTTAAAATCAGCTGCTTCCACCATCAGTCTTTAGTGTTTCCTTCGCCATGGTAGAAGCACTGCTGGGGAACCAGAAGGGCTGCGCTCTCTCCAAGGAGTGGGTATTGGCAGTACATTTCTTTTTTCTGTCATCAGACCAGCCCAGCTCCCTCCCGCAAAAGAGGGGGGTTGCTCTTGTGCCCATTCCTTTGCCGGCTCATTTCTGGGAGGCGGAGACTTCGGCGGGGCGTAGCAGCACGTGGTTCCCGGCTGCTGGAAGGGGAAGGGGCGGGTCATCTGGCCGGGACTTCCTTCCGCTCCTAAGCGATGGACACCAGAAGTTTCATTTTAAATAGCACACAGGTAAGGGAAGGGTCCACACAGGAGTGTAAGGAGCTCTTTTCCTCAGTGAGAAAGGAATTAGCAGAGACCCTAGGGACAATGCGTTCCTTTATGAAGAAATAGGGCCAGAGTTCCAGCCAGGAACAGAGCTCCCAGTCCAGTCTTCCTCCTACCACTTCAAGACAAATTGAATGTGAGGCAGAGGATCTCCCCCCCCCCCCCCCTCAACAATTGAATGAGGAAGATTCTTTAGAATGTCAGATGTTTCAGCATCACTTATCCACTTGCAACTTGCAAGTGGTTTACCGGGGTTATGGCTTAATCGATCAGCCATAACCCTGGTAATTTTTTATTTTTTTCAGCCGGTGACTGGCTGTTTCATGAAAGCAGTCCAAATGGCTAGCAGTGGGAGGGTACATGAACCCCCCCTCCACCGCTCGCTAGCGTTTCTCAGGCTTACTGTTTTAACAAGTGTGCCCGAGAAACAATGTGATGGGTCACACGGCTGGCCATAGAGCTTCCCAGAGACCAGATCATCTCTGATTTGCCTCTATGATCTTGGAAGACCAGAGCGATGTCATGACATAACTTCCAGTCTAGGGCAGAAGTAAACTGTTTAAATATAAATAAACAAAAGCTCAAATTTATTTTAATTTTTTTGATATTTTGCTTTTAAAGGTGCAGGAGAGATTTTGGGTTTTATTGCCCCTCAGATCTCTCCATAAAGAGGACCTATCATCCCTTATTTTTTTTTTTTATTTTCAAGGGATGTTTACATTCCTTTTTAATAGGAATAAAGTGATACAAAAAAATTTAAGGACAGTGTAAAAATGAATAAAATAAAAAATGCTTGCGTGCAGAAGCAAACGCATATGTAAGTCACGCACGCTTATGTGAGCTGTTTGCATCACTCGTGAGGTATTGCTACAAATGTTAGAGCAACAATTCTAGAGCTAGACCTGTAACTCTAAACAGGTAACCTGTAAAAATGTTTGAAGCTGCGCTTATGGATATTAAGTATCGTAGTTTGTCGCCGTTCTACAAGCGTGTAAAATTTTAAAGCATGATATGTTGGGTATCTAGTTACACCAGCGTAACATCATCTTTTATGTTTTACCAAAAAATTGGGTTATATGTTGTGTTTTTTGCATTACAATTAAAAAGTATTTTTCCCAAAAATATTGCGTTTGAAAAACCGCTGCTCAAATACCACGTGACCTAAAAATGTAATGATTGCCACTTTATTCAAGGCAGGGGTCGGCAACCTTTTTACACTTAAGGGCCGGATTCAATGTATGTGAATGCATGGAGGGCTGCATTCACCTGCTAATAAAGATCATAATCTGGACCCCTTTACATTACACAGACCCCGTACCTCTGGACCCCTTTACATCACACAGCCCCCCTGCATATTACACAGCCCTCCTCCCATGTTATGCTTTAAAATTGCGCATACTTGTGGAGTAGCGACAAACTATGGCACTTTAAAATCTCCATAGGCGACGCTTTAAAAATTTCTACAGGGCACCAGTTTATAGTTAGAGGAGGTCTTGTGTCCCCTCCTGCTGCTTGGGCTAACAGCCGAGCGGCTTCATAGCCGCATCGGTTGTTATCCCAAGAAAGCCGACTGGGGTTAAAACGCCTGTGGGACGGGTACACGTGAATTCATCACGTGCACTGACGGGCCGGACATTTAGCAACGGGCCGTAGGTTGCCGAATTCCTGCTGTAAGGTCTGCTTTTTTCTTTCCTTTTTTTTTTTTTTTTTTTTTAATTTTTTTTTTAACTTATTTAATTGAAATGGCACACAGGCATTTCATTAAAGAGGGGCTCCTGGCTCTGTCAGAAAAAAAAATAAGTCTGCAGCTACAAATACTGTAGCTGCTGACCTTTTAATATTAAGGAACTTGGCTGTCCACGAATCCAGTGGTGTCTTCACCCGAGCTGATTTTTCAATTAATTCTCGGTTGCTGCCGCCACCATTTCGGGTAAGGGAAATCAGAAGTGAAGCCTTGCAGCTACACCGCCGGTTCCCTCTGAACCTCCGTGGAGGGGGTGGGAGGGGCTGGCTCAGGTTCTCGGTGGATCGCTGAGAGGCTGAGCCAGGTGCTGGTTCTAGGTCAGGCTCTTTTCAGAGCCTTGAACGGCTCTGTGATGTCAGCTGACAGTGGGCTTTAGCTGAAAACTGGTCACAGGAGTGCAGAATGAACTACACTCCTGTGATCCATAGGAGAAGCCGAAAAAGCTTGTTTTTAAAGCAGCCTGCCAAGTGAAAAACAAAACTTTAGAGAGATTCCCCTTCTCTATATGTCCTATTTATCATTATCCAAGAGGATGAAAGTAAATGTAAATCCCAAATTTTAGGTTGTCACCGGAACAGAAACCGAGAGGGGGAAACCTTTTTATAGGGACACTAGTTCTGGTGACAACCCAGGGCTCCCTCATTTTGGAGGTATTTCCTCTCATTTTTTGTTTTGACTACGGGCAGAAGTAAAGGACATTCTCCCCAGTGGGGCACCGATGGTAAAAATAAAATTGACAGGGGTTATACACCTCTTACTCTATGCCTCTAGTTTTCTTTAACCCTAGGCAGCCTAATTAAAGGCCATCTCCGGGCCTTTTTTTTTCTAGGGAAGAGGAGGGTGGAGATTTACTGATCTGATCCTTCCAGTCCTCCTGCACAAGACTGGTCCAGCACCCCCATGCTCCAGTAGTCTTTAATAGTGGACTGTTCCTGATGTCACACCCAGAGCATGCTCCATAGGCCAGGAACAGTCCACCACTGAATCGTGGGGGAGTGACCTTTTCCTGAGGATCACTCACCCCTAGACAAAAAGGAGCAGTTCACCTGTGTGGTACATGCCCAGCCTCACTGCTTGGTAAGAAGAAAAAAAAAAAAAAAAAATTTCCCTGGAGATGGGCTTTAATTCCTTCACCTGATCTAAGATAAAAATTTCTTGAAGATTTTTTTTTTTTTCTTACTTTCTATTTTTCTAACCATTTTTTGAGCTTTTTTTTTTTTTTTTTTTTTTTATTTTTTTTTTTTATTTTACCAAGTGGGACATGTCCTTGATAGCCAAGGGGCTATTTTCATATAAATCAATGAGATCAGTATGTACATATCACTGTAATATACGCCAAATATAGAAATGCTTATTTCAAATATTAAAGTGTCTGTATAATTGTACACATTTTCCAGAATGTGTCCTATACCGTATGATCAGTGAAGTTGTTTTTTTTTATGTCACAAGTCTATGTGAAAGTATGACAAACACGTGTGCACTTGCCCTAGAGCAAATAGCTATTCACACTGCATATCTATTGCTGAGTTTTGTATGGAGTTGCCTTGTAATTATACAGAACTGATTCAGCTATGGAGACAACTAAAATGAATTTGTAAACTGCAAAAATATTTATAAAACTTTGCATCTAGCTAAACTAATACTTTAGCGGCCAATGCTGGGCTTTGTGCTACCCCCCCTTCTAAAAGCCAACCTTCCTCCCTCCTAAGTGGTATGTTATGCATTTTTAATTTTTTTTTTTTTAAAGTCACCTGGCACACTAGGTCGTCTTTGTCCTAGGTCTTCTCATAACCGTGAAAGATCCTGGATGATGGAGAAAGCAGCAGTAACTTTGCGTATAGTCTTTTCGCTTTGTCTGTTTTTAATCCTTCCTTGCTCTATCCAAGCCTAAAACAAAAGTACACTCAAGAATGTGCCTTCTATTATAGGACATAGAACGGTGTGCATCTATCCATTTTCTTCAGATTTTTTAAAATTTATAAGGGACATTGTGTTGGGCATATGTCTACTTCTCGAACATGACATGTTTATTCATCTCCAGTATCCAATCTCTATGGGTAGGAGGGTTCGATGAAACCCAATGAGAAGCTATCTATTTTCGTGCCACAAAGCATGCTCACGATAGCCAGATCATGGTCCAAATTATTGGAATTCACATACCCCAATAAACATAGGACAGGGTTGACTTGAGTATTTTGGAAGTGGTTAGTATATTAACAAGTGAGTTTTCAGATGCCCTTAATTTTCTTCTGTGTTTAAATCCAGTTAACTGCATTTTTAAAGTGTATTTTGACCAGACCCTTTTTTTTTTTTTTTTTCCCCAGAGGACAGAGCATGGATTGGAGAGAACCTCTGTCATGTACTTATTATTTTTTTTTTTTTTTTATTAGGTTTTAGTATTTTCAATACAAAGGTGTAAAACACAATTGAGGGAGGAAAAAAGGAAGCAAAATAGTAATAACAGACTACTCTGGAAAGCGAATAGGCGACCTTCATACATCAGGATTAAGACAGTCCGAGAGCATAGCTAGCTAGCTTACAGCTCAGTAGAGCAGGAGAACATAAAGCTGGAGAAATAACAGTAAGAGCAACTCTGTCAGACATTCCATTAGCATATTCTGTAATTTATAATTGCGTGGCCTGCTTTTCCAAAAAAAAAAAAAAAAAAAAAAAAAAAAAAAAAAGGGGGGAGGCGGGGGCAGAGGGTAGAAGGTGTAAGAAAGCAACAATCAGCTGGGCTTGTCACTCCCGGGTTCTGAGTGCTTACTGTGTGTGTCCGGTGATACCAGGGCTTCCATGTTGCCGTATGTCGGTCCACCCGGTGAGCTAGTTGTGCCGACATGGACTCCATAACCTCCACGTCCTTGATTCTAACATAAAGATCAGATGGAGTCGGGGGGGGTTGTTTCCAGTGAAGGGCCACTAGACCTCTAGCCGTTGTTAGTATATGTGTGACCAGTTTTTTGGCTAAACTGGGTAATTTAGGAGGAGGAAGGCCCAATTAAAAAAAAAAAAAAACTTGTAGAGGGATATCCGCCTCAAACAGCTGGTGGAGTAGTCCTTGGACCGGATGCCAATAAGGCTGGAAGGATGGGCAGTTCTAGTAGAGGTGGAATAATGTGCCCCGGTCCTGGAGATACCTCCAGCAGCGATCCGAGGCCGATGGGTATATAGAGTGTAGGCGAGATGGTATCAGGTACCAAAAGAGCACCTTATGTGTTCTCCTTATAAAGCGTGCACATAGATCTCTTGGCAGCCCAGGGCCATATAGTGGACAATTGTTCAAGGGCTAATTGCTCTCCAAGGTGTTCCTCCCATCTACGCATGTATCTGTTTCCCCTGAGAGACCATATCATAAGAGTTTTTATATATGTCTTTTCTGTGAGGGGCCTGATAAGATTAAGTATTCGAATGGGGATGGCTTAGAGAATTGGAGGCTAGGCGTGAAGGTATGTGCATAGTGCCGAATTTGGAGGTAGCCAAAGAAGGCACCACGGGGAAGCTCATGTTTGGTTCTGAATTCATCGAAGGGTAATAAGACCCTAGTCACTGGATTCACCAAGTGTCCATAATGAAAAAAGTTCCTCTGCAACCATGGTGAGATCATCTGGAAGGTTAAACTGTCGGGTAATTTAGGGTTGTAGAGGAAAGATGTAACTAATGAGGCCTCAGATTGTAGAGAAGTGTTGCGGTTTAATTGTCTCCAGATAGTTCGTAGCAAGTTCATAGTGTGTAGTAGGGAGGTGGAGGGAACATCGGCATTGGTGTTCCATAATAGATTGTTCGGGTGGATGGGAGCTAACCATAATTTGGGTCCAACGGTTATAGACCAGAAGGGTGACCCAGGATGCTGTAGCTCTGTTGGGTGGCATAGTATTAATGGTGAAGGTGTGGAAAGGCCCAGCCCCCATCTTTTTGAGAAGAAAACATTATGGAGCGGGCTATTTGGTGTTTGTAATTCCATGTGAAATTTAGGAGTTCATTCTGAAGTTTTCTAAGCTGACCACCTTGTATCCTGATAAGGACCCATATTCCTCCAAGAGTTTATGGAGATTAGGGAGAGTCGCATGCGGTCGCGTTAGAGTTAGGAGTACGTCATCCGCAAACATCGAAACTTTAAAGGGGTTGTAAAGGTAAAAATTTTTTCACCTTAATGCATTCTATGCATTAAGGTGAAAAAACTTCTGACAATACCGCCGCCCCCAGCCCCCCCGTTTTACTTACCTGACGCCTCGAAAGTCAGCTTCTCGTTCCCGACATCTATTCCTCCGCTCACCCTGGCCGCTGATTGGCTACAGTGGATGGATTGGAAGCAGCGCAGCCATTGGCTCGCGCTGCTGTCAATCACATCCAATGACGCAGCGCGCTGGTGGGCGGGGCCGAGTGATACAGTGAGCGGCTATAGCCGCCGGCTGTATCACGGGAGCGCGCCCGCAAGCACTAACCACCATGCGAGGGAGCTCGCATTAAGGTGGTTAATGCTTGCAGGGAGGAGCTGAAACAGCTGCCGAGGGACCCCAGAAGACCAGGTTCGGGGCCACTCTGTGCAGAACGAGCTGCACAGTGAAGGTAAGTATAACATGTTTGTTATTTAAAAAAAAAAAAAAAAAATTTTACCTTTTACAACCCCTTTAAATTTGCGTCCCCTAACCATTACACTGCTAACGTTGGGGTCCTTTCGAATATGGGCCACAAAAGGTTCGATACACAGGGCAAAGAGCAACGGAGAGAGCAGACAGCCTTGCCTAGTCCCATTCGAAATGGGAAAGGAGGTAGACACGGCAAAAGGTGTTTTAATAGAGACAGATGGAGTTGCGTATAGGTGCCTAATCTCCCTGAGGAACGGCCCCTGAAAGCCCAAATATGCAAGGGTGGAGAACATAAAAGGCCAGCGAAGGCTTTTTCAGCATCTAAGCTGAGCAACAGCGCTTCATCTTTTTGCCTGTTAATGATATCTATTAAATTGATGATTCTTCTGGTGTTATCTCTTGCCTGACACCCTGGGACAAAGCCTACCTGATCCTTGTGGAGGGAAGGGACCTCTATTTACTCGGAGGGACAGTAGTTTCATAAAAATTTTCAGGTCTGAATTCAATAAAGCTATAGGTCTATAATTCCCACACAGTGTGGTCTTTATCAGTTTTCTGGTTGTCCGTGGATTTCATCCTTTGCTATTTGGGAGGAGCTTCAAAGTCTCGGAAATCGCCTCTTCAGTGATCGGAGAGTTGAGAGACTGTAGAGCCTCCACTGTTAGGGTGGCCACCCCATCAGTAAAACCTTCTTGGATCAGTAAGTGCAGTATGGAGGGGTTGTTGTAGAGATCCAAGAAGTAGTCGCAAAATAATTGGGCAATGCGATCGAGGTGAGAATGGAGGGTCCCAGCAGGGTCCTTAGGGCCTGGGGAGCCGAGGCAAGGGTTTGTTCATGGAGTTTACGCGCTAATAGGGTGTGGGCTTTATTGCCCTTATAATATAGCTGACGTGGTCTCCTGAAGGGCTTTTTCAACCTTTCCTATATCTATACTTTTGAGAACTGCCCGTAGGCGAATAATTACTCTTAAGAGGCGGATTGAGGACGAGGCTGTAAGTCTGGATTCTAAGTCCCGTAGTCGCTGTGCAGTCTGTTGCCTGGTATTTTTCTTACAGGCCGTTGAGACCGCTATACATTGTCCACGTATCACTGTCTTGCGTGCCCCCCCCCCCCCAGAGGGTTCCTACAGAAATCTCTGGGGCGCTATTCTCTACAAAGTACAGTTTTAAAGTGTTTTTTTTAACTCCGTCCTAATTGTGACATCTTTCAAAAGGAAGTCATTAAGCTGCCAGTGGCACTGTTTGATCTTGGACGTTTCTAGTTTGAGTTTCAGAAGGGTGGTCCGACCAAGATATGGGCAAGATGTCTACTTTAGCAAGTGCCCGCAGGGAGGGGGCATTTAAGGAAAAAGTAATTCTGATTCGCATTTGGTGCATAAATGTTGCAAAAAGTTATTTCAGATTGTTGTCATCTGCCACTAAGGATCAAAAATGGACCTTGGGGGCAGAGTAGGAGGATGTGGGTGTGAATGGGCATCCCCTTTTAATCCAGATGGGGGCCCCCCCTGCTTTTTAGTGCTAGAAACTAAGAACCCCATAGGAAAAAATCTAGATGCAAACGCCAGAGTGCCTCTTTTGGTTAACATGTGTTTCTGGTACAAATATTACCTCTGCTCCAGAATCTCTGAAGCTCCTCGGTGCCAAATTCGAGTTAAGACCATTAACAATAATGCAAGTAAACCTGTACCATGATGAGGGTGGGGTGTGAGCAAGGAGTATTGTGAATACGTGTTGGAAGTGTTGTATACTTATGGAGCCCAGAACTTACAAACGGGGGGGGGGAGGTGATATCCCAACCCTGGAGGTCTGAAGTGGGGATGTTCAGAGTCTCACAAAAGAAGCGAATGTCCACGGGTACTTGAAGGGTTGCCATCTTCCCAGCATGGGTAGCCGTCAGGCTAAAGGAGAAGCCCCAGTGGTAGGTAATGGTGTTATCCTGCAAGGAGTGGTTGAAGTAGCCTACGCTTCTGAAGTGTGGTCCAGGATAGATCAGGAAAAAGTTGGGTGGGGGTGCCATCCACGAGGATAGGTTTAATCACCCGGGCTTTGCACATGATGTCCTCCTGTTAAAGTGAATGAGTACACTCTGCAGATGACATCTCTAGGTTTGGACGCTTGATCTTTAGGCTTCAAAGCTCTGTGGGCCCTGTCCATTTCGATGTGTGTGGAAGCTGAGACTCCCAGTAAGTTGTTGAAGATAGTCTGGAGGACAGATCGCAGATCCCCTGGACCAGCAGACTCCGGATCCTGATATTATTGCGGTTGTGATTGTCCGGATCTTCCAAGTGGCGTTGCAGATCGAAGAGCATAAAGTGGTCATCTGTCTGTTGGGATTGGACTGGGTGGACAGTGAGCTTAGTGGATTGCAAATCCTCATCTAGATCCTCCACCTGACTGGCCAGCTGATGGAAGTCCACTTGCAAAGTTTTTTAACTCACTACAGCAGGCTTCTTTGACCTGCAGAGATCAGCAGCTTAGTCATCTTTGGTGGGTAGCGAGCGTAGTTTGTTCCCGCCAGGAGACCAATTCATCTGCTGTGAGAAAGGATGGTATTCTGGGCAGAGCCTAATGGTGGGCTAGAGCCTGCGAGGGTGAGGCCCACGGTTCAAACCACTCTTTGGGTCTCCCAGCTGTATTGGTGGTGCAGGGTGCAGATCGGGATCAAGCGAGGGAGCAGGGGAGGGCAAAATCTCTGGGCGGATCGCAGTTAGGCAAGTGGTGCTGGGTTCACGGGAGCAAAGTGTTCTCTGAGGCTTTGGTGAGCTCGGGACTGAAGATGGGGTCTGAGATGCAGGAGAGATGGGCTGCGGCAGGGATTTTGAGCGGCCTGATTGGGATGTGGGGGGGCGAGTGAGTCCCCAGTGCTAGAATTCTGGCAGCAGAGTGCCCCGAACGGAGAGTGAATCAAGTCCAGGGCCATTAGAGGGTGAGGGGGCAGGAGAGGGACTCTACGGAGTCGTCCTGCCAGCAAGATGGCGGCTGTTGTTCCAAGTGGTGTGGCGGAGATGGACCCTACAGGGCTGGTGGGGCTGATGTTTGTGCTGCGGGTTGACATTGGGGGACCCTGTGGGTTAAGTTGTCCTGAGGTTCCCCCCTGTTTCTGCGATCTACTGGCCATCGATCCGAAGCTGTGTCCCCGTTAAAGTTTCACAAGAGCAGGTCCGTGGAGAGCAGGGAGATCACACGTCCATCAAAGCCCCCTCTGTCAGTTTATTTTTGTTGTCTGTTCATTGACAGATTTTTCTTTGCTTTCCCCCACAGACACGCAACAGGAAGTGAGGGGAAATCACCACTGTTGTCAAAAGATTGCGTGTTCTGTTGAAGGATTTCCCTTCAATCTGTCCTGTTTCTTGTGACAAATTTTTATATATTTTTTTTTTAAATCAAAAAAAATGTTTATTAGAAAACAAAACCAACAGACTTTACAGCTCACAATTATGGCTCACACTTTGTCATACAGTTCAATTACCATCGCAGGAAGTATATTTGTACGATGCACTCAACATCCAATACCATCTTGTAGTGTACATTTCTAGTTTTTCCTCTGAGGAGACTGAATATTTATGCATCGGCACTATATTTAAGTTCATATAATGTAGGTTCTTTCTGTTACTCCTCCCTCCCAATGTGTCTCTCACTGTCCCAACCCTTACCTCAGCAATCTGTCCATCACCAGATTAACAGGAGAGAGACCAGGGGTGTCCACCCAGGGTGCCCACAGCCTATCAAACTTTCCCGGTCAACCTCTATGTTGAAATATGTATTTTTCCAACCTTATGGTGTCTCCCATTTGAGCAATCCATTCCTTCAACGTTGGGTGTTCAATCGCCTTCCAACGCCGAAGGATCAGCTTACGGGCCTGAAACAAGGCCCTGGCTATGGCCTGTTTGAAATTGCCCTCTATAGAAATGTCATCTATTATCCCTAGTATACATGGCTTTGGGTCAGCGGGTATGGTAGACTGGTAGACTCTGTTGATAGTGGCTATAACCCCTGACCAGAATAGATGTAGTTTGGGGCACCTCCAGAGCAGGTGTATCAAGTCTCCATGATTTCTCGCACACCTCGGACAGTTGGAATCCGCTTTTACTTCCATCCTAAACAACCTTTCAGGTGTGTAGTGTACCCTAAGAATGATGTGTAACTGAGATAGCCATTATGCCACATTTAGGGAACAAAGTTGTACTGCCTGGAGTGCCTCCTCCCATTGTTCTCAAATGATCCTACATCTTTCCCATTTGCTCAACACCCCCTGGGGAAATTCTTCTAGGTATATATTGATTAACTTGGAATAAACACTAGATATAAAGCCCTTAAACTGGGATACTTCAGCCATAAAGCTAAATGTCGGTGAGAGAGTCCACGGCCCCCCCCCCCCGGTTTGCGCCGTCACTGCGTGGTGCAGCTGCATATAGATGTACATCGAGTTAGAGAGGTGAAATTGCTCCCTCAACACCTGAAAGCAAATCAGTTTTCCCTCAGAAAATATATGTCGCATGTGAGTGACCCCGTGTCTCTTCCACCGCACACCACAATCCAGTGACTGAAGTTCCTCGTAGTATCCATTATTCCATATCGGACTGTGCCCGATAAAGCCCTCTACTTCTTGTAGCTGTCTGTTCCAAATTTTTTGCATCAGAACGTATGTGGGAAATCGTTTATTGGATTTTGCATATGCCAAGGCCTCCATACCTGTGGGTACATCGACAAAACCAGTGACATGACACATTAGGGCCGTAATGGGTTCAGAGTGAAGATTACCATCTTCCGTTTCCAGGTCTTCTGGCATAGCCCGGGCAATGTGTTGCGCCTGAGCCGCCAGATAGTATACCCAAGGGTTGGGGAGGGCGAGGCCTCCCGCCTCCTTTTAGATTTTTGTAATTGCTCTAATTTTATCCTTGGGGGTTTATCTAGCTATATGAAGGCCCTAAAAATGGAATTTAAGAATTCTAAACCTCTTTAGTGGGATTACCATTGGCCTGTTGTGCAGGATATACAGAAGTTGGGGCATAAAAATAATTTTTATGAGATTTACCCTTCCCACCAGGGACAGTTTCAGGCGGGACCAAATTTTGGCTCTATCACGGATTCTATTTAATATCTGGGTCAAACTTAGGGAGATAAATTCACGTGGTTCTGCCGTTAACTGGATTCCTAAGTATTTGAAGCCGGTAGGCACCGGCACCTCATGTATCGCCTTCCTTGTGCTGTCCGGGTTTGCATCCAGCAGCAGAAGGGACAATTTGGTCCAATGAATTACCAGTCCTGAGTAGGTCCCAAATCTTCCTATTACTGCCATAGCTTCCTTCGGGGAGTCGGCTGTGTCCCCCAGGAGTAGCATGGTGTCGTCGGCGTATAGCATAATTTTCTCCTGAATCCCTCCGTATTGGAACCCATGTACCTGATGCATTCTAATCAAGGCTGCCATGGACTCTATGGCGATGGCAAAGAGGAGTGGGCACAGTGGGCATCCCTGTCGGGTGCCTCCTATACATGAATGGTGCAGAAATGTGTCCCGCCTCCATAATGATCGCCTGAGGTGAGCAATACAGCAGTTTCACCCAATGACAGAAACCCTTCGCCAAAGCTAAGTTTGCCCATGACAGCCCAGAGGTACTCCCACTCTATGCTGTCAAAGGCCTTATGGGCGTCCAATGACAACAGTGCTCTATCCCCAATATTATCCGACTGTCTGTATGTTCAGATAGTCTATGGAGGTTAATGGCCGTTGACCTCTGGGGTATAAAGCCGACTGATCCACGTGGACAATGGAGGATATGACCCCATTGAGCCGCATAGACAAGACCTTCGCCAGGAGACAAATGTTATATTTGAATTTCCATTCTTTTCTGTAGCACTGGAAATGGTTTCCAGGACAAAACTAATTCATCTCCAGTAGAGGCACAGACAGGAAAGAAAAAAGACGTTCCCAACAGAGTAATGTAAATGGCAAATTCCAATCAATTCTTTACTTTGGATAGAGTGAGTAATGGTTAGAATCTTTACAAGTTTTTATTGAAGTTTGTGTCCCAGTTGGGGAGAGTTCTCCCCTACTTCCTGTTTTCAGTGTCTATCATTTAACAGCAATAAAATTACTTCGGTTTAGTAGGCTTGGAAAACGTCTAACACCACTGTCGTGTGTCGTCCTTGAAGACATTTCCTTTACTGTGTGGTCAAAAGAACAAGAAAAGTGGGAAGCTTCCCCAGAGTACAGGTGTTAATAAAAAAGCTTGAAGCGGTTCTAACCCTTCTGCACTCTAAAAACTAAAAAAAGTGGGTCTGGGTCTGTTGAACTCTTGATGCACATTATTTTGGTGCATTCATATCACAAATTTGATGGAGGTGTGGGTTAAACTGGATGTCCACTATAACTGTGACACTGATGTCGGATAAAATCTTAATCAAGCAGGTTTGGGTTATTGCACATAAGGTCCCTTTCACAGGGCCTTTCCGATCAGGTCCTGTCCGCCAAAAACAGATGGATGGTGGTCCTAATCCCCATCCTTCTGGCGGATTAGATCGGATGAAAACGGGCAGGCTATCCGTTGCCATCTGCCCCATAGAGGAGAGCGAGACTGTGTCCACTCTACATATCTGAGCGGACACGGACCTGTCATCCACCTGCCCAGCAGGGATCAGCATAGCTTCCCCCTCCCCCCCGCTAAGCACGTAGATTCCGCTTAGCGGAGGCACCCGTGTGAAAGGGGCCCAATGCACCAAACAGTTAATTTGAGTATTAAAAGATAAGAACAGTTACCTTTTGGAAAGAAAAAAAAAAAAAAGATATGGACAGTCGTGTGGTATGTTTGGGTTTTTTTTTTTTTTTCCCCCTCCCTCCAGCTGAGACCTGTGTTGTCTATCTGTTATTAATTTTGTATGAAACCATCTTAAACCTTAATTCTGGTTAATTGTAATTTGTGTAACAAAGGCCAGGCGGTTGCCCTGACTATGCAAAATCTAGTTACTGAATTTGCGCAAGAAACTGTTTATGTATTAGGTGTGGTCTAAAACTAGCATTCTGTGCAGATAATTTTAGATGCATTTAATTCTGGCACGTGAAAGGTCTGTGATTCATATCCATTTTATTTGAATCACCAAAGAAAATGCCTTGTCAGTGTGCCAAGTTTTGCCACTATGAATACTTATCTCAGCCAACTGTCCCACAGTGGCTTTATATATCCCAGTGCAAAATGTCAATTTTTAGCTTCTGAAATTTGGCTTGGTTGTGTAAATTATATGCAGTTCTAGTTTGCTTCAAAACAAAAGGTGTGCAAAGACCTAGTTAATTTTCATTGGAAAGCAGCCATAGCATCCTGTCTGCATACTGCAGAGAAGGGCCCTTGTTCTGTGTTAAAGCAATGGTCTCCTTGCCGATGTTTCCAATCAATAGTGAGAATAAGCTTGGCTAATTACAGCCTTTTAGGTTTGATTCCACAGGGCCATGTTCACCCATCCAAGCTGGTCCAAAGCAATGATGTGCAGTTGACGCTGGAGCAAAGGCATGTACATGGGGGGGGAAGTGGTGAAAAGAGGTTGAGGGTGAATTCACACTACAGAGTGTTTCACTGCACCGGCAGTTCTGTTGCTGGTTGCAGTGGGGGGCAGTGTTATGCGCGATTCAGTGCATCAGACAACTTTTTTCCCTAAAAACGTCTTTCAGGACAGCCACCTTTTTGAGACCTTGGCTCCTCCCTTCACAGGAAACACCGCCTTAGCTTCAAGATTTAAGCCCCTCCTGCCCCACTGGGCCCTCAGTTTTCAGTGTTTCCTCCGACGGGGAGACGTCACTGGGAACCAGGGCTGATGAACTGGGGAGCTGGGGATAAAATACAAAAACTATTACAATATTAGGAATACAATACAAGACTGACAGATCTCTATAACAAGCAAAATGCCTAGCAAACTGAACAGCCTATGGTCTATAATAGTACAAATACACTTAAAGGTTACTTATCTTCTGTAAGGCCCCTTTCACACTGGGGCGGTGGGGACGTCGGCGGTACAACAGCGCTATTTTTAGCGCTGCTGTACCGTCGTTCTTGCAGCGGTATTCGGCCGCTAGCGGTGCGGTTTTAACCCCCGCTGGCGGCCGAAAAAGGGTTAAAATCCCTCGTACAGCGCGGCTATAGCCGCGGTTTTGCCGCGGTTTTGCCGCGGTATAGCCGCGCTGTCCCATTGATTTCAATGGGCAGGAGCGGTTTAGGAGCGGTGAATACACCGCTCCAAAGAAGCGGTTTGCAGGACTTTTTTCACCGTCCTGCCAGCGCACCGCTTCAGTGTGAAAGCCCTCGGGCTTTCACACTGAACAAACAGTGGAGGCTGTTTAGGGGCGGTTTGCAGGCGGTATTTTTAGCGCAATACCACCTGCAAACCGCCTCAGTGTGAAAGGGGCCTTACTGTATGTTCATGATCTCCATTGGCAACGATGCTTCTTGGAGACCAGGCAGTGTTCTTGTATCATGAGTGGCGGCTTCTGATCTTCAAAGCATGATGATGGTGTGTGTGTGTCTGTCTGTCTATGCCTGAATCCCCCTTTTATGTGCCAGGCTGTTTACCATAGTTACCAAACAGAAAACATGCCTGTTTACTGTAGCTGTAGAAACAATGGACTGTTGAAAACTGCATCTACGTACCCATTTTCTAATCAGGCCAACACCTGACAGTAATCTAACAGTCATTCTATCAGTTTGAAAACCCTCAAACTAGTAAATATTTCTTGTGTACTGTAGCTATAAAGACAATAGCCTGTTAATTGAACTGTCAATTAAATACAACAATATCTACCCCCATTGTATAAAACAGCATTTGTTTGAGAAATCTGCTCAAGCCAAAAAACTGACAGTAATCTGACCAACTCACTATTGTAATATTCCATTTATCTTATGTCTGATTAATATAAAAAAATCATATTTTTAACAAATGCAATACAGTTTCCCAGTTGCAGATTTTCCCTCACTTCCATTATGATAAAACAATTGTCAGCAGAACAGGAAGTGAAGGTAGATTTCTCTAATGGAGCCCCAGATGGCCATAAACCCCAGTGGGAGTTCTAATCCACCCCCATTGCAAACCTAGAAAGACAAGGTTGGTCTTGCCATACCCTCTAAATCTTGAGCTCTATTCTAAAATTGTGAAAAGGATGCAGCTTGTTTGAGAACTGTAGGCTATGGTTTAAGGTTTCCCAGTTTGTGTTTATTGCCTCTGTAATAACTATAATGTAAATTTTGGTTATTGCCAAAGTCAGGCCTATTTCAGTTTGAATAGAGTACAGACATGTGATTGGGTCACGTGATGGAAACATTTTGCATATGTAGCCATCCAGTGATGGGACAGCAGAAGCTAATATTCATGTTGGACATATTTACTTTGTTCATCATACCTCTTTCAATGTATGTCAGCACCATCACACAGGCAGGAGCTTAAAAAACACACTGTTCTGCTGCAGTTCTCAAAATGACAAACTATTCTTGTATATATTTTATATATTTCTGTGGATACTGTTGCTGTGCAGAAAAAAATAGTCTGGTATTCAAGAGATACAGTACTATTGCATGATGCAACTTGCTATTCTGGTGTCTTTTGTAAGTTATCCAGGTTGTGCTGCCTGAGGTCACTCATTGTGTCACTATGATCGACAGACAAGTCTGTATGTCTATCATTATAATGTAACTGTGCTCTGACTTTTTGCAACTGTTTGTACAGTGTCTTGCTACAGTAGCCACCCAGTGATTTCAGAACATGGAGAATGCAGTATTTACTGTTAATTGTAAATTGTCTTTTCCTTTTTTCCAATAGAAGAAAAAAAAATAAAAAATTTTGCACATTAGTGCAAAACCCTGTAAGAAGGTGCATGGCAGCCTCAGACCAGGCTCCAAGCCAGGCCATGCCCCCAATGCATTTCACTCCACCCACTGAGATTAGTCATGGCGATCATGACCTCAAAACTAGGCTCCATGGGCAGAGTGAAACGCATTGGGGGCATGGCTTGTCTGGAGCCCAGGCTGAGGCTGTCATACACAACCTTTTTTTTTTTTTTTTTTTTTAGATAGTCTAGAGCAGAGATTGGGATTATGGGTCTGGTAAGTGCAACCCTTGATTGTGGTGGAGGGAGCACTTTTTGATGCAACTTACTCAAGCACCTGGGAAGAAATACTTGGTAGAGGAAAATTTTAGACAATACTCCATTGGACTTTGTTTTGTTTTTGGTAATTTGTTGAATTTTTAAACTCCTTTTTTTTTTTTTTCACGGTGGATTCTTTTATCATTTTGATATGCACATTCATTTGAAGAGTGGATTTTGTTGGCACTGATTTGTTTTCAGCACTGTACTCGCCTTTTATACAATAACAAGGTTATGGATCAAATACACAAGTAAAGTGAAACTTATGTAGTCTTGCAAAACAGAAAGCAAAATGGTGTATGATTAAAACCGCTAAGGTTTCTTGCCATATAAGTGCCATTGGGGAGACTTCCCTTCACTGACTGTCGAGACACAACAGAAAGTGAGAGGAAATCTCTCCAAAGTAATGGAAATTCCCTTTTCAACTGTTACCTTAATGTGACCCCATTGTCAAGATTTTTCATCTAATATTTTTCTGGTGATAACTGAAAAAAAGTTTGGATTTTCCTTTTGCTTTTCAGTTCTAGTGAAACAGTGCAAAGGGGGTAGAATCGGTGTAAAAAAACAAACAAAAAGGGATTTGGCTTTAGATACTTTAACCCATTCCAGCCCACACTATAGTTGAAAGACAGCTATAGCACGGTTCTCCAATTCAGTTGCACATTCTGCACACACTTGGGTTGCGCATTGAGCACGCTCTGTGGCTGCTGTGTTCTTTGGACACAGCTGATCACCTATTGCGGTAAAGGGACATCACAGCGGCCCTTTACCATGTGATCGGCTGCGTCCAGTCACAGCTGGTCACATGTAAACAGACTTGCTGGTGCTTCTGTGTGAGGAAAGGAGTGACGATAATCAGCAAGGCTGACAGTACATTGTTTTCACCACTAATCGCTGATTACCAGTGTAGCTTTTTAGTGCCTCCTCATCAGCGCACATCAGTGAACAAGAAAACGTACTTATTTGCAAAATTTTATATCAGAAATGAAGTGTGTGGTTTGTGTTTTTTTTTTTTTTTTTCCCTCAACAAAACAAAAAAAAAAAAAAACCCCAGTAGTGATTAAATACCACCAAAAGAAAGCTCTATCTGTCACAAAAAAATTATAAAAATTGAACATGGGTACATGTTGCATGTCCGCAATTGTCATTCAAAGTGCGACAGCGCTGATGCTTAAAATTGGCCTGGGTAGGAAGGGGCGTATAAGTGCCCGTTATTGAAGTGATTAACCAGATTTAGTTTTGTCGGCTACGAGTTAGAGCGCTTCATAATTGTCACTTGGGAAACTAAACAATTTATTGACTAATCCACATGTATTTTAAGTTCACTGATCTTTTCGTTTTGTCTGGATGCTTGCATTATCCAGCAGCTAAGTTTATATATTTCAGTAGTGATTTTAGCAGCAGAGCCTGTGCACCCAATTGGGTATTTTGGTTCACTTTTACCTTCTCGAAAATGTAGCAAGGAAAAGACTCTTGCTGCGGCAACACTTTTTAGCTGCTCTTTTTTTTGTAAAGCAGCAACAATTTATTCTTAAAGTGGATGACAACCCTCACATATACCCAGTGAAGTGAAGAGCCTCAGATAATACACAGAGATGAAACAAATCTCCCTACAAAAGTTTTACATGTATATCTGCAGTCTTCATCTTTGTATACTGATTAGAAAGTGCACTTCCTGTTAGATTATCTATTCCTGGTTAACACTGCAGTGAAGCCCGGACATAGAGCCAAGACAGCTGATTGGAGGAAAGGCGCACACATCCCCTCTCCTCATAGGCAGGTTGTTGACTCGTTCAGGGCTCTGCTAATCTATTTTATAGCATCTTCCTCAACAAAAAACTCCGGCTGCTTTTATATGTGACGGAGAAGTTGTCAGGAGTTATCAGGGTGAATGGGGCAGGAGACAGCTGTGGGACATATTGCTATTGACATATTCATATTGATATTAAAGAGAGATAACAAAACACTGCAGATATGTGTGCCCAGCTCAAATTTCATGACTCGGGTTTACATCCACTTTAAGTAGGTAGGCTGCATGCACACACTGTATTCTTTCAGACGCCTTTTCTCCTTGCAGGAAAAAAGCAGCTGAAAAAAATGTGCTAAAAGCCAGGTTTTTGCATGAGCATTTGTGTGTTAACTCTCGTTTGTGTATTCACTCATTTGGCTTTCATGCATTCCATTGCCCAGAATATTAATTTATTCTGGCCATTAGAATGTATTCATGCGCAAGCGTGCCTTGCTTTAACGTGTTTGTGCCTCTAAACTCCTGTGTGCATGGACTCATAGCAAAGCTCATGTAAAACAGGCATTTTGGAGCAAAAGTGTGTATTAGACCTTATACTATATATTTATTTTTTTTTGTAGCACATTACTCATGTATGCACTAGTAAAATACCGATTTTTGTTGACCATATTTAATGAAGTTACTTTACTATTGTAGAAAAGTGTGTGTGTGTATATATATATATATATGTGTGTGTGTGTGTATATATGTATGTGTGTGTGTGTGTATATATATATATATATATATTAATATATTATATGAGAGAGAGTTTTTACTTTTTTTTTTTTTTCTTCCTATAATAAATGGCTTTGCACTAAGACTGTAAACCAGTAACCATTTTATCTTAATATTAAAGGAGTTGATTAGTCTTAATGGAGAATCACACTATAAAGATGTATTATGTTTTTATTGTTTTAACACATTGCGGCATTGACCATGACCTATTATGCCAGAGCATATTTGCCTTACATTTGCAGTGTCCTTTGTGATTTCTGCAAATGTGGGGACAGATTTAAATGTTGCTTGGAACTACTGTGTAGCATGTGGGCTATGGAATGTGCAGTAATGAGCACAATGAAGTAACAATAACAATCACATCAGTTAGTGATATTCTATCTTATTGTAAGGATTAGAGAAAAGGAAATAGCCTTAGTTGCATTTTTATATTCTCGGCAGTCTTGGAGATTGGGCAATTTGTGGTTTGTTTTTTGTCCATGTGTATAGATTGGATTAGAATGGGAAGGCTGTGATTGTTCTGTACATGGCACTACAAGGTGGAATTCTGATAGTAACTGGAAGAAATGGAAGAAACCGGAGAATGTGTTAGAAAACGGATATGCAGAAGACTAACTAACTTTTCTTTTCTCTCATCAGCTGAACCATTTGCCTCAAAAGTCAAGCAGATGAGGCTTAAAAGAGAAGACTTTGAGATTTTAAAAGTAATTGGAAGAGGAGCATTTGGGGAGGTAAGTTTGCTTTATAAAGTGGCAGCGGTGGTGGCAGTAGCAGTCATTGCAGTGGCATGGGCCCAGACACTCATACATATACCAGTTATACTATATGAGATCAAGTGTGCTAATTCTCGTTCTTGCGTTCATTTATATGTGCTATTTGAACTAAATAAGGAAACTTGCAACTTTAATTCCTATACAGCACATATTCTGTGTTATATTGAAAGCCGCTTTGACATCTCAAATATGGCAGTTTGAATTCCCAATTCTGAACTGTAATTGGTTCTGTTCCCAACACTTTATTCAAAAATGTGATTATTCCTAAATGTATGTAAAGCTGTCCTTCTTTTTTTTTTTTTTCTTTGATAGAGTACTGTTTTTTCCCCTATTTTTAACACTAGTGATGGATCTCTAGTCCTCTTTGTGCCAGTCTCCTCTTCTGTTTAATAATTGTTTGTTAGAACATCTCAAAAACTGTTCCATAACACTTGTAATACTGAACAATTATAAGATGGCATAGAAAAGGCACGACGTGATTCATTACTGAAAATGAAAGAACTGACAATACCATCAGAGGTTTTAAAGAATGACCACATTACATGCACAGATCTCCTCTTCAGCACTAAAACACTGTTTCCAATAAAAAAAAAAAAAAAACATATTTAACTACTTCAATACTGTGCACTTACACCCCCTTCCTGCCCGGGCCATTTTTCAGCTTTCAACGCCCCTTACACTTTGACAACTGTGCGGTCGTGCTACACTGTAATCATGTTCTTCACACATATAGAGATTTCTTTTAATGGTATTCACTTGGTTTTTTTTTTTTTTTCTTTTCCTAAAAAAAATAAAAATAAAAAATAAGACTGCAAATTTTAAGAAAACATTTTTTTTTTTTTCAGTTTGTCGGTAAATTTTGTAAAATAAGTATGTAAAATAAGTATGTAGCAATAACTTTTGGTGAAGCTGCTGGTTTAAAGCGGACTTGTTACCTTCACTCTCCTTCCCTCTGTTTCACCGGCACCAGGTCTAGGGTTCCGTTGAGTTTACCTCCAGACCATACAAGCACCAACACTTGAGTACGTTTTCAATGCTTTATTGAACAATTAACGAAGGAAGTAGCAGGAAAGAGGCAGAAGGGAAACTGCAGGGAAAGCTCAAATACCTGTCCTTTAGAGTTGAATATTACAGTAGAATGCGCACCCCTCGTGGAACACACTCTTTGCTTGCCTGGTTAGGCCTCTCTCACTTGCCTAGCAGCCAGTACGTAGTACGAACAAAGTCTCTGCCACAGACTTGCTTGGGATGAACCCGTACGTTCCTCTGCCACAGGATGTATTGGTTTTGTGGTGAATGTTAGTCACAGTGCTTGAACCTTTAAGCCAAACCCGGCAACACTATGCTGTGAAGTTATTTTAGGATACGTCCTCCAACCGAGTCACCAGGCCCCTCTCCAGACCAGCACTCTGCGTGATCCTTCCGTGACGGGTCCTCCCCTGGGATCTCCTCGGTTGTCCAGCTTCTTCACTCTGGATAGACAGCTCAGGACCATTCCTCGGCTGCTGTGGTAGGCTCCAGACAAGCTTCTGGGCCCACTCTTGCGCCGCGGGCCTCCGGAACGGAGGACCACAAGGTAGCACTCTTAACGCATACCTGTCGGCCAGGAGGGCCAGCAGGTGGCTGTAAAACGAACCCCAAAATATGGCGTCTGTTCCATAAATACCCTCTCCCTGAATGCAACTCGGAGGACCACCTCCACCGAGTCGTCTCTGGGACAGAGGAGCACCCATGCGCTTTGACACGTTGCCTTTCCAACACTAGCTAGTGGTAACAGCAACACCCACTGGCTCAGTATGGAAACACACGCAACGGCAGCCTAGCTGGAACAGAGGCAAATCCAACCTCCCCAACGAACAAGTCACCAAATTCACCCATCAGATGGTAGATCGCAAATCTACCAGCGCTACAAGTAACACTTCTCCACTGATGGGCGCTGATGATGCGGCACTGATGGGCAATGATTAGGTGGCATTGATGAGGCACCAATATGCCACACTGATGAGCACTGGTGGGTGGCACTGGTGCACACAGGCCACACTGATGGGTGGCAGGGGTGGGCAGCAGTGATAACCAGCACTGTTTGCTGGCACTAGTGGACACTCACCGCTGGCACTGGCGGGCGCTTTATTGTAATCAGGGCACTGATTATCAGTGCCCTGATTACATGCCTAGATGTCCTCTGAGGAGATGCCGCTGATCGGCTCTCCTCACATTCTGTCGGTGTGAGGCGAGGAGAGCTGATTACCGGCATTTCCATGTTTATATGTGACCGGCTGAGATTGGACACAGCCAACCACATGGTTAAAGTGCCGTGGCTCTTTACAGAGTTTGGGGTCGCGCCGTGTCCTAGCAACACGGCGGGGGTGCGCGAGAGTGGCTGTTCTAGGCGCCGTCATGTGACCTCCACCCAGAATGAGAGCCGCCCCGCCCTGCCATAATTTGACGGTGGGCGGGCGGCAAGTGGTTAAAGAGGAACTGCAGTCTGCTCACATAATTTGTAATAAAAACATCTTTGCCATTCTGAAATTTCCGTCCAACCACTTTGCATATTATTTTATATATACTGTGATTCTGTATGTTGCCAAATATGCAACAGAAATCTCCCTCCAGAAATCTCCCTCCACTGAGTCTGGCTGCAACCATTTTAATTGTGGACAGCTGAAGCTGCTGCCTCTTCACTTCCTGGATTTACACAGAGGCATGCCTCCAGCTCTGCAGCTCTCGTTGGCCCTCTTATGACTCATGCCCCCCCACCCTTCCTGGCAAACTTTCACAAGAGTGGGGGAGAGCTGTGCATGATGTCATAAGCCTAGGCTTTTTACCAGACAAGAAACAGGAGGTTGGCTGTATAAGTTATTTACTGGCAAAAAAAATGTTTTGCTATCCAAAGTTAAAACAACAAGGGCAGAAGATTTAATATATGGAAAGATGAAGAAAAAGTTCCGCTTGTAATGTGAAGCACTAATGGTGAAAATAGCAAGAGAATGATTAATCGTCTGATGTGACGTTAGGAAGGTTTGGTTTACAGAACTTTTTGGATGTAGTTTTGTTGCCAATGACACAAAATAGCAAATCGAATGTTTTAGTTTAGGGTAACACAGGTCTTGTTTATGTATGCTGAATTCTCTTATTTTGCTTCCATTTCATAATCATATTACTATTTTTTTAATTTTTTTTTTCTTCCTTGTTTCTAACCAGGTGGCTGTGGTGAAAATGAAAGGCAATGGAAAGATATATGCCATGAAAATCCTGCACAAATGGGAGATGCTAAAACGAGCTGAGGTAATTATTGATGCTCTGCAAATTATAAAAAAAACACACACAACCAAGACATAAACTTGCAAGGCTGGTGTTTTGGAGATGGCCAACCCAGCAGTTGCCATGGCCTTCGTGCATGCAGAAAACCCCCTTTCATAGTGGTCAGTCATTTATTCAGTGTAGGCAAAGCTGCTGCAATGGTTAAACGGGTGACACTTTTTACTTTCCTGTGTTTTGTCAGATTTTGTAACGGAAGTGACATTCCATCACGGCCATCTTGCTACACCCCACACTCATCCACAGTAAGGATACGGTGAGAAGATGGCAAGCGGACATCTTGTTACACCCACCGGAGTCATGCATTTCACACTTTTTTTTTTTTTAACAGTAAACTGAGTTTATATAGTGAAATGAAGTGACAGTATTTAAAAATCTGTCTGACTGTTTAAATGTTGAAAAGCAGCGGCAAGCCTGTTGATCTCACAGGTTTGTTCATTTGACAGAACACCGCTGATATGAAATGAATTTCACTATATAAGCTGAGTTTACTGTTAAAAGTAAGTGTCAAATGCAATAAAAATAATAAAATAAACTATATGACAGAGCAATGTTTAATTATGAACAAGAAAAGGGAAAGCTAGGAAAGGAGTTTGCCTTATGATTGGTCCATGAGGCATTCACTGTAAAGGAGAAGTATAGCCAAAGCTTGTTTTGGCTGTACTCCTTTGGATCACAAGAGTGCAATTTGTTTTGCACTCCTGTGACCTGTTTTCAGCAGAGAGCTCTCTGCTGACATCACACAGATTAGTCCAGGCACTGCGTCATCGCAACAAAGTCTGGATCTGCCAGGTGCCTGGATTGACACCGCGAGCCGCTGAGAGACACAGCTGAATGCCCACTCCACAGCCCAGGGCTCCAGTGAGCGAGGAGGGGGCAGAGCAAAGCAGTCAGCAGCTCTCTGCTCTGGAATCCCTGAGAACTGAGTGATCAGTGATGTTCGATTGCTCGGTTCTCAGTGCAGTGGCGTCTGGGACAAATGCAGCACCTAGGTAAGTATGATTCTACAAAAAAGTGCAAACCCATACTTCTTTTAAGCATAGCACATCACATTGGTTTTGCGGCTCTTGTAGGTTTGGCTGAGAAACATCTGCCAAACCTACGTGCACATTCCGACTCGGTTCACGTATATGCAAATTGGATCCATATTGGATTTTGATCCGTATCCAATTCGCGTTACTTGTGAACCAAACCGACTTTCTATGGAGCCAGTTCACATATCTGCGGAGCAGCGGGAGAGCAATTTTAGTGCAAATTTAAAGAGTCCTGTGCATTTTCTGAGCACTGGTGTGTGATTTCAGGTGCGAATTCCAGGCTCATTGTCTTCTATGGGAATGCTTCTGAATCGCACATGTCAGTTTTGATCACAAATTGAGAGAAAATTCTGTGGCTGTCCCCTCCCAATCCATACCAGGCCCTTATCCAAGCATGCAGCCTGACGAGCGACCAAGTCAAAATGGACCTGAAAATCGCAGATGTGTGATCCTAGGCTCAAGGATACTGATATCCTAGGATGTACATTTTAGATTAAAGGCCACGGGGAGTGGATTCCTAGATCTTACATAACCGGTTCCCGACCGGCGCACGCCGATGTACGTCGGCAGAATGGCACGGCTGGGCAAATGGGCGTACCTGTACGTCCATTTGAATTGCCCGCCGTGCCATTGCGTGCGCGCGGTCGGCGGCGCGCGCGCAGGCCGGGAGCTCCGTGAGTCGGGTCGCGGGTCCCGCGGACTCGATCGCCGCGGGGATACCCGCGATCGCCTCACGGCGAGGACGAACGGGGAGATGCTGTTGTAAACAGCATCTCCCCGTTCTGCCTAGTGACAAGTGTCACTCGATCTCTGCTCCCTGTCATCGGAGCAGGGATCAGTGACGTCACACATACAGCCCATCCCCCTACAGTTAGTAATCACTCCCTAGGACACACTTAACCCCTCCCCGCCCCCTAGTGGTTAACCCCTTCACTGCGAGTGCCATTTACACAGTAATCAGTGCATTTTTAATTGCACTGATTGCTGTATAAATGACAGTGGTCCCAAAAATGTGTCAAAAATGTCCGACATGTCCGCCATAACGTCGCAGTCACAATAAAAATCGCTGATCACCCCCATTACTAGTAAAAAAAAAAATTATTAATAAAAATGCCATAAAACTATCCCCTATTTAGTAAACGCTATAACGTTTGCACAAACCAATTATTAAACGCTTATTGCGATTTTTTTTTTTTTTACCAAAAATATGTAGAAGAATACGATCGGCCTAAACTGAGGAAAAAAATGTTTTTTTATATATTTTTGGGGGATATCTATTATAGCAAAATGTAAAAAATAATGCGTTTTTTTCAAAATTGTCGCTCTTATTTTGTTTATAGCGCAAAAAATAAAAATCGCAGAGGTGATCAAATACCACCAAAAGAAAGCTCTATTTGTGGGAAAAAAAGGACATCAATTTTGTTTGGGAGCCACGTCGCACGACCGCGCAATTGTCAGTTAAAGCGATGCAGTGCCGAATCGCAAAAAACGCTCTGGTCAGGAAGGGGGTAAAATCTTCCAGGGCTGAAGTGGATAAGCACTTCTCCGCTGTCGTCCAATAGATTTACAAATTTAAAATCGACATTTATAATTACCATTTGTGTCTCTAGAACAGTATTTCAGCAAACCTTTAAATTTTGGGCCAGGGAAGCATGTCTCTTTCTCTTAACCCTTTTTTTTTCTGTATATCTGTGTACTCAGATTTAATTTGGTAATCCCTTTTAAGTACAGCGTTTTTAACTATTCAGAATTTTATGTCAGGGCTGTACTTAAGATTCATACAAGTTGAAGTACCACATCTAAAGCTATTTTATGTCTGTCAGATTGCCATATGTAGGTGCCAGAATCACTCATGTTGTGCTATGTTTGCAATGTCTAATTGCTGTTAGTGTAAACATGGAGTTCTTAGTGCTGAATATACATATGAATATACCCAAGTATTTAATTTTTTTTTAAGAAGGTGTGTTTTTTTTTTTTTTTCTCTAAATTTCCAAGGAACCAAAGGTTTGTATTTCTGAATACTTCCTTTTGAAGTAAAATGGCAAAAGGGAGGATGACAGCTTGTTGAAAAGACACTTGTGTAGATTATAGACTTGTTTATGAGTCAGCATAAATCAGATTAGAGCAGGAAAGCACGGTTTTAGAAGTGATTTAATAAACCCTTGTAAGTTGCTAGTTCTGAAGCCTAGCCCACATATAGCACAAAGAAACCTGTTGTCAATGCAGATCTTTGATAGAATGTTGGACTAAAGGGCATGTTATGTAACTCTTTAGACCTATGGCAAAAGGAATACTGTATATCGTTTACATATACAATTGTGGGAGTTACTGCGCTAACCTCAAGTGACAGAAAGAGCAGCTACATAAAAATGTGACAAACCATATAAGGAATCACAATGGTGGGTAATGTAGCGCTAACAAATAAGCACAAATATAATATAAGTGGAACAGTGCAAAAAAATTAAATTATACTTTAACATATAAGTGAAACCGTGCAAAAAGTCAAAATATGCACAAGTAACATGTGAAAAAGTCCAATGGATGAGGAAATCTATTGAAAGAAGCCTGTACGTCAGCCATTAAATGAGTGGATCAAGGGTGGAATAAACTAGCACTGTCCGGTATGGCAAACATCAAGGGTGGTACATCTTCAACACAAGAGATGTGTATATATACTCTTACCAGAACAGGTGGACTCAAATGTCAGCAACAGAGTCATACAGGCATGGTGCCAAAAACGGCGGATACACAGAACTACAAAGGGTCCAGGACCTCAGAAGATTAATCCAGGGGTATTGTGAATGACCACCAAACGAACCTCCAATGGAAGGAGCACCAAAATTGGATCTTAGATGAAAAGACTGACTGGACAGCAGGGCAACTCTCATCCGGATGATATGTGGAGAAAAAAATTGGTTCCGTATGGTGTAGGTCAAATAATGAGGTTTTTTATTTCTAAAAACTGGTATACAGCAATGAAGATAAAAATTGGGATCACAGATAAAAATGCATGGCAATGTGAGGAGCATTTATTGGCCTGCATTTTTAGAAATAAAATACCTCATTGCTTGACCTACACTATATGGGAAGCAATTTTTTTTTTTTTTTTTTCTCCACATACCATCCAGATGAAAGTTGCACTGCTGTCCAGTCGGTCTTTTTGCATCGAAGATCCAGTTTCGGTGCTCCTTCCATTGGAGGTTCGTTTGGTGGTCATTAACAATACCCCGGATTCATCTTCTGACCCTTTGGAGTTCCGTGTATCCACCGTTTTCGGCACCCTGCCTGTTTGACTTTGTCGCTGACATTTGAGTCCACCTGTACCAGTAATGCCACGTACACACGATCGGTTTTCTCATCGGAAAAAGATATGATGGCTTTTGCGACGCGATTCCGCTCAAGTTTGCCTTGCATACACACGGTCACGCAAAAGTTTGCTGAAATTACGACCATCAAGAACGCGGCGACGTACAACACTACGACAAGCAGAGAAAATGAAGTTCAATGCTTTTGAGCATGCGTCGAATTGTTTCCGAGCATGCGTAGGAATTTTGCACGTCAGAATTGCCACAGACTATCGCATTTTCTGTGCATGGTAGCCCGTTCGCTTCTAACTTCAGCTTGTTCAATTTAAGCTTTGACAAAAAGAAAAAAAAAAATGGGAGCTGATTTGGTTTCTGTGCCGAGCTGCACCAGATTTTGCACTCTTCTATATCTTAGTCAATTGACTCCAGTAGTAGCATAACCTGCCAGGCGCTTGCATTTTTCATAAAGGAAAACCACTTTGGTTGCCTTCTGCATGGGTATGTTTTTACAAGTGTTTTAAATATATTGTGTGTTGTTTTTTTTTTTTTTTTTTATGACAAGATCTGGAAATCGACTGACTACCATATAACCAGGCTGGCCTGCCAAACACGTTGGAGGATGGCTACATATACCTTTTTTATTTTAGGATATGCAGTCCTTGAAGAGATTTGACTATTCTTTTTGATATCCTACAATGGGGGAGGGGAGTGCGGTTGTCAATCCAAATCCAGTCGGGTCACAGGCAAAAGACGAAACACAACTGGGTGGGCTCAGGGCGAAGTGCTCTGCCCACCCATGTTTTGAAGCCAGTTAGAGCTTCAGGCTCTAATCATGTGCTTCTAAAAAAAAAAAAAAACAAACAAAAACCCTCCATTGGAATCTATGCGTCTGGCACCCTGCATGTAGATTGAGGGGTGGCACCCCATATGGACAGGCCGCCACTGCACTAGGGAGTAGACTTAAAGTAAAATGTAGCCTTGGCATTTAGTTCCCTGCACAACTTTCAACTTATGGAAATGTGAGAGAAATATGGGTGATCAGATTTTGAAAATGTTTGCACACAGGTGTGCTGATGGGGTGTTCTATATTAATTTTCTCACAGATCCGTTCCTGGTCATTGACCGAAAACCGTTGCCACCAAAGACAGGTAGGCAACTTGTCATTTCAGGAGGAGATTAGCAGATACTGTCTGCATAATTTTCTCACAGCCCACAAAGACTTCAAATTAGCCTGAAAAGGCTAACTTGCCCTTCTGGGTAGAAATGCCTGCCTGTCTACATTTTTTGTATTATAATAATTGCTTAATGGCCCACACCGGCAAGTATTTCTGTTATGAGAAAATGTGCAAAACCTCAGTTCACCATAAGCTTACATCAGCTTTGTTTTTTATAGTATTAATGCAACAACTCCAGCCAAAAATAAGATAAAGTGAATAGTGTATTAACCATTTCAGCCCCGGAAGGCTTTACCCCCTTCCTGACCAGAGCACTTTTTGCTATTCGGCACTGCGTCGCTGTAACTGACAATTGCGCGGCCGTGCGACGTTGCACCCAAACAAAATTGATGTCCTTTTGTCCATACAAATAGTTTGTGGTTTTTTTTTTTTTTTTTTTTTTTTTTTTTTTTTTGTGGTATTTGATCACCTCTGCGTTTTTATAGCGCAAAAAAAAGGTGACAATTTTTTGGGGGAAAACAATATTTTTTACTTTTTTCAATAATATCCCCCAAAAATTAGGGCTGCGGATATTGGCGATTAATTCCTCGATTTAATGGTTAATTTTTTGATTGATCCAAATTTTTTTTGATCGGTAGGCTGCTTTGGGCCAAGCTGTGGCTGCAGCGCTCCGCTCCCTCCTCTTCCTCCAGGATGTGTCATACACAGTCTGCGGGCATCTCCCGCTGTGTGTCTCCGAGCTGAATGTGAAAACTTTGGCCGTACTGTGAGAAGTCCCGCCCTCCTCCTAGATCAGCTCGTGTGATAGACGCAGTGTTCTGTCTATCACACGAGCTGATCTAGGAGGAGGGCGGGACTTTTCTCACAGCGCGGCCAAAGTTTTCACATTCAGCTTGGAGACACACAGCGGGAGATGCCCGCAGACTGTAATCCAGGCACAGGCACTGACTACAGTGAGGCTGCGATTATGGGCACGGTAAGGCCCATTGCCATAACAACGGTGCTAAATCAGCTAAAAGTAGTTGGATCTGTATGTGCGTTATAATCGAAACTAGTTGATTAATAGATTAAAAAAAAAACACGAACACGAAAATTTTAATCAGTAACAGCCCTACCAAAAATATATAAAAAAAACTCATTTTTTCCTCAGTTTTAGACCAATATGTCTTTTTCTACATATTTTTGGTAAACAAAATCACAATAAGCCTATATTGATTGGTTTGCGCAAAAGTTATAGCGTCTACAAAATGGGGGGATAGTTTTATGGCATTTTTATTTATTTATTTATTTTTTAGTAATGGTGTCGATCTGCAATTTGCATCGTGACTGCGACCTTATGGCGGACACTTTTGACACTATTTTGGGACCATTGTCATTTATACAGCAATCAGTGCTATAAAAATGCACTGATTACTGTGTAAATGACACTGGCAGGGAAGGGGTTAAACACTAGGGGGTGATCAAGGGGTTGTGTGTCCTAGGGAGTGATTCTAACTGGGGGGGGGGGGGGCTACTACTCACGTGACAGCGATCACTGCTCCCGATGTCAGGGAGCACTGATCTCTGTCATGTCATTAGGCAGAACGGGGAAATGCCTTGTTTACAAAGGCATCTCCCCGTTCTTCCGCTCCGTGACACGATCGCTGTCACGGAGCACACGGCGGGGGGCGCGCGCCCACAATGTCGCATCTTAAAGGGAATGTACCTGTATGCCTATTTGCCCAGCCGTGCCATTGTGCTGACATACATCGTCATGCACTGGTTGGCATGTGGTTAAAATAACTCAACCAGCTTTATTTCAGAGATTTACCCCTGGCAGTGTGTTGTGTGTTTTTTTTTTTTTTTTTTTTCCTCCTTCTGTTAGTTGTCCTCAGTCTATTATGCGGCATTATTCAACATATTTCATATTTCCCCAAAGCCCAGGTCAACCTGGAACTGCCCCAGTCATGAGGTTTTTTTTTTTTTTTTGGCAGTTTCTCCCATTCTTCTTTGCCGGAACTCTCAAGCTCCATCAGGTTGGATGGGGGAGCATCTGTGCACAGCCATTTTCAGGTCTCTCCAGAGATGTTCAATCGGGTTCTAATTTGGGCCACTCAAGGAGAGTTGTCCTGTAGCCACTCCACTTTGTTATCTTGGCTGTGTGCTTAGGGTTGTTGTCCTGTTGTAAGTTGAACGATCGCCCCAGTCTGAGGTGCAGAGCGCTCTAAAGCAGGTTTTCATCAAGGCTGTGTCTATGCATTGCTGCATTCATTTTTCCCTTGATCCTGACTAGTATTCCAGTTCCCGCTGCTAAAAAAACATCCCCACAGCATGATGCTGCCACTACCATGCTTCACTGTAGGGTTAGTATTGGCCAGGTCATGAGCGGTGCCTGGTTTCCTCCAGATATGACGCTTGCCATTCAGGTCAAAGAGTTCAATCTTTGTTTCATCTGAGCAGAGAGTTTTGTTTCTCATGGTCAGAGTCCTTAAGGTGCCTTTTGGCAAACTCCTAGGCGGGCTCTCATGTGCCTTTTTCTGAGTAGCGGCTTCTGTCTGGCCACCCTACCATACAGGCTTGGTATGGTAGGCTTGGTCATGATTGGTAGAATGCTGTAGAGATGATTGTTCTTCTGGAAGGTTCTCCTCTCTCTTCAGAGAAACATTGGAGCTCTGTCAGTGACCATCGGGGTCTTGGTCACCTCCCTGAATAAGGCCCATCTCCCCTGACCGCTCAGTGTGGCCGGGCGGCCCCTTCTAGGAAAAGTCCTGGTGGTTCCAAACTTTTCATTTTCAGATGGAGCCCACTGAGCTCATTTGGACCTTAAATGCTGTAGAAATTTTTCTGTACCCTTACCCAGATCTGTGGTTCAATACAATCCTGTCTGAGGTCTACAGACAATTCATGGCTTGGTTTGTGCTCTGACATGCACCGTTAACTGTGGGACCTTGTATAGACAGGTGTGTGCCTTTCCAAATTATGACCAATCAACTGAATTTACTACAGGTGGACTCCAATCTAGCTGTAGAAACATCTCAAGGATGATCAGTGAAAACAGGATGCACCTGAGCTCAATTTTGAGTGTCATGGCAAAGGCTGTGAATACTTCTGTACATGGGATTTTTTAAATTTCTAATAAATTTGCAAAGATTTCAAAGCAATCTTCTTTCACGTTCTCATTATGGGGTATTGTTTGTAGTATTTTGAAGAAAATAATGAATTTAATCCTTTTTGGAATAAGGCTGTAACATAACAAAATGTGGAAAAGGTGAAGTGCTGTGAATACTTTCCGGGTGCACTGTACATAGGGCTGGACATAGCTGGTTTGCCAGAGGCAGCCCACAGCCACCCATATTGCTGAAAGTAAATCATTACTGTGTGTACTAAATAGTTCAAGACTGCAGTTCTGCCTACTAGTGTAATACAGCCAAGTGCTCATTGTTGTGCCAAACGGAACAATGATTCCTCCATTTTTGTTGTTTGAGATCTATCTGCTACAGCACGAGCCCTTATTCTCTTCCTGATTGGCTTCAGTGACTTGTCTGTTTAAACAAATGGAAAGATCGAGCATAATGGATTTCTACAGATGTTAACTGGGGTGTCTTGTCTGTATGCTGTGGTTGTTATTGCTAATTACACTCTTTTAATCCATACACCTGCTGCTTTCCTAGTTAAACTGATTTGTAAACGATCACCTCGTAAAACAACCCTTTCAGTTTAAGACCCTTTTCACACTGGAGCCGCCCGAGCGTTCGCGGTAAATCGACGCTTGTTTCAGTAGCGCTTTACCACTTTTAACCCCCGCTAGCGGCCGAAGAAGGGGTTAAATGCGCTCGTGTTGAAGTGCTTCCAAAGCACTGGCCATTCATTTCAATGGGCAGGGCATTTTGGGAACGCGGTGTACAAACCACCCCAAAGATGCTGCTTGCAGGACTTTTCCTAATGTCCGCAAACGCACCGCCCCAGTGTGAAAAGTCGCACTGAAATGAATGGGAGGCGGTTTTTAGGTGCTTTACAGGCGCTATTTCTAGCGCTAAACCGCCTGAAAACCATCTGTGTGAAAGGGGTCTAAAAATGAAATGAAAGGCAAAACATTTGTGTATAGATCTTTAAAAAAAAAAAATTTTTTTTTTTTTTTTTTTTAAAATAAGTGATCATATTCCCCCTGTTTTTTTTCAGCTGCATAAAAGCTGGGGGAGGAGAAGCAGCAGCACACTGAGTTTTCCAGTGAATGGCTGTGCGGTGGGGGTGGGCATGTCAGGACAAGTCTGATCATTGGACAGGAGTATATGAGTTCCCAGCATAGCTAGGGAACTGACCACAGTGTGCTCGCCTGCTTAGTGTGGTCAGTTTTTAAAGGGGAAGTAAACACTGATGGGTTTTACTTCCTTTTTGTTCCCCTGCAAAGTAAAAGCATAATGGGCTAGTATGCACTTGCCTACAAACAAAGCCAGCGCTTGTCCCTGTTGGTGGCTGCATCCATCTCACACCCACCCCCCCCCCGTCTTTCTTCCAGGGGCCGCGGACTCCGGATCTGTGACTGGCTGGAGCTGCATGACGTCAGTCACGGCACTTGCGAGTGAAGAAACAGCACGGAGGTCTGTTTCTTCACAGTGCATGCTAAACGGCGCCTGTTTAGGAGACATTTCCACTACCTATAGGTAAGCCTCATTCTAGGCCTACCTATAGGTAAAAGTTAAAATCAGGGGTTTACAACCACTTTATAGGGAAGCAAGGGGACTTGCAGGATCACCAGGTATTTCACACTAAGGAAGCAATACTAAGAGAACAGGATACTTTCTCATGCAAATACAGGTACATATCATGAATATGAAGTGTTTGCTACCCAAACCCTTTAACATTGTATGGCCAGCATCACAAAAGATTAACACTACATGTGTTTTTCTTTTTCTTTTTTTTTTTTATATTCTAATAAAAAATTAAGTCTTCTAGTTCAGTTCATAGCTGGCTAAGGTGCCATGTATTCTAAATATCAGCAAAATAAAGTAAAACAGGCCGATCCTGCAGGAATACTACATGTATGAAGTGCTCTGCAGGCATTTGGAGGATGACCTTTCTTTGTTTTTGTATGAAATATAAAGCTTTTGTGTGTCTCCAGAAGGGTATGGTGACGATTTGTCTTCTGCAGAGAGCACAAATATTGTGAACTATTGTGGTTTTTGAGAGATGCAGTGCTGAGCTTCCATTTCCCTCAGGTTATGTCAAACTGGAATGCCAAGATGTGTCATTGGTCCTATTCCCTGACATGTCTGGGATGCCTTCCAGAGATCGAGCAAGTACAGACAAGCATCTCAGCATATCTTATACCATTTCAATGACTGTGAAGCTGGCGTTCTTATTGCATATATATCTAGATGTAGTGTATATCATGCAGGCAATCTCATGCATGTCTCAAATTTTTATGCAGTGGGATATAGGAAGTAAATACTTTGCACAATGTATTAAACTACTGAGTGTGTGTGTGTGTGTGTGTGTGTGTACCGTATATACTCGAGTATAAGCCGAGTTTTTCAGCACATTTTTTTTGTGCTGAAAGTGCCACCCTCGGCTTATACTCGAGTCAAGCACTTTTCTGGTGCAAAGAATGACATTTTCCGAGCCGACTTTGAGGCCTAGGTTCTAGTTGCTGGGGTTCTTAGCACCAAGTGGCCCCGAGATGTGGGGCCCCAAAGTCGGTTCGGAAAATGTCATTCTCTGCTGCAGAAAAGTGCTTGACATTTTCTGAACCGAATTTGGGGCCCTGTATTTTGGGGCCACTTGGTGCTAGAAACCCCAAATTTGGTGTGCAAACCCAGGGGGACTAGCACTACAACATATCCAAAGCTGGGATTCCTAGCATCAAGTGGCCCTGAGATATGGGTCCCCAAATTCGGTTCAGAAAATGTCATTCTCTGCTGCAGAAAAGTGCTTGTTCCACAAAGTATCCATCTGCAGCAATGTCATTTCGGGACCCTTTGGGTCCAGAGACCCCAAATTTTAGCTGCAGCTAGGGGGCATCTAGGAACCCTTAACTACCGAGTTTGAAGTTCGGGGGACCTATGGCTGCAAATGGGCACAGTGGGGCTGCAAATGGGCATTGTTCACCCTCTTTTCCACTTACAGTAGCTGTGCATTTCTCACCCTAGGCTTATACTTGGGTCAATAAGTTTTTTCCCAGTTTTTTGTGGTAAAATTAGGTGCCTCGGCTTATACTCTAGTATATACGGTATATAAATATATATAAGATCTCTATGCATGCTGGAGTTAATAAAATTAATGGTGACATCGGAGGTTTAACTGACTTTTCTGTGTACTAACATTCACAATGACCGTGATGTTAAAGAGAAAGTATAGCGTATTTTCAGAAAGAATAATTTTATGTTATTACAGTGTCTAAACCAGCATTAGGGTCCATGCACACTAGGAGCAGAAAAAAAAAATGCCAGAACCTCTGACAGAAAAAGCAGCATAAAAATGCTTTTAGGAGCACATATCGCACATGTTTAGGAGAGTTTATAGGCATTTATTTTTACAAGTGTTACACTTGTGAAAATGTACAATGTACACGTGAAAATGCAAACGCTCCTAAATGCTACGTTTAGAAGCATTTATGGAGAGACAGCTCTAGGCTTTGTGAGGCCTTAGGCAAAACTTAGACATGAGGCCCTACTCACGCCCATAATGGGGAAAAATAATTCAAGCGATAGATACCTGTGCGCTCCCCAAGAGTTAATAATTTTAGGCAGAAGACACTGACACAATAGTGCCTTAGGTAAGGTTATTGCCCTCTGCAAACTCACTTGCACTGTTGCACGGGGCTTCACTGGCTCCTCGCAGGTCTTAGCAGCAGCACTCTCCTCTGCTTTTTCATCCCACCTCCCGGCCTCTGATTGACATTACGCTGGGCAGGACTAGTAAGCAGGGAAGTGACTGCTTTGGACTTTAGCCGACCATGTGCAGGAGTGCTGGTGCACATAGCATACTCGCATCGCTCTGCTGCAAATAGACCGCAGTGTAGTGGCAGCCGGCCGTTGTCACGCCTGTCTGCAGCTGTGTGGAGCAAGCGGCCTTTTTACGAGGCATCAGAGGCCTCCCAGCCCAGTCCGCTCCTGCCGGGTTCAGCAGCAGCCGGCAGCTCCGCCTCCACCTCTACAATATGCAGCGATGTATACTAAAGACGCTTTACCAGTCCGGCCTGCTCATTCCGCCAGCTTGGGGACACTGACCGGGGACATACTCTCCCACACACATCAGGCAAATTAGGCAGTCGCGAAGGCCCCTGTAAGCGCGAGGCCTTAGGCGACCGCCTAATTGGAAAGCCGTCTGCATTTTATG
Organism: Aquarana catesbeiana; assembly: GCF_042186555.1. Classification (NCBI taxonomy): domain Eukaryota; kingdom Metazoa; phylum Chordata; class Amphibia; order Anura; family Ranidae; genus Aquarana; species Aquarana catesbeiana. The sequence goes on from NC_133334.1 coordinate 111,334,569, forward strand.
AGCATTAAGTGTTTTTTCTGCCTGAAAGCTCCCCTCAAAAATGCGATCCAGAAGGATTTTGCTTTTTTTCCTACCTCCAAACACTAAGCGTAAAATGCCTCAAGGTCCTAATGTGCATGGACACATAGGCTAACATTAAGCTGCTTCTACGGGCAGGAGAAAAAAATGCAAAACACCTGTAGAAGCAGCGTTTTTTAAAACCCAGTGTGCATGGACCCTTAATCCCAAAAACAGGTGCAAATACAGGTGCATCTAAAAAATTATTGAATGATCAAAAAAAAATTGAATATCCTCAAAGGGTAAAGTGATAGTAATGTCTATTTTTTTTTTCGTTTAAAATAACAAACATGTTATACTTACCTGCTCTATGCAATGGTTTTGCACACAGCAGCCCAGATCCTCCTCTTCTCGGGTCTCTCTTCGGTGCTCCTGGCCCCTCCCTCCTGTTGATTGCCCCCACAGCAAGCAGCTTGCTGTGGGGACCCCCCGAGCCGCAACTCCCTGTGTCCATTCAGACACGGAGCCGTGGCATGGCCATGCCCCCTTTCTCTCCTCATTGGCTCACTGACTTTGACAGCAGTGGGAGCCGATGGCGCTGTGCTGCTGTCTGTCAATGAGGGGAGTCCTGGACAGCTGAGGCACTCGTGCACATTGCTGGAACTAGATGGACCTCAGGTAAGTATGAGGGGGGCTGCTGCACACAGAAGGTTTTTTTTATCTTAACCACTTCAATACTGGGCCATAGTCCTATAACATCCGCAGTTGGGATCTCCCATCCTGGGCGGGCGTCGAATGATGTCCTCGGCTTCTCGCCGCATCCGTGGGCCCGCAGTGCGGCGATCGGGGGTGAGATGTGTCCCTCTGACACACCCCATTCCAGATCCGTGTAAAGAGCCTATAAAAGATGGCTCTTTACCACGTGACCGGCTCTGTCCAATCACAGCCGGTCACCTGTACTGTCCACACATGCACGACGCTCGTGCAGGCCCCTAGGGCGGCGATCGGGGACGAGGCTTGTCACCCTGACACAGTCCAACCCCGATCGCAGTAAAGAGCCAATGAAATTGACTTTCTACCACGTGACTCGCTGTGTCCAATTACAGCCGGTCACAGAATGTCAACAAACCGCGGTAACGAGATGTTACCGGGTTCTCCTTCTCTCACACCGATCGTGTGTGAGAAGGAGATTGCGATAACATCTCATTACCGCTTACAGTGTACACCAACCACACTGATTTCCCCCCCCCCCCACCTAATAAAGAGGACCTGTCACCAGCCATCAAAGTACCTGTCACCGTTCATCTGAGTAACCGAGTACCTGTCACCAGCTCTTCAGGGTATCCGAGTACCTATCTGCAGCCCATGCCTCATAGAATATATGTTGGGGTGTTTGCTTTCCAAAATGGGGTCATTTTGTGGGTAATTACACTGTCCTGGTGCTCAAGGACCTTCAAAAGTGTGATAGGTAGGAATGAAATGAGATGTGTAATTTATGCTTCTAGAATGCCTGAAGGTAGTACTTCAATGTTGGGCCTCTGTATGTGGCCAGGCTGTGTAAAAGTCTCACACCTGTGGTATTGCAATACTCGGGAGGAGTAGCAGAATGTGTTTTGGGGTGTAATTTTTAATTTTTGCTATATACATGCTATGTGTTAGAAATATCTTATAAGTTGACTCCCAATGCTTCATAGAATATACGTTGGGGTGTGGTTGTTTTCCAAAATGGGGTACGCTTGCCGCCAACGGGGGGGGTTGTCGGGGTGTTGGCTGTTTTCCGTGTCCCCCCCCCCCCAAAAAGAGAAAAAGCCACCAGCCGCCACTGGGCTTGACACTAGGAATGTGACAGTTGTAGCCTATGTCCTGGATACGTCTGTGTGTGGTGGCTTTCAAAGCACTGACACCAGCCGTAGTCTTCTCCTTTTGATTCTCCCCCAAATTCTTGAATGGCCTTTGCTTCACAATCTTCTCATGCCTGCGGTTGTTCCTGTTGCTTGTGCACCCTTTTTCTACCACACTTTCCTTTCACTCAACTTTGCATTAATTTGCTTGGATACAGCACTCTGTGAACAGCCAGCTTCTTTAGCAATGGCCTTATTATAACTTGCCATCCTTGTGGAGGGTGTCAATGACTGTCTTCTGGACAACTGTCAAGTCAGTAGTCTTATCTATGATTGTGTAACCTACTGAAAAAGACAGAGATCATTTAAAGGCTCAGGAAACCTTTACAGGTGTTTTTGAGTTACCAAATTTATCGGCGTATAACATGTGCCTTCATTTTAAGAGGGAAGTTTCAGGAAAAAAACATTTTCTTGTACATCATGGGACACAGAGCCTTAAGTAATTAATGGGTTATAGGCTACCTTCAGGTGTTGACACTGGTAAATCCAATTACTCCCTATATAACCCCTCCTCCTTCCAGGAGCAAATCAGTTTTTTCGCCAGTGTCTAAAGGTGTTGGTCACGAGTAAAGATGTGCTCTGAGGAGCTCCAGGAGGGATCCATGCTGGATTTAAATAGCCTCCATAGACCAGATCCATCCAAAGTGCCATTGAGGCCTAAAGGGATGGTATCTGGGGCCTTGTATCGAAGCGCGAGCCTGTAACGCATCTTTATAGGGCTGGACCCCAGGAACCCAGGGCTTAGGTCTTGTTACATTACCTAAACTTCCTGATGGGGTGCTCTTTACAGGTCCAAGGCAGTTGGAACCCCGTTTTTAGGGAGCCAGTGCTTGAAGGCTTGCTACGCAGCCCGCTGTGATGGGTGAAGGTTGGATTATCTGTTAATTAAGCAAACCCTGCGGCAAGGATAAGGTAAGGGAAGAAACGTGGGTATTAAAAAATCTATGTATTTCTTCCATTAGGGAAAACATGTTGTCATGCCTTAATTCTCCAGTCTAGTCTGTAAGCTCAGTCAGTGTCTGGTTGCAGCAGCGTGTGGAGGGAGAATTTGCAAGGTAAAAGAAAGCTGCAAAAATGTTTTCTTCTCCCCCCTGATGGGACCAGAGGGGAGGGGGGGGGGGGGATGCAGAGGTCCCGCTAATACAGCTTATTGTTTTAACACTGGCTGATTTCACTGTTTGTACCTGCTGCTGGATGGGTCCCTGCTCCCCCCCCCCCCCTCATGTTGTAAAAAGGGGAAGAATTTTTCTCTGAGGGGCGGGGCCTAAGCACGATGCCGTGAACGTCCACGAGGACACGTGGCAGGCTAAAAAACAAATACAACACAGCTGTGACAGTCTCTCCTCGGCTGACAAGGAGAAAACAAGCAGCCTGCAACACAAGGACACAAGAGCTGTGGGATATGTGAGGGTTGCAAACTGGCATTCCTGATACAGGAACGATGCCTTTTTCCCAGCACTAGGCTGAATTTTATAGCGGCTTTAAATGTCATGACTATTTTTAGCGATTTAGGTGCAATTTGTATAGTGCCTCTGTTTTTGTACTTAGGACTATGCCTACCAAAAAAGACACCACATAAAGGTTTCTCCCCCAGGCGCTAGGATCCCGAGTCGCATTTCCATGCTGTCATCCTCGCCTAAATTACCAGTTATGGCAAGCCGGGGTGAGCCATTTGGAACCAATTGATGGTGCAACTGCTTCTCACATCTCAGCCCCTGTATACGTGACGGAAGATGTCCTTTCTTCCTCCCTGCAGGATCTGGAAGAAATATTAGCGGCTTTAATCGCATCCTCCATTCAGATGGATAGGAAGCGTGCTAGATCCCCCTCTCCCACTTCAGAACCTTTGTAAGGGGAACAGTGGACACAGGATGAGGTGTTGCCCTCAGTCGATCAGGAGGAAAAACAAACCGATGATGATTCCTCTGCAGAGGAAACAACGGTAGATGAGCCTTTTTCAGCCTCTCAAATCTGTGAAATTGCTGATACAATCTCTTACAGAGATAGTTCGTTCTACTTTTATGCTACCCCTAACTGAGTCTCCTGAAAGTGCGGTTTCTTCCTTGGGTTCCTTTAAAACCCTCTCAACCTTTGCATACGTTTCTTGCACATGCATTACTAGAACAGCTTATTTTTGCTGGATGGGATCACCCGGATAAGCATTTTCTCCCTCCTAAGAAAATTACAAACCCCCTGGAGGAGAAATTCTCCAAAAGATGGAAAATACCAGCAGTTGACGCTGCGGTTTCCAATGTGAATGAAGGCCTAACTTGTCCAGTAGACAATGCACAGATGCTTAAGGATCCAACAGATAAGGAGTTGAAATCCCTGTTAAGATCTACTTTTTCCATAGCAGGTGCCATTACTCAGTCTGAAGTCGCTGCAATAAGCGTCTGTCAATCCCCAAAGGACCAATTTAAACAGGCCCTTAGAGAGCTTTCTGCACAACAAGCTTGGGATTTGGCTGAACTACCAAAAGCATTATGCTTTGCCGTAGATGCTATTAAAGATTTTATTCACCAGGCCGCCTTATGCTTGTGCATATGCGTAGAATCCCGTGGTTAAAAAATTTGGTCACCTGAAGCACCATGTATAGACCTCCTAACTGGGTTCCCTTTTTCATGGGAAGCCACTATTTGGAGAAAACTTGGACAAATATATCCAAACAATTTCTAGTGGGAAAAGTACTCTTTTGCCAGTCAAAAGAAAGTATAAACGCCCTTCATTTAAACGGGCTCTTTCCCCTACACCAGGGGTTTCTGCTTCTAGGCGGGGCGACGGCCTCCGCCGTCACACTCTAGAGGAAGATCTCAGAGTCAGACCCAGGCTCAAAAGAAGTCCTGGGCTCTGAAATCTGCATGCTAGAATCCTAAAGCCTCATTATGAAGAAGCAACCCCCCCCTCACCAAGGTGGGGGGGGGGAGACTTCTGCAGTTTTCAGAAGTCTGAAAAGAAGAAATTCTGGACAGATGGGTCATCTCCACAATAACGCTGGGGTACAAGCTGGAATTTCGGGACTTTCCACTATCTCGCTTCCTTAGGTCAAGCTTTCCCAAAGATCCAGAGAAAAGACAATCTGTTTCGGGCACTAGACCGATTTAATATCTCAAGGAGTGATCATACAGATCCCCATAAAAGAGCAAGGTTTGGAGTTTTATTCAAATCTTTTCATGGTATCAAAACCAAATGGAGACGTCAGACCCATTCTAGATCTAATGCCGCGTACACACGAGTGGACATTTTACGGCAGACTTTGCCCGGCGGACGGGATTTCATCTGACAATTCGATCGTGTGTGGGCTCCAGCGGACTTTGTTTTCTCAAAAGTTGGACGAATTGGAGGAAGCATATAATACCCTCCCCTCACCTGACAACTTAAATAAAGTTTAACTACAGGCCCGAGTAGTTTTGCAGTTGTATTTGGAAAAAGCCAAACAACATCTGTTCTTTTGTAAAACGCGAGTATATGAACACTGGGAAAAGGCAGGGAAGCTGCTAGCATACCTAGCCCATCTCGACGATAAGTCGCCCGTAGTAGTCTCATTAATTGAGCCAGATGGAACAGTGGTCACAGACCCCCCCCCCCCCCCCCCCCTTTGGTGGCAAATAGGTTTCTGAGTTTTTATGGGGAATTAAGACTGTTGCAAAACAGTATCCTGTCTGCTTGGAACAAAACAATTCAAGCTTTAGACTTACCAATCCACAATATTGAACTTTTTTACACTACTCTAATTTTCTGAGCTACTGAATTTTGGGTTTTCACCAGCTGGGAGCCATAATCAAAATTTCAAGAATTTCTTTCTTTTAATCTATCACTGTGTGTAATGAATCTATATAAAATGAGTTTCGCTTTTTGACTTAAATTGTTGAAATAAACTTTTTGATATTCAAATTTTTTTAGATTTGTTTTTGTTGTCTTTTGTTCAGGCTTTCTTTACGTTATTTCACCTGGTGATCCTGCCTGTAAGACACCTGTCTTGAGGTGTCTGCATTTTGGATAAAGTAGTAAAGCAGACACCTTTTGGATAGCAGCATTGTCAGTCTGGGGAGAGGGTAGTGTAAAGGTCCGTACACACGATCGCACTTTTTGACAACAAACATGCAAGTTAGCTGTTTTGGAGCAACATCCGACCGCGTGTACGCTCCATCGGACAAACTTTCCGGCAGCAAAAGTCAGATGGAGCAAAGTCCGATCGTGTGTACACAAAAGCATCGGACTTTTCTACAAACTACAGTACGCGGCCGCGAGAATGTTTCCAGCACAAACCCATTGCGCTGGTGTACTGTACATCTCGCACTGGCTGCAATAGGAAAAACACATTTTCCTATTGCGGCGAGCGCGAAAGGGAATTCCCCTCTGGGGGGGCATACCAGGCCCTTAGGTCTGGTATGGATTTTAAGGGGAACCCCCTACGCTGAAAAAACAGCGTGGGAGTCCCCCCCCAAATCCATACCAGACCCTTATCCGAGCACGCAGCCCGGCCGGCCAGGAAAAGGGGTGGGGACGAGTGCCCCCCCCCCCCGCACCAGGCCACATGCCCTCAACATGGGGGGTGGGTGCTTTGGGGGAGGGGGCGCCCTGCGGCCCCCACACCCCAAAGCACCCACCCCCCATGTTGAGGACAAGGGCTTCTTCCCGACAACCCTGGCCGTTGGTTGGCGGGGTCTGCGGGCAGGGGGCTTATCGGAATCCGGGAGCCCCCTTTAATAAGGTGGCCCCCAGATCCTGGCCCCCCACCCTTTGTGAATGAGTATGGGGTACATCGTACCCCTACCCATTCACCTAGGGAAAAAAGTGTCAAGAAAAAAAAACCACAGTACACAGGTTTTTAAAGTAATTTATTAGGCAGCTCCGGGGGTCTTCTGCCGACTCCGGGGGTCTCTCAGGCCTCTTCTCCCTCTCTCCGGTGTCGTCTCTACGTTCTCTGGTTCTTCTCCGGTGCCTTCTTCCTTCTGCTGGGCTCCTCCGCTATCTTCTGCTCTTTTGCCGCTCTTTTGCTAGCGGAGGAGCCCAGTCTTCAGAGATGACTTCTTACCTCTTCTCTTCCAGAGATGTTGACACAACGCTCTCTCCAGCTGGAATGCTCTCTGTGTGCTCAGCTGTGACTTATATAAGCGGTGACCCCGCCCCCTATGACATCAGTCACCGGGGCATGCTGGGACTGTGAGGTCATAAGGGGGTGTGGTCATAGGATGACATGACCACGCCCCCTTATGACCTCAATCCTAGCACGCCCTGGGACTGTCATGTCATAAGGGGGCGGGGTCACCGCCTAATATAAGTCATAGCAGAGCGCACAGACAGCATTACAGCCGGAGAGAGCGTCATGTCAACATCTCTGGAAGAGAAGAGGGAAGAAGACTATCCAGATGTCTGGGCCACTGCTAGCAAAAGCGCGGCAGATAGCGGAGGAGCCGACAGAAGATCCAGACACCGGGAGAAGACGCCGGAGAGACCCCCGGAGTCGGAAGAAGACCCCCATAGTCGGAAGAAGAGCGGCCTAATAAATTACTTTAAAAACCTGTGTACTGTGTGTTTTTTTTCTTGACACTTTTTTTTCCCCTAGGTGAATGGGTAGTGGTACAATGTACCCCATACTCATTCACAAAGGGTGGGGGGCTGGGATCTGGGGGCCACCTTATTAAAGGGGGCTCCCGGATTCTGATAAGCCCCTCGCCGGCAGACCCCGACAACCAACGGCCAGGGTTGTGGGGAAGAGGCCCTTGTCCTCGTCAACATGGGGATAAGGTTCTTTGGGGTGGGGGGGCCGCAGGGCTCCCCCTCCCCCAAAGCACCCACCCCCCATGTTGAGGGCATGCTGCCTGGTACGGCTCAGGAGGTGGGGCGCTCGCTCATCCCCACCCCCTTTCCTGACCGGCCGGGCTGCGTGCTCAGATAAGGGTCTGGTATGGACTTTGGGGGGACCCCCACGCAGTTTTTTTCGGCGTAGGGGGTTCCCCTTAAAAGCCATACCAGATCTAAGGGCCTGGTATGCCCCTGGAGGGGGACCCACGCCGGTTTTTTAGTTAAAATTTGGCGTGGAGTTCCCCCTCAAGATTCATACTAAACACAGTGCCTGACATTGGCGGGGATCCAACTCTGATCCCTGCACCAGTGTGAACCCGGCTCGTAAGGTGTCAATCTCACCAATAAAAGTGGCAAAATTGACACAATATCAGACAACAATACAGAAGTTGAGCAAAGGGTGGTGGTAAAAACCATGTGATTTGGTGAAAGTTGGCTGGAAAAGTCCTGCCGTCTGTATGCAAGACAAACTTCTGGCCAACGCCCTTTGTAAAAACTTTCTCTTGGATTTTTGTACAAAGTCCTATCGTGTGTATGGGGCTTTAGACTAGCAGATTAAGATGAGCTTTATAGGCAGTTACAGCAAACTATCCTCTTGGGATAAAAGTTTTACATGAATAAAAGTTGTTCATTGTACGCACCCCTCTGTGTTTAAAAGGTTTGTCACAACCCTCTAACTCAGGGGTCTCAAACTCAAATTGCCAGAGGGCCACATGACAAGTTTTCATATCCCATGGGGGCTGCATGCAAACTTTCAAAACTTCAAAAAACAATAAACTATACCAGCAATAATATACTATACCGAGCACTGATGTCAGCAAACACATTAACCCAGCACTGATGTCAGCAAACGCATTATTAACCCCCAACACGTGTCAGCAAAACACATTATTAACCCCCAGCACTGGTGTCAGCAAAACGCATTATTAACCCCCAGCACTGGTGTCAGCAAACGCATTAACCCCCAGCACTGGTGTCAGCAAACGCATTATTAACCCTCAGCACTGGTGTCAGCAAAACGCATTATTAACCCCCAGCACTGGTGTCAGCAAAACGCATTATTAACCCCCAGCACTGGTGACAGCAAACGCATTATTAACCCCCAGCACTGGTGTCAGCAAAACGCATTATTAAACGCAGCACTGGTGTCAGCATTATTAAACGCATTAACCCAGCATTACCCCCCCCCCCCCACACTGTACAAATACCCCCACAAATACCCCTCACACTCCATAAATACCCCCCACACACAAATTTCTACACTGCCTCAGTGTGATGGCTCACTCACCTCTCCAGGACCCTGGATCCAGCGCTCTGAACGATCACCAGTGCCTAGGTGGACGGGGTGATGGGTGGGGCGAAGGGCGGATCCTTCCTCCACTCCTTCCTCCGCTCTGTTCTCTCTCTGGGCTGCAGCAGCGTGCAGCAGAGAGGGGACGGAGACAAAGCTCTTCGGCGCCTCCCCTTCTGCAAACCCGTCCAGGCTCGGCGGGCCATTTATAACCAGTCCGCGGGCCGGTACTTTGAGACCACTGGTCTACATAATGCCTTACCTGACACAATTGTCCTTTCATAACCAGTAATGGCAGTTGCATGCATTGATCATCTAGACATAAATTTACATGTTGATGGCTGTGGGTGAATTAGGTTAGAAAACACAAATGCTGGCACCCACAAGGGAGTGCCAATTTGAACATGCACAGAAGTGCCTGAGTGTTTTCTGTGTGCTTTGCTTTCCTCCCACTCTTTAAAACCTAGTTTAAAGTATTAGGTCACCATTACAGATTTTCTGTAGAGATGAACAAACACCGGACCCCTTCCCCACCCCCCCTGGTCCCTGCTGTAATGGTCTCGGCGATCCTGAGCTGTCAGGGCTCCTGCAAGCTACTTCACCTGTGCAGGGATTTGAACCCCCCCCCCCCCCCGGCTTTCTCTCCTCTTTGTCTAGGATGAACCAGATGGATTCTAATTGGTCAGCATCATCACATGGATGGCGCTGACAAATCAGAATCCGCCTGGTCTGTCCTTGCAGTGCTGGATGGAGAGGAGAGAAAGTGGACATTTCAAATCCCCAAACCAGTGGACCGGCTTCCAAGAGCCCTGACAGTTCAGGATCGCCAGGCCAGCGCAACAGGGAACAAAGGTGGGGAAGGGGTCCAGTGTTAGGTCACCTTTTTACAGATTTTCTGTGAAGATGAACTAACCATTTGTATGCAAATTCATGTACACTTTATTACTGACTAGATGTATTAAAATTCATAGTTTGGGTGAAGGGATTGCAAGCAAAACACTTTGCCCAATCTCCCCCCGATTTTGGTATTTTTGTTTTTATATTTATATATGCATGAAACAAACCCTTTACATTGCAAGAAAATCAAATCAGGAAAGTACATTTTTTGTGTTCGTTGGTCAAGAAAAACCATGCCTACACCAATACCTTGTGTTTCAATAAAACATATCTCGTAGGGTACAGACCAGCTAAATACTAACTAACCGCTAAACATTGGGGATGATGAAGGGAGATGACTGAAAGATGATTAGCAAATAAGAGGTCATCACAACTAACCAAGAATGTAATAACTTAGTCAAATTCTATACATTTTTTAAAAACAAATAACTATGTTCTGTTCTGCAGACTGCTTGTTTCCGTGAAGAAAGGGATGTTTTGGTGAAAGGAGACACTCAGTGGATTCCAAGCTTACACTATGCATTTCATGATGATAGCTACTTGGTAAGATATTCCGCAGGCTTTGTCTGTTTTGTTGCTGAATCATGTGTTTTGTACCATAATCAACACTTCATCTTTTAAGGTACACACAGTTGACCAGCAAAACACAGTATTCTGCTGCCATATCCTGTGCTAAAAACGCACCTACATTAATTTTTTTTTAAAATGCAAACTAATTGGCAACTGATGGTGTATAGTGAGAACCCTGTACTAGATTTCACCATAACAGTGCTGGCTCTCCCTCTACATCTGATGTTTTGGTCGCCTGATAATACTAGAACTGAATTGCCTGAAATGTATTTTCAGAAGGTTAGGGGTGCCTGGTTTCTGGCCGTGTTGGGGTCCATGGCTTTTGGCAGTGTAAGAGCCTAACCTTTTGTTAGGCACAGAGAAGTGCATTGTAGGAGCCAGGAGGAAGGGTACACCCATACATCATAGCCAAGAGTTCTGGGTGATTTCTGCAGCACAGCAAATGGGGCAATGCAGTTAAGTAGGGAGCAGTGTGGTGGCTATACAGAACACTGTATATGTAAATTTGCAGATAATAAGCTAGCATAGGCTGACTTGATGAAAGAATTCTAAGGATCCTAACCATTTCCAGTGTCAATAGTTACTTCAGATGCACCAGATAAGTATTTAGTATTTCCTCCTTGAAGAACTGTTTTCATTCAGCAATATCCCTGTTAGTGTCTTTATGTATTCAGTTAGCTTCCATTTAGATATAAATAGTGCTAGTGTCAGGATTTAAACTTTATAGGTAAAGTACTTTCCTGTGTCTGGCTACATTAAGGGGAAGAGGTGATCTATGCATATATAATATTAAAATGGGAATAATTGTTGCCTATAGTGATTATTGTGCTTTTAATTGGGAGGCTGGTGGTGAAGAAAAAAAATCTGACCATTGTGGGCAAAAACTCAATTTTTGTTCCGGTTTTCTTTTTTCAAAATGTAGTAAACAGGCTCTGTATTCTACAGTGTGTGGTTTCCCCTGATTGCAAACCGCTACTAAATATTTTGGTATGGTGTAAAGAAGGGCAGTTCTAATTGTATGCGTATAAACCTGTTTTCAGCTAGAGATGTAAAATTTCCTGAAATTTTGAAGCCGTGGCAAAAGGTTTTTCCATTAAAAAAAAAAAAAAAAAAAAAAACATTTCCCTTTCCGTCATTTCAGGACAGCCACAATAGAGAGATAGTCTCCTCCCCTTCCTCTGGAAACACTGCGCCAGCCCATAAAATCTCTCCTCCCCTGCCAGACCTCAGTTATTAGTGTTTCCTCCGGTGGGGAGACACTGTGCAGAGGAACCAGGCCGGGTGCAGTCAGGGAGACTGTGGCCTCTTTCTAAAAAATCATCCCTAGGGAAGCAGGGGCTTCCAGGATGAAGTGTGGCGGTACATACCGCAGCTGAAGCCACCCCTTCCTTGCCGAGCGCGGCATCAGGTCGTGGGGGACCCCTATCGCGTCCACAGGGCCGCAGCATGGAGACAGTCCGCTCTCCCCTGTATCCATACAGGCCGCAAAAGTTTGGAACCAGCGGGCCGGACGACGGGTGACGTCATTTCCGGTGGGGGGGGCGGACGCTTTCCCTTTGACCCGCGACTTCCGGTTCCGGGTCGCGGGGCTGATAGGGGGCCGGGCTCAGGCTGGAGTGAGTCGCTTCACATGTACACAGTGTGAGACTCTACACAGGCAACCACCTGCAGTCATGTCTGAGGCAGATGCTGCAGCTCATTCGGACGCTGTCTCCAGCCTTCCAAAGGTAAGAGTTCCCTGGGGAGGGGTCCTCTCTATCTAAGGTTTGCTCTCCCTCATGTATGGTTCCTTACTTAGAGGGAGGGCAGTCCCCCTGGGTGGTCAGGGGGTGGGGGGGTGAGCGCAGTTCCCTTAAGGTGGATCTGGTACACCCCCAGGGTTGTTTCCACTTAACTTGCTGGAAGTAATATGTGTTTTTTTGTATGTATTTTCAGAAATCTACAGAAAAAACAAAGTCCACTCATGTCTCTAAAAGGAAGTGTGCCTCTTGTAGAGACAGTTTAGGGGAAGCATGGACTAAAGTTTTGTGTAAAGAGTGCATAGACTCCCTGGTTAAGGAAAGGGAATCTGAACAGCAGTCTGGGTTGGCAGCTTCTGTGAAAGAGCTGTCATCCACCTTTTCATCTTTTAAAACCTTATTTGAGACGTTCAAGCTTCCCTCTAAACCCATTCAGCAGGACACAACCCCGCCTCATGCTCAGGGCTCTGCACCTGCCAGATCTACCAATTTAGTTATGGCAGAGGAGATGTCAGGCCCTTCCGGGGTGGAGCGGAGGCAACCGGACAGTGGCACGTCTGATTCCCATGAGGAATCGGAAGGGGAGGACCAGGACGGGGAGTCCAGGAAAATCTCCAGGTATAAATTGTCCCTGGATGAGGTGGAAGATCTCTTAGGGGCAATATATACAACCCTCGGGATACACGAGGATAAAAAACCCCTATCTCTCCATGACCTTATGTATAAGGGCTTGGGAGATCAAAAAAGAAAAGTTTTTCCAGTACATGACGTTCTGGTGGAAACGATTAAGAAGGAGTGGCAGGATCCTGAGAGGAAACCCTTTTTTTCTAGCTCCCTTAAGAGAAGGTTTCCATTTTCAGAGGATCCAGCGTCCATTTGGAATAAAAATCCCAAGTTGGATGCCGCCTTCTCTCAGGTCTCTAGACACACAGACCTGGCATTCGAGGATATGGGGGCTTTGTCGGATGTCATGGACAAAAGGATAGACTCACTTCTAAAAAAGACGTGGGACTCAACTGTGGGTAACTTAAAGCCAGAAATGGCTGTTACGGTCGTAGCCCGCAATTTAGAGCACTGGCTTTTCCAGATTCAGGAGCACATTGAAGCTGGCACAGCCAAGGAGACTATACTAGCCTCGTTCCCCACGATTCTGCGAGGAATCGCATATATTGCAGACGCCTCAGCAGAGTCAGTCCGTATGTCGGCCAGATCAGCGGCGCTGGCGAATTCGGCCAGAAGAGCGCTCTGGCTGAAAACTTGGCCAGGGGACACCGCCTCCAAGGTCAAATTGTGCGGGATACCCCTGACAGGTGATCTACTCTTTGGCCCTGGTTTAGAGACGGTCTTAGACCGTACAGCGGACAAAAAGAAGTCCTTTCCGCCTAAGAGGAAAGCCCCAGCTCAGACGAGAAAGGGGTTTCGTCCGAAAAAAGGCAAGGAATCTCCCAAGCAAGGGAAGAAAACTTGGGGCCAAAGAGGCAAGGTCAGAGGAGGGGCGATTTTTCGCCCTCCTGAGAAGGCCCGTAAAGATCAATGACTCTCTAGGGACGGTGGGAGGAAGACTGGGGGCCTTCCTTCCACAGTGGGAGACCCTCTCACCCAATCGATTCATCCTGGGGGTCATAAGAAGGGGGTATCTCTTGGAATTCTCAAGACCACCCCCACAAAGGTTCCTTGTTACGAAGCTTCCCAGCTGCACAGCAAAGGCCGAAGCTTTGGTGGACGCCCTGAAAGAACTGGAGATTCAGAACGTAGTTCACAGAGTACCAAGGGGACAGGAAGGAGAGGGGTTCTATTCCCACGTATTTGTGGTGAAAAAGCCCTCGGGAAAATTCAGACTGATTCTGAATTTAAAACCCTTAAACAGGTCAATTTGCTACAAAAGATTCCGCATGGAGTCAATCTTTACGGTCAGGGCCCTGTTACCACACAACTGTTATATGGTGTCTCTGGATCTCAGAGACGCATATTTACACGTCCCTATCGCAGAAACCTCCCAGAGGTTCCTCCGTTTAGCAGTAGACCTGCAGGGCACAATACTGCATCTGCAGTTTCAAGCACTGCCCTTCGGGCTATCCTCCTCGCCCCGCATATTCACAAAGGTACTGGCAGAGGCGTTGGCCTTCCTGCGACTCCAGGGGGTATCAGTTATAGCCTATCTGGACGACCTGCTTCTTTTTGCAGTATCCCCAGAACAGTTGATCAGGGACCTCGATCTAACCAAGAGGGTTCTAACAGGTTTGGGGTGGCTGCTGAACTTAGAAAAGTCCAGTCTCATTCCCTCACAGCGCATTATGTACCTGGGGTACCTGCTGGACACTACGCTCTTGAGAGTTTTTCTTCCAAGGGAAAAAATTCTAAAACTGGACAGAGCAGTTTTCTCCCTCCAGTGCAACCATCTGGTGTCCAAGAGGTCCATAATGTCAACATTAGGCCTTCTAACTTCTACTCTTCCAGCAGTGCAGTGGGCAGGATTACATTTTCGCCCCCTACAATCATATGTACTAAGAGTATGGGACCACAGTCAGAGGGATCTAGACACCTTAGTACAGGTTCCCCATCAAATAAAGAGATCTCTTTGGTGGTGGAGGAAGGAAGTGAACTTGTCACAGGGACATCTGTGGCTCATCCCAGTCCCGCAGATCCTAACCACGGATGCAAGTGGCAAGGGCTGGGGGGCACATCTGGGATCCCTTCTAGCGCAGGGCACATGGAAGGGCGACGAGCTGCAGAGGTCTTCCAACTGGAAAGAGCTGAGGGCAGTAGGCCTAGCCCTCAGATTCTTCAAAAAGGAACTCCAGGGCCACCATGTACAGGTACGGTCGGACAACTCATCCACCGTGGCCTATATAAACAAGCAGGGAGGCACCAGGAGCGGAAGTCTGCTGGCCCTAGCAGAAGACACTCTAAGCTGGGCCGAGTCCAACACTCTCTCACTCTCAGCGGTTTTTCTGAGAGGGGAGAGGAATATAATCGCAGATTTTCTCAGCCGGAGGAGTCTAAAGGAAGGAGATTGGGCCCTCAACCAGGAGGTTTTCAATCTCATATCCGAGAAATGGGGACCCCCGGAAGTGGATCTTTTCGCTTCAAAAGACAACGCGAAAACCCCCTGTTTTTTCTCCCTAAACGCAGGGGAAGGAGCACTGGGAGTGGACGCATTATCTCAGAATTGGCATTTCAGGACATGTTATGCCTTCCCTCCTCCGGTACTATTACCGGCGGTTCTGAGGAAGTTTCAATTAGAGAGCACCTCTCTTATTCTGGTAGCTCCACATTGGCCGAAAAGGGCATGGTTTTCAATCCTCAGTCAGTTAGCAGCGGAACCTCCCCTTTTCCTTCCACCTCGAAAGGATCTTCTGTCGCAGGGTCCAGTCCTCTGCCCACAGGTGCAGCAGTGGAAATTAGCGGCCTGGCTACTGAGGAGGGTATATTAAGATCCAAGGGGTTTTCAGAGAGCTTGATCTCTACCCTCCTCAACAGTAGGAAAAAGGAGACCCGTAAGATTTACAAAAAGGTCTGGCTCCTTTTCAACAAATGGTGCATAGAAAACTCCTTCTCGGTGCAGAGTCCCGTAGCTGCGTTGGAATTTCTGCAGTGTGGAGCGGACAAGGGTTTATCTGTAGGTACCCTTAAAAGTCAGGTTTCAGCACTCAGTGCTTATCTGGAGAAGTCTCTGGCTACCAATCCATGGGTGGTCAGATTCTTTAAGGCACTGTCAAGACAGAGACCTACCAGGGGTCCTCCCTTTCCCGGGTGGGACCTATCTCTGGTTTTACAGAGCCTTACGGGAAGTCCCTTTGAGCCATTGGACAAGTGCCTGTTAAGGGAACTTACCCTAAAAACAGTATTTTTAGTTGCAGTGACAACTGCCAGGAGGGTCAGCGAAATTGAGGCGTTATCAATTAGACCTCCTTTTTGTGTTATTTTGCCAGACAGGATAGTCCTTAAGACTGATCCAGCTTTTTTGCCTAAGGTGGCGTCAGGCTTTCATAGAAGCCAGGAAATAGTCCTACCCTCGTTTTGTCCCAATCCTTCAGGTGAAAGGGAACTAAAATTTCATTTTTTAGATGTAAGGAGGTGTATCCTACAATACCTAGAGATGACTAAAACAATAAGGAAGTCTGATTCTCTATTTATTTTACTTTCTGGGGCCAGAAAGGGTCTCAGAGCGTCCCGACGCACGATTGCCAGGTGGCTTAGATTAGCTATTGGGCAGGCATATTCTTTAGCAGGGAAGGAGGTCCCTAGAGGCATAAAGGCACACTCCATCAGAGCAGTGGCAACTTCCCAGGCAGAGAAGGCTGGAGCAACGCCAGAGCAAATATGCAAGGCAGCGACATGGTCCAGCTACTCCACTTTCGTTAGACATTACAGAGTGGACCTGGTGGCGGCAGGTGAGCAGGCTTTTGGGCGAAAGGTTCTGCAAGCTGTAGTCCCACCCTAATTGGTAAGTGCTCGATTATCCTCTCTATTGTGGCTGTCCTGAAATGACGGAAAGGGAAAATTAAAGTTACGTACCGGTAACGTCTTTTCCTGTAGTCTTTCAGGACAGCCCTAGTTGCCCACCCTAAGCTTGGGGGGGTCTTATTAAAGACCAGAACGCAATATGGTAATGATATTGATTGGTATGTTATTAATGTGTTCTTGTGTCTCCCCAGCTGGCCGGAGGTACTCTGAAAGAACTGAGGTCTGGCAGGGGAGGAGAGATTTTATGGGCTGGCGCAGTGTTTCCAGAGGAAGGGGAGGAGACTATCTCTCTATTGTGGCTGTCCTGAAAGACTACAGGAAAAGACGTTACCGGTACGTAACTTTAATTTTTCAGAGGGAAAAAAAAAAGCGTGGAGAAGTTTTACAAATTGAAAGTCATTTTGTTACACTGGGAATGTAAAATGCAGAGTATATAAAAGTACAGCTTATTCAGTAAATTAAACTTACTTTTTTTATAATTGTATTTTATATTACAAATAAAATAACAAGGACTGTATATGTTCAGAACATTTCACCTACATGTGAGAACAGGTTACCGCCCACCTTTCCCTCATTTGGACGCTTCTTGCCAGTATGCATTTTCAGTTATTGACGATGCTGATCCAGATGCATATATTGCTCTTGCAAGAGCTTGATACATTTTCTCCTGATTTTCAGGTGTCATTTTATCTATAAATGAAGGGATTGTGTATTTTTGTGGGGATCCACTTCCTTAAGGATGCTGCTGGTGAAGAAAAAGCAGAAAAAGAGTGTTGCTGGAATGAGGAGGGAAAAGCTACTTATGCTTTCATTGTGGTCCTCATTTAATTCCATAAAATATTTTTAAATGTCTTTAGGGCAATTCTGGCATGCAAGGATGTGTTTTGTCATCCTTGTAGCATTTGGAAAATGTAATATTTTTTCCCCACAATATTTGCAAATTGCAGCTTTGCTCTCAGCAGACATTGCTCTGTTGAAATGTTTCCAAACTCTAGATGTTCTCGCCATTTTACTGAGGGTAGGAAAAGAAAAAACTATTTTTTAGACTAGGCTATAGGTAAACATTATGCTGTGATGGTTAAGAACATTCATATGAATCATTTAAAGGTTATAAAGACAGGATCATGTTTAAGATGGTGACCAGACCAGAGCTGTAGAAAGGAGCTCTATCTGATCCGGCTTGTTCCCAGATGACGTCCATGAACCACCATCCGACTCCTTTCTCCCCTGCTGTCTCTGGTATGCCCAGAGGCAAGCTAGGACCTCCCGGAAAGAAAGCAGGGAAACCGAAATCTCTACAACCTCATGAGTGTGAGCACGCTGCTCTCCCTCCAGCCACATGGTGACACAGCCTGTGCTGGATCCTGTGACTGCTGCCTCTCCAGCGGGCCTCACAGCTGTCATGACTGCAATTAATAACTGCCAAACAGTGCTCACAAACAAAATTGAGCAGCTGCAGACAGATATTGGTCTTCTCTACTGTGATCTGGATGGCTTCCGGGACTGGATGGCCATGGCTGAGCAGCGGGTGGAGATGTTAACGCCACTAGAGACCACAATGGCACCCTGCATACCTTGAAGCTCAAAGTCAAAGCCTTGGAGACCAGAGTTGAAGATGCCAAAAACAGAAATCGGCAAAATTAACCATTTGCATTGCCGTTCGAGAGGGGCCAGAAGTTGTGGACCCCCCTAGATTTCCTAAAACCTGCTTCGTACACTGCGTCCTCTAGTGCTGGAGGGGGCCCATTACATGCCGGTGGTATGAGACCCTCCAGGCGCCCCACCGAGCACCTTTAGATTTAAGCTCCTCAACTATTGTGACTGCGACTTGGCACTTAAGCGGCCAGATCTCCGGGGGAGTCTGGTATGAAAACATGAAACTGATGTTCCCTGACTATTCCCTCTGCAGATCCTTTTGATGCTGTTTAAAGCCCACTCCGCACTAAAGGTGTGACTTATAGTATGCTGTTCCCAGAGAAACTTTGCGTTCCGGATGGCGGATCCATAAGATTTTTCGCCTCACCTGAAGATGCTTCCTGGGCGGAGACTATACCAGCTGTTTGATATCTCCTCATGTCTCTTCCCCATTGGATGGTTAATTTGTTTCCATGTTGTGTTATAAGTTTTTTTTTTTTTTTTTTTTTCTTTTGGCGGAGGATCCTGATCTTTGCACTCAGCACACTGAGATGCGTCCACGTTTCACAGGTCATATGCAACTTTTCTCCTGTTCCATTCCTTCATTGACCTGAACATGTTCTTGCCCTTGTGTGCTTGCTCACCACATGAGCCTTCTGATTCTCGATGTTACTCTGCAAATTCCCTTCTACAGATAACGGAGTTCTTTACTAAGCTTTTGTGTCCTCCGCGCTGATTGAGACACCTGCACGGCTTCGTTACTAGGTGGCATCTCTTTGCAAGGCTTTTCAATGCGCACTTGCACCTTTGAAACCTTGCATATCTTGAACATTTACCCCCATGGTGTTTCACCTTGTTTGGTTTGGGGAATAAAACCTGTTCCAGTTTTGGGGGTGGATCTTTTTTGTTTTACGGTACCTCTACTTCTTCATATTTAAAAAAAAAAAAAAAAAAAATTTATATAAATATTTGTACCGTATTCTGCTCTATGGAATGCACTTTACGCTTTATTTGCTTTGCGTACTTGGCTCAGCTTGAGAGGGTTTTTTACTTTTTTCTACAGCTATGGCAAACCCCCCTTAAATGCATCTACTGGAACGTGCGGTGCATTAACTCCCCCATTAAACGTTCCTTAGTGTTTCAATTTCTACAATCCTCATTTCTTGTACATCACGGGACACCGAGCCATAGTAATTACTATGTGGGTTATAGGCCACCTTCAGGTGATGGACACTGGCACACCCTAAGACAGGAAGTCCACTCCCTATATAACCCCTCCCACTACTGGGAGGACCTCAGTTTTTTTCGGCAGTGTCGAAGGTGTTGGTCACGAGTAAAGATGTGCTGTGCTGAGCTCCACTGGAGCAATCCTTGCTGGGGCAGGCAATACAACCGGATCCATTGAAAGTGTCTTTTTAGGCCGAATTGAATGGTACCCGGGCCTTGTGGCGGAAGAAACAAGGTTTAGCCCATAGCTCTTCTCTTTCTAGAGAGCTGGACCCCGGGATCCAGTGCTTTTGGTTTTTACAGCCATAAGGTTTTTTTTTTCTGGCAAGGTGCTATTACGGGTCCAGGAGTGCGGATCCCCCGATAAAAAGGGGCCCCAGTTCCTGAAGGTTTTTTAAACTGAGCCCACCATGAGGGGTGAAGATTGGGTCAGTTTTACCACAGAAATCCCTGCGGCGGGAAAGGTAAGTGGAGATTTCTAAGGAATTTTTAAAGTTTCTTATTGTCTCCTTCTGAAAGTAAATGTTGTCATGCCTAAAAGTCACCACTGGGGGCTGTATAGAGCATGTACCTTTATCATGCTTTCTCAGATCATGCTGTGTCAGCAGAAACTACAGCTTCCTCCAGCTAGCAGTCACATGACTCTGGTAAGATGGGGGGGGGGGGGATTTTTCTCTAAAAACACCCCCCACCTGGACAAAAGCTCTCCCCCTCTCTTTGAGTAGAGGGAGAAGCCAGAACGATCGGCGGATGACGCTCAGTTCTCCACTGCCTCTGTACGGCCCTCCTCCTCTTCGCCCGCCCCCCACACAGTGGGCGGGGCTTAGCGCGACGTTGGTGTGCTGCAACGTCCAGCACAGGGGTACTTTTAAAAGGCTCCATTTTTTGCTAACTGCAGCTGTCGGAGAGACACAAAAGCTAAAAAGGGGCATGTAAGTGGTGACACAGGCATTCCTTTGGCACATTTACTGAAGCATTAGGCTGAGCGTTAATGGCAGCGACAGTTGCTGGACTATTTGCTCAAGCAGTGAATGCGATTTCTTCTGGTAGTACCTCTGCTTTTGTGCATCGGGCTATGGTCAGAAGGGGAGGTAGAAACACCCCAAAAAAGGGCTCAAAAGGGACTCCTTCAAGCTCTAAACAGCCTATACTCATCTCTACAATGGCATCCTCCCCTGAGAGGGGGTGGCCGGTCAGTGAGCCACCAGGGCTATCAAATATTGCAATTTGTTTTCAATATTGCAGCCCCTGTCTATATTACTGGAGAGGGTTTTTTCCTCAAGCCATTATAGGATTGACTAGCGGCTTTAACCACATCCCAGAATTGGATAAAATGCGACGGGTCCCTTTCCATTACCCAGGACCCTCAAACTGAGGATCTGGGGGCGGGAGAAGATGAATTTCCCTCAGGGGACCGTGGAGGGGCTGATGACTCCTCCTCTGAGGGGTTAAATCCACAGGGATCAGCTTCACAATATGAAAGATTGATGGCTCATTTTTGCTACTCTTTGAGTCGGTTGATATGCCCACTTTTTGTTTGGGTTCACTAAAGCTTCCCCAAGCTGCGCATGCCTTTCCTGTCCATTCATTGCTGGAAAGGCTTATGTATTCTGAGTGGGAACACCCAGATGAGCATTTTTTTTCCTCCTATAACTCTTTATCCTATGGAGAAAAAAAAATCACTAAGAAGTGGGAGATACCAGCAGTTGTCGTGCTATATCCTCTGTGAATGAAAGTTTGACTTGTCCGGTAGACAATGCTCATATGCTTATGAATCCAACGGATAAGAAGTTGGAATTCCTGTTATAAAAAAAAAAAAATTTCTGACTCAACGTGCGCTAGCAGCAATTGGTATGTCAATCATTGAGAGACCAGTTTAAACAGGTGCTCAAGGTTATTCCTGATCAGCAGGCCAGGATTTAGCGGAGTTACCAGCGGCATTATGTTTAGCAATAGACGCCATGAGAGATTCTATTCTTCAAGCCTTGCGCCTTATGCTTGGGTTGGTGCATAGGCATAGAATCTTGTGGTTGAAAGATTGGTCAGCCGAAGCGTCATGCAAAGCGCCTGGCTAGTTTTCCTTTTCGGTGAACAGCTGTTTGGGGATAATTTGGTTAAATACATCCAAAAAATTTCTAGTGGATAAAGTACCCTTTTGCTAGTTAGGAAGAGAAGTAATCGTATTTCATTTAAAGTGGATGTAAACCTGAATTTTTTTTTTTTTTTTTTACATCATACTGTAGAGTATAAGATTTCCTATCATTTGAGCCCAGTCTTGCCACACAGAGTTAATCCATCTCTGAGTAATCCTCTTTTATTGTTCAGTGAGAAAAAACTTTGTCAAATACTCCCCCTTGCTGTGAGTGACAGCCTAAGACACAGGCATTATTTTTTAATTCCTCCCCCACTCCTTTCTTCAGCAGCTCTGTAAGGATTGGCTGTTCCACACCTCAGCATGATTTGGCATGCTGAAGTCATGTGGTTACTTTCCTGTCTTTTCACTGGATGTTGGTGATCATAGCAGAAGTTCAGTGTTAGAAATACACAGGAGAAAATGCATATTGACAAGGAATGTAGAGGTGGGCGGGGAGTCTACTGACCTCACGAGTCCACCCACCGAGCTCCAGACAACAGACCCACCCACAGAATATGCAGTTTTTCGGGTCTAATAACAGACAGAGGGGAGACATTTGACAGGTAAGGATACATGCAGGAGGCATGTATATCCTTATAGATAACTCCTATGGCAGTAGTTTAGAAAGGATGACATTGGGTTTACATCCACTTTAAACAAGCTCCTTCACCAGTGTCAGGAGCATCTGCCTCCAGGCAGTCATGACTGCCTCCGCCGTCAAGTTCAAGAGGGGAACTGGAGCCTCCTTATGAGGGGGTGCCCCCGCTCGCTTGAAGTGGGGGGAAGAATTCTGCAGTTCTCACGGGTCTGGTAGGAAGCGTGTCGGCAGTGTTCATTTTGGCAGCAAATTTCAATTTCGATTTAGTTTTAGTCTTAGGATTAAAATTGCATTTTAGTTTTAGTCCCATTTTAGTCTTCTGCAATTGTTTTAGTTTGTCGTATTTAGTCGACTAAATCTCCAGTACATTTTAGGCAACTAAAACTCATTTTAGTTATCTAAAATCTAATGGGTGTAATTAAATTGTAATGCATTAGTTAACATTTCTCTACAATGTCCAAACTCATTATATATTGCTGGAGTGAAAAATCTAATATGTCATTTATGGTATGAACGTGCACTACAGACCAGTGTTAATTTTGAAGTCAAATTTTGATTTAGTTTTAGTCTGTCTTTTGACTAAAATGCCAATTTTAGTTTTAGTCGTATTTTTAGTCTTATTTTAGTCTATTAAAATAGTATTCATTTAGTCGACTAAATTAACACTGAGTGTCGGGAGCCTACGGCCACATCACCCTGAAAGCGACCGATCGCGTCTGATCTCGGAGGCTAAGCAGGGTCGGGCCTGGTCAGTACCTGGATGGGGGACCACCTGGGAATACCAGGTGCTGTAGGCTGCAGATGGGTGACTTCCTCTAACTCTAGGGTACAAGCTTGAGTTCCAAAAGTCCCCGTATCCTCATTTTCCCAGATTCCAGAGGAAAAGAAGTTTCTCTTTCAAACATTGGACCATCTTTTGTCTCAAAATTAATCTTAGTGGTTCTCATGCAAGAGCAGGGATTGGGGTTTTATTTAAACCTTTTCACGGTACCAAAACCAAAATGGGTATGTCAGACCCATTCTAGATCTCAAAGATCTAAACTGGTTTCTGAATATCCGATCTTTTCGCATGGAGTCAATCCGATCAGTGGTCTCCGTCCTACAAGGTGGAGAACTTCTGGCGTCAATAGACATCAGGGGTGCATACCTCCATGTACCTAAATTTCCCATTAACCAGAAATATCTATGTTTTTAAAGGTAGAAAATCTTTGTTTTCGGTGTGGCTACTGCACCTCGATTATTTATAGGGTAGACGATAGTTTTTCGGCCTTGCTGCCCTCCAGGATAGGGATATCCTAGCAATCAGACAAAAAACAGAAAAAAGAGGGTTCACCAGCCTTGTGCATTATCCTTTTAATACATTTAGAGCTCTGAGGAAGAAGGTTGACCTTCGAAACGCGTCAGTCGGTAGGGATACATACGTCCTCTCTTCAGGATCCAGAGACTGCTATCCGTACACGGACTGTCACAAATCAAAGACTGTTAAAAGTGTGATTTTTCTCTCTACCTTTGTGAGTAGTTTTTAATTGTTTTCTTCTTAATAAATGTATCAAAGGCTAATGCACAAGGCTGGTGCACCCTCTTTTTTTTTTTTTTTTTTTTCTTTTTTTTTTTTGTCAGTTTTTACAAAGGTCCTTGCCCCTCCTGTAGCCAGATTAAGGGCCCAAGGTATAACGATTATAGCTTACCTAGACGATCTGCTCTTGATAGACCAGTCGGTAGCCCGCTTAGACCAAAGTATGATCCACAGTCAACTACCTGGAATACCTAGGTTGGATTCTCAACCTAGAGAAATCCTCCTTAAAAAAAACTATCAAGGAGATAAGAATACCTGAGTCTGATTGATAGAAAAGGTATTCTTGCCCCAGGCAAAGATCAGGGCCATAAAGGAACTGATTCAGTTGGTCAAGCCAAAGAAGAATCCTTCTATTCGACTTTGCATGAGGTTGTTGGGAAAGATGATGGTTTCATTCGAGGCTGTTCCTTATGCTCAGTTTCATTTGAGGCTGCTGCAAAACAGTATCTTATCAGCTTGGAACAAGAAGATCCAAGCTCTAGATTTCCCAATGTATCTGTCTCCAGGGTGCGCCAAAGCCTCAGTTGGTGGTTGATAACCAAGAATCTGCAGAAGGGAAAATCTTTCCTACCAGTTACCTGGAAGACGGTAACAATCACCTTGCCCATCAACTTTCTAGAGATCTGGGCAGCGCGCTTGGCCATGAGGGCCTGGATGTTCAGGTTACGGAATTGTCCTGTCAGGATCCAATCCAACAGGGCCACAGCAGTGGCCTATATCCATCACCAAGGGGGGCACGAGAAGTAATGCGGCCTAGAGAGACGATTCATATCTTAACTTGGGCAGAAAACAATGTACCTTGCCTATCGGCAGTCTTTATTCCAGGAATAGAAAATTGGAGGGCGGACTACTTGAGCCGCCAGGAGTTGTTCCCGGGAGAATGTTCCCTTCACCCCGATATCTTCCTGGAAATGCACCGAAGATGGGGGATCCCAGACATAGACCTGCGTCCAGGTTCAACAAGAGAATCGATAACTTTGTGTCAACAAGGGATCCGCTAGCATGCGGGACAGATGCCTTAGTATTCCTGGGGAATCAGTTCTCACTGATTTATGCATTTCCTCCCATTCTGCTGCTTCCACGACTCCTTCGCAGGATCAAGCAGGAAGGGAAATTGGTGATTCTTGTGGCCCAGAAGATCTTGGTATGCAGAGATTATAAAGATGGTGGTAGGGGACTCGTGGACCTTGCCACCACATCCAGACCTTCTCTCGCAAGGTACGGTATTCCATTCTACTTTACAAACGCTAAATTTAATGGTTTGGCTATTGAGACCCACATTCTGAAGAAGCGTGGGCTGTCAGGTCCAGTGGTATTTACCTTGGTTAATGCAGAGAAGCTGGCTTCCAGAATCATAGATTATAGAGTCTGGAAAGCATATGTCTCCTGGTGTGAATCCAGGGGTTGGCATCCCAGGAAGTATGTCATAGGTAGAATTCTTGCCTTCTGTAGATGGGGTTAGAAATTAAGCTGGCCTTGCGTACTATCAAAGGCCAGGTTTCAGCCTTATTGGTATTTCAACAACCACTTGCTTCACTTTTTTTTGGTTCGTAGCTTTTTCAGGGGGCAACGCGGCTTAATCTTCCGGTTAAGTCACCCCTGAACCCTTGGGACGTGAATTTAGTTCTGTTGGCATTGCTGAAACAGCCTTTTTGAGCCGCTACAGCATATTCCCTTGGTCCTTTTGACAAGGAAACTAATTTTCTGGTAGCCATATCTTCTGCAAGAAGGGTATCCGAGTTGGCTGCTCTTTCTTGTAAAGAGCCATATTTGATTATTCACAAGGACAAGGTAGTATTGCGTCCTCATCCTAACTTTCTACCGAAGGTAGTGTCTAGTTTTTATCAGAACCAGGATATTGTTCTACCTTCATTTTTCCCAGAACCCTGTTCTACAGATGGGAAATTACTACATTCTCTTGATGTGGTGAGAGCACTCAAGGTCTACTTGAAGGCGATTGCTCAGATTCGAAAAACGGATGTTTTGTTGTGTTGCCTGAAGGTCCTAGAAAAAGGACAGGCAGCATCAAAATCTACGATTTCTAAATAGATTCAGCAAGTAACTGTTCAGGCTTATGGTTTAAAGAGGAGGATTCCACCCTCTCAAATCAAAAGCGCACTCCACTAGGACTGTTAGTGCTTTGTGGGAGTGCATCACCAAGCTTCCATGGTTCAAATTTGCAAGGCCTCAACTTGGTCTTCAGTACATACATTTACCTGTAAAATCCTTTTCTTTGAAGTACATCACGGGACAAAAGTCCCTCCCCTCTTTCTGGTATACACGTTTATTGCTTTGCTACAAAAACTGAGATACTCCCAGTAGTGGGAGGGGTTATATAGGGAGTGGACTTCCTGTCTTAGGGTGTGCCAGTGTCCATTACCTGAAGGTGGCCTATAACCCACATAGGAATTACTATGGCTCTGTGTCCCGTGATGTACTTCAAAGAAAAGGATTTTACAGGTAAGCTGTTATAAAAATCCTATTTGTATACTCCAAGAGACCCATTTAATAGGCCATAGAGTGATGAGTCTTAAAAAAGGCTTGGGTGGGCTCCTATTATCACGCTACATATTCTTCTTAGGCTCAAGGAGTCGGTATTCTCATCCACAAATCCCTTCTATTCACTTGGCTCCATCTCAACCTGGACCCTGAGGGCAAGTTTGTTACAGTACACGCCTTGATTGATCATGTGGAACTGGTTATTGTTGGTCTGTATATACCTCCTCCCACCTTGATGCAGTTACTTACTAAATTAGTTTCTCTCCTGGCTACCTACCCTACAAACTTTTTGCTAGCAGGTAAATAACATGATCTCCATACCTGCTAAGGAAAATCTACATCCAGATACACCTACTGATTCTGATTTGACTAGTTGGGTGGAGGTATATCAACTCCAAGATGTTTGGCGCTGGAAATACCTAGATGTCTGCGCTTTTTTTGTGTGCCACTCTGCTACCCATAAAACTATGCCTTGAATTGACTTGATGTACATTAGTCCCTTGGTTCTGGCTCGAGTCTTGAGTTTCTCCATACTTCAGAGATGGATTTAAGACAATGCTCCATTGATGTTCTGTCTCCACCTCTCCGTTGCTCCATCGGAACGGCTTTGGAGGTTGTCCTGGTTCTGGATTACTGACCCTGAGATGGAAACGCCTATGGGAGATGCTATAGCTGAATACTGGCTACTTAACTCCGGCTCTGCTGGAGCAGGAGCGGTGTGGGATGCCTTTAAGGCCTTTTCCAGGGGACAATATGGTACCCTCATTAAATGTTTGCAGATCCACCGTAAATCTGAGGTGCATAGGGCTGAGCAATCTATGCAGGCACTTGAACAGGTACACCTCTAACCCTGCCCCTTACACGTATCATGATTTACAGGTAGCTACCAGAGAGGTTCTCCTCTTTTTTTTGTTCAGCTAGTACTAGGAAATTGCTTCTGGCCCAGAAGCAGCACATCTTTGAACAGGGAGAATGTACTGGGAACCTTCTGGCATGGTTGGCAAGAAGGCAGACCCCCCTGACTATTTGTTGCATACAGGCTCAGGATGGTGTGCTCACACAAGACACAAGACCCTCTTGGTATTAACCAACGGTTCTCTCAGTACTACTAGACTTTATATACTGTACCTCCAGATATACCTCTGACGCTAAGTCTGATTCGGTACCTGGACACTTGAGCTTTCTGCAGGCCGAACTCTGACCTTTTGGCCCCACATCTACATTGGCCCACTTTCTCCATGGCTCTTTGTCGTAGCACTCGAACCCTTTGCTTGTCTTATCTGCTCGGCGAGAGTTGTCTGGGTACCTGGAAAGAAAGAGATTATCGCTGTACATGGACGGCACCCTGCTATACCGGGGGATCTGGACTCTTCCCTCCTCTCCACCCTGGCGATTGATACGTTTGCCGCTTTTTTGGGTCGATTGGGATAAGTCCCTGGTGTTCCCTCTCACCTCGAGACCTAACCCCACAATCACCTTTGCTCCACTTAAGGTTGTGATGACATTTTGTTAGGTGTGGAGGTCCAATGTAAATTTGTTTTAGCTAGCAAATATTCCACATGGAAATCTCTCCCCCCTTAGCACCATTGGTTCGGGTAAATCTTATAACGATGGTGTTTTGAATATAAATATATATTTAATTTTATATTTTTTTTTCGCCAAACCCCGCTGCCCTTTACCCAAATTCTTTTTCATCAAACTGGACAAAACAATTTACCTCTTGTGTGGGCTGGACACCTCCCTATAATTGCCAAGTCGGTTTTGTATCTTCTGCTTGATTATGGTGGTTTAGCTCGCCCACATTTTGTGCTATACTACTGGGCGGCCGTCCTTGTGATGGTTTGCTGGTGGTTTGTGCAGTCTAGAGACAACGCTGCTGTTAAGCTTGAAGCTGCACTGCTTGGCTCCTACGCAACCTTTATTAGTTTGCCCTTTTAGAGGACTACGGTTTAGCCCTGAAACTGCTGTCCCGATTAAAACGCTTATTGTTTGGTTGAAAGCCAGGTCTTAATATGCGGTGGATGATAGATACTCTCCATATAACCCCCTGTGGGGCAATCCCATCCTTCCCTGTTTTCGCACGATTCTGCACCCTTGCCTCTGGGCCAGACGTAGAGTTGCGTTACTCAAACCTATTATGCCACACGGCTCTGTCCTGTCCTTCTTCTTTTTTTTTTTTTTTTTTTTTTTTTTTTTTTTAAATGAGCTAAGAGACCGGTGTTGCTTGCCTAATCACATTACAAACATTACATGTTTTTACAGCTACATCATGCGACTAACGCACAATTCCCTCGTAACTTTGTACTGAGGTTTGACCCCTTAGAAAAGATGTCGTCCTGAAGACCAGTGGCGGCTGGTGCTCAAATTTTTTGGGGGGGGGGGGTGCAAACAGAAAAATACTGAACCCCCCCCCCTCCCCCAATCAATTGCAGCCTCACTGTGCCCGTCAAATGCAGCCACTTGTGCCCACTGACCCCACCCACTCACAGGGCTCGTGGCTCTGGCAGACCCCCCTGACACTTAACTCCGCTCCAGCGCATATCTCTTCCGCTCTTCTGCCTAAGCGCCAGGAATTCAATAGGGTGGCCTGGCGCTTAGGCCAATCAGGAAACGGGTCTGACGTCCTGATTCGCGGGATGGAAGGTTAGTGTGGAAATAGCGAAATTTAATTTGCTATCGTTACACAATTGGGTGGGATCAGGGCGCACTCTCTGCGCCCTGAGCCCACCCTATTTTAAAGCCTATTAGAGCCTCTGACTCTAATCAGGTGCTTCAAAAAGTACCACCCCCTCCCGCCCCCACCATAGGAATCCATACGTCCGGCATCCTGAAAGGGTCCGGGCGCATAGATGGGGGGGTCGGCGCCCGTGCGCCCACAGTGCACGGGCTGCCACTGCTGAACACATCTCTAAGCCGCTGTCAACCCTAACTGATGATGACTGGGTGCTTCAACTTTTAAAATCTTTGATTTGCTCTAGAGATTGGTTTCTTCAACTGAAATTCCTCCATCGTGTTTACTATACACCCCAACATTTGTCTCTTATTTACCCTGAGACCTCAGACATTTGCCTTCGTTGTGGCACAGAGGTAGGCACTTCCAAGTCTTTTGGTCATGCCCGGTTATACAATGCTACTGGAATGGAGTGGTGCATACAGTTAATGTTTTGACTGCTCTCTCTTCCATTAGATCAAGTCATCTGGCTACTGGGCTTTGTGGAGGAGGTGGTGCCTGCCAAATAAGCACGGCTTTTTGTGTTTCACTCTGCATACTATGCACGTAGAGAAATTCTCTTACACTAGAAGTCTCCAGACCCTCCCCGGTGAGTGGATGGAAAATGTCCATCAACGGCACCCTCCCCTTGTACAAGCTCACCTATGCTTGTAGGAACTGTCCACAAAAATTTGATAAGATCTGGAGCTGTTGGGTTGATGCGCAAGGTGTCCCTGTCTAATCCATGCCCTACTTGACTGTTTTCCATTTTAACTCTGTATTGTGGGTTCTCTGGCTGAATGTCCTCCTCTCCCCCTCCCTCCTCTTTATTTTCCTATTTTTTTATTTTTCTCTTTCCTCCTCACTGCCGACCAAACATTTCCACTCCCATTGGGCATATTTTACTGCTTTGCGATGGTACCACATTTTGATGTTATATTGCATACTGTGCTCATTATTCCTATTTTATTCTGTGAATGTGAGCTACTGTTGTACTATTTGAGTTCCTGCATAATTCTGTATGTTCTTTTGTACTTTTTATACTTGTCAGGAAAGGTCTCCTCCGCTGGTAATATTGATCATTTGGCGCGCAGTACTGAGGTCCACCAGTCTCCTGGCAGTTTGGAGCTGTCAGAAGAGCTTTTTCCTGCTGGTATTCTGTCACCTTTGGGCTGCAGTACTGGCGTCCACCAGCAGAGGAATCCTGGCAGTATGGAGCAGGTATTCCCCTCTGCAGACAGGTGTCACCTGATCTTAATTAGCTGCTGCAGTATAAATACCCAGCAAGTGCACAATCATCTTGCCCTGGTATTGTCCTTGAGCCCTGACCTGCAGCCTGCATCCTGTTACTCTGATCCTGATTCCTGAACCTGAAGCCTGATTCCTGGAACCTATGGATCCTGTTTCCTGTCTGTTACCTGGACCCTGAGCCTTGTACCTGACCCGTCCCTCCTGTGATCCATCCATCCTCTCTTGTCCTGTTTGTTTCCCTTCCCAGCTACTGATCTCCTGTTTATGACCCTGGCCTGGCTTGACTACAATTCTGGTACTCCCTTTTGCTACATATGCTGGTTGTGTATTATCACTGTTTGGTTTGTTCACTCTGTATTGGTGGTGTGTTCACATGTATATGCATTTACCTTAATAAACTTACTTTCACCTATTTATGTCTTATTTTTTTCTTAAGACAAACTAAATTGTCAGATAAATGTACCCTCTTACCTGTCAATTAGGGCCTGAGAGTACAGAAATGATCATCTACTGTATCCCAATAATCACCCAACTGTAGGAGGTACAAGATGGAGTACACAAGCAAAGTAAACTGGAGCCTTTCATGTGCACTGCCTCCTAAAGGCAGCAATGCACATTTCTCCTTTTTGAGTGCTGTGTTGAGAAGTAGTGTTACTTGAACTGTATTCCAGGATTTTCTTGTCATCAGTTGATCTACCTTGTAGTAAATTAAGACTTTGCATGCAGTCCTGAGAAATTTTTCACCTTTTTTATTTATATACCACCTGCCACCCTTACCAGCCTGAAGTTTTCATGTATTCAGTTACTGCTACCCCAGACTCCATCCAGCTGTTGGTCGTAGAATGCTACTGATGGGTCACATGGCTGTGTAAATGTAACCAACTGGGTGACTCTGGCCTCATGACTCCAACTGCTCAACTTTTGGGAAGTGTTTTATTTTTTATTTTATTTTTTTTTCTAATGAATGATCTGGTGATAGGGTCTTTCTAGCCATTACTGAAGTGTGAAATTCACATTTAAAATTGCTTTCTGGCAGACAATGCCTAAAGAACTTGGAATGTGATTTATGTTGTAAATTCCCTATAGCTTCCTTTTTAATTGTAATAGGAAATCTGCTTCCTTCATACTGTATATGCGATCCTTACACTGAACAGCGGAATATCCATTTGTGCTCTGATCTGAGTGTAATACATTTTTTTTCTTTAAAGTACCTAGTGATGGATTACTACGTTGGAGGAGATCTGTTGACTCTGCTTAGCAAGTTTGAGGACCGTCTACCAGAAGACATGTCTCGCTTTTACTTGGCGGAAATGGTGCTAGCCATAGACTCCATACATAAACTGAACTATGTACATAGGTAAGATCATTTTTGAAAAAGTTATAGCATGCAGAAATCTAGTACAGCCATGACAACTGTAAGTTAAGCAGAAGCATGAGGACCTGAAGGTCTTTTTCATGCCTGTGAATTTTTACATTAATGTCTTTTTTAAATGTGTGCTCAGATTTATTTAAAACACAATTTAATTCATATTTCAACTGCAAAACTATAACAGCAAGATGTTGTGCGGTCCTCCAAAAGGCACTAGGCTAATTAAATAATGTTTCTAATAATTATTGTACCTGAAGCAATTCTGCATGAGAAAAGCCAACTAAACAGTAGAACCCATTTTTGTTTAAGAAACATTAATACGATCAAGTCACACATTTCAGTCTGAAATAAAGTACATAAAAGATCTAAGGGAAAGCAGAGATATGCCTTTTATTAAACTAGGTGATATTTTCTAAAACTACTGAGAAACTCAGCCAGATCCCTTAGGGCACATATGTCAAACATAAAGCCCATTGGCCGAATCTGGCCTTTGTCATGTGGCCCTCGCAACCAGTTTAGCAGCTGGAATGTGGCAGAACTCTTCTCATTCTGCCACCTTTGACTCTCACCCTTCGCTTCCACTCCCCTCTGTGTTTACAAGGGAAAGCTTTGCTCTCGGAACTAACAGTTCATTGCACGCAGGGCAGGACGGAGACAGATTGCACCATCTCCCTGAAAGGTAAGGCAGAGCCACCTACACAGAGGTACTATAGCTGGGCCTGGTAGGAGAGAGATAAGAGGAAGCTTTGGGGGGGTAGTTACTGTGCATAGCGCACCCCTAAACCCTGCACTCTGTACACACCCGACCCCTGAACACTGCACTCTGTATGTAAGCACTCCGGAGGCTCTGCTATGTACAATTTAGGTAGCGCACCCCTGAACCCTGCACTCTGTAATTCCGTGCTCTGTATGTAGCGTAATCCAGAGTTCTGCACTCTGTGCATAATGCACTCCTGAGCCCTGCACTCTGTATGTAGCGCATCCCAGAGACAACCGTCCCTTTTGAAGGCAACCATACTGATGATGCGCCCTGTGATGAAATTGAGTTTGATGCCTTAGGGTATTAGGAAGATTCTGAAATGCCCACCTGCTGAAAACTTCTTTTTGAAACTACTATTCTATGCCGAAAAGATGATGAAAATGTTACAGCTGTACAGTGGAAATCCTCAGATTCTCCAAAAATTGCTCAATGCAAAAGTCCAATAAACTAAGCACTCCCCTGATGAATATTGAAAATATAAGGCAAGAGCGTGCTCACACAAGTCTAGTAAGATTTGTCCCCCCTGGCTAGAAACATAATCTTCTTTCCATGTAGACTGATATTCCACATTCACTGATGTGCAGGCAAACTGGAATATGATTAGACCGATTTACAATGCAACAGTTATTTGTTAATGGAAATCAAAAAGTACAATTTTTTTTCCTTTATTGCAATCGAAAAAAAAAAAGAATCCTCCTTAAAAATAATAGAAAATTGACTCTGGGAAATATTAAAGAATAGAAGCACAGTACAAAGCACAATCGTGCAAAAAATCTTAAAGCAGTTGTATACCCTTATTTTTAATTTTTACCTACAGGTAAGTCTAAAATAAGGCTTACCTGTAGGTAAAATGAATATCTCCTAAACCTGTACGGTTTAGGAGATATTAAATTTGCATGCAGCTGCTGACGTCAGTGGTGCATGCGCTGTAAATGCCCGGCTGAAGGTCCAGCAGACGCTGTCGGACCTTGGCAGGAAGGAGACTCATGCGCAGGAGTGACGTCATCACAGCTCCAGCCACTCACAGTGCCGGAAATGCGAACCCCGGAAGAAACGCAGAGGGCAAAATGTCAGCCCCCGTGGACCGGGCTGCTATATGGGGAATTCGTTCTAAGGTAAGTATTTCATAATGAGCTAGTATGCGGTGCATACTAGCTCATTATGCCTTTGCCTTACATTGTTTGTTTTTTTTCTTATATGTATACAACTGCTTTAATATTAAAGCAGAAGTGTGGGATTGGAAAAAAATACACATACAGTGCATAATCGCCTAGATGGCTGCAGAATTGATCCTATGTCCCTCGCCGACTCAAACTAAGAACTGAGCGAGCGGTAACTGTCAGTCGCTGGCTCTCTGCCCTGCCCCTCCAACGTTTACTGGAGTTCCAGGCTGTGCAGTTGGTAGGTGGGAGTGGTTGGCACTCTTGAGAGGCTGAGCCAGATGCTGATCATGCGTTTGGGCAGATCTTGACGTTGTTGGGATCCCTGCAGAGTCTGGACTGGCTCTGTGATGTCAGCTAACGGTGGACTTTAGCCCACTGTCGGCTGATTGTGGGTCACAGGAGTGCACTTATTTTGGAAAAGTATGATGAAAAAACTTTGGCTATACTTCTCTTTTAAGAATGATTTGGCTACACTTCTCTTTTAAGAATGATAAAAGACACACTTGGTGTATAAGGCACATCATTGGCTACCCGAGTGAAGTCCTTTCTGAGTTTTCTCCCTTGCTGTTGCCCGTGGTTGTGTAATGGCAAATTGTTTTCATTCATACACCATGCATGCCACCAGGGGTAAACCTCCTCTGGTGCTCACTGCTTTAACCTCCCACCCTGCCTCCTTCCCCTGTTAGGTCATGGTATGCGTTTTTGGAATAACTAATCTTTAATCTTTAACAATCACCTAAGAGAACCGAGAATTTAACTCCAAAATGCATATTGAGACTGGACAGATTGAAATGGGCAGAGTTGGAGGTCAGAGCAGTGGGGAGAGTCCATCTGCTATAATCACTTGATCGGCCCTAAATTTGTAAAAAGAGCAGCAATAAATACCCAACAGTGTGTGGTGTTAGGACAAAATTATTTTCAAAGGTGAAAGGCTGTGTAGTAAACCTAGGAAAGCACTGGTGATGGCAAAAATTTTATCCAAAGGTCTCTGCAAACTTCCGAAGAAACCTTTGTACGTTGCCGCTGCAATCTTCTCCTGTTTGTGTATTTGCTTCACAGTTTGTGTAGAGATTGGACCCAGAAAACTTCTGCTGAATTTGCAAGGATTTGCAAGATTTTTTTTTTTTGTTATTGGAGAAATTGTAGATGGTTTCCAATTTGATATGGAAAAATAAGTTGTGATATATAACAAATGTCAAATTGGTTTGTTTAGCAATTACAAAACATTTTTATCCATTTTGTAAGGAAAGCGGAATGTCCCTTTTTGTATCTGCACATCAATATCTGAAAGCTGGGTGTTCCCGGTCCTTCAGTGTGTATGGACACCAGAGATGATTTTTAAAATTGCCCTGTCTGCACTGAATTTACTATTCCACTGTAAATGTATTTTGTATATTAAGCTGAAGGACCTGATGTACATCCAAGCATGTTTTTATTTTTTCTTGTGTTCAGTTTACAATCCTTTTATCTAAGAAACTTACAACAATTGAATGGAATTTTCACCTTGGCATTTTGATTTTTTTGTTTGAGCAGACTTGACTAATGGCCTGTACACACTATAAGAAAATCGGGCGAACATTTTCATCCCAGGAACGATTTTCTGATGTGTACACAACTTTCGACAGAAGATTCCGACATTCCGAGCGAAAATTTCCCAAGGGACAAACGCCAAAATTTTTCTCGTATGGGAACAGAACAGAAGATTTTCGTTTTTAATGTGTACCATTTTCGTATGAGAAATGGCAGATACGAAAGACTGCGCATGATCAGAATCAACAAATGACAAAAAAAGCCTTTGTCATACAAGAATTTTCATACATTATTTCCTTCCTCGGTTCCGACTTGCTGTGAAACCTCGAGGGAAAACAGGCCGATCGTTCGTCCGATTTTCTCAGTGTGTACAGGGCTTTACTGTATGTCTTTATAAACCACTAAGTAAGTAATTGTATGTAGAGTAATTTGAGTAATTTTGAGTTTTTTGTTTCTTCTACACAGAGATATAAAACCAGATAACATTCTCATTGACATGAAAGGCCACATCAGACTTGCGGACTTTGGATCATGTCTGAAGATGAAACCAGATGGCATGGTAATCATGCATTTTGTATTCTCCTAAAATTATTCTTTGCTTGAGAATAGGTCTATTTGACCTCAATATATCATTGGTAAGGTGGACATATAGAAATAACCAAATAAATCTGTGGTGTGAAAGGGCTGCAAGCAAAAAGTAGGCAGATATACAAATTCAACAAAATCTGTTGTAAATCAAATGTTTGCTGCGCCATTGTGCATTGATTTTATAACAAACTTCAAAACCACATAGTATTACAAATATAAATGTAACGTGATAAAAATGAAATTGCGCAGTCAAGAATAAAATGATCCAAAAAAGTCTGTGTAAAGTTCATTCATATAGTGTCAGAAACGTTTAATCCTCCATTAGATCTTGATTGAATATAAAACTACCAGCATATGGACCTGGTACAATATATGTAGCCCATATAGCACGATCTCCTAATTGAAGGGTGAAGATTGGGTTGTTGGTTTACCACAGAAAACCCTGCGGCGGGAAAGGTAAGTGGAGTTTTCTTAGATATTTAAAAAAAAATTCTGATGAAATGTCTTCTTTAAATTTAGTAAGTGTTGTCATGCCTGTGTCACCACTGGGGGCTGTATTGAGCACTTACTGTCTCATGCTTCTCAGAAAGCCCACATTGTGTCTAGGAAGCAGCAGTTCTTCCTCCAGCCAAGCAGCAGACCTCTGGTAAGTCTGGGGGGGTTCCTTCTCCCCACCAGACACCCCCCTATGCCATTTTTTTCTTCCCTTCTGCTCGGGGATAGAGCGCCATAAGTTTAAAAAAAAAAAAAAAAAAAGTTGCGAATGGCAAGCCGTTTGGCGGCTTTCAGACCCCCCTCGCCATTCCTTCCTCCCTGTGGATCCCATAGGACCAGGAGCCCGCACTCGCGTGGGAAAGAGCTCTTTTTGAAAAAAGAGGGGAAGGGCTGTAGGCGACGGGGGGGTGCGGCTTAACGCGGCGTTGGCATCCTCCAATGTCCGGCGCGGGAAGGTATGTT
This sequence comes from Aquarana catesbeiana, assembly GCF_042186555.1. Classification (NCBI taxonomy): domain Eukaryota; kingdom Metazoa; phylum Chordata; class Amphibia; order Anura; family Ranidae; genus Aquarana; species Aquarana catesbeiana. The sequence goes on from NC_133334.1 coordinate 111,371,233, forward strand.
TAAAAGGCACCATTTGTGCTGTTACATGCTGCAGGAGGGACACAAGCAAAGGTGGCATATAAGAGGTTTGGTGACACAGGCATTCCTTTTGACACATTTACTACTGCATCAGGCTGAGAATTAATAGCGACAAGGCTGGACTATTGCTCAAGCAATAGATACATTCCTTCTGTTAGTACCTCTGCTTTGTGCATCGGGCTACGGTCAGAATGGGGGTGAAAAACACCTCAAAAAGGGGCTCTAAAAGGACTACTACAGTCATACGAAAGCCTAGAACCATCACAAGAAAGATGGCATCCTCCCCTGAGAGTAATATGGCTGGACAGAGTGAGCCATCAGGAGGGGCAAGTGTTGCAGCTGCTCTTAACACTGCAACCCCTGTGTATATCACTAAGGAGGTTTTTTTCTTCAGCCATTTTAAGCTCGGAGCAAAAATTGATGCTTTAATTGCATACCAAAGTGGGACTAAGCGCAGCAGGTCCCCGTCCATTGCTCAGGAACCTCTTGCTGAGGAACAAGGAGCAAGAGATGATGAGTTCCTTTTAAAGGACCAGGAAGAGGCGGAAGTCTCCTCTTCCGAGGAACCTGATACAGAACTGCCAGGTTCGCAGGAAAGATTGTTGGTTCAATCCCTCACTGAATTGGTCCGCTCGACATTTTTACTGCTAATAACGCAGTCGATGAGCCCACTTCTAGTTTGGGTTCACTAAAGCCTCCCCAATCTGTTCATTCTTTTCCTATCCGTTCATGGCTAAAGGAAGCTAATGTATTCTGAGTGGGAGCACCCAGATAAACAGTTTTTTCCTCCGAAAAAGTTTTCAATACTTTATCCTATGGAAGCAGAATTTTATAAGAAATGGGGAATTTCAGCAATTGATGCTGCTATATCATCTGTAAATAAAAAATCTATCTTGTCCAGTCGACAATGCTCATATGCTAAAGGATCCAACGGATAAAAAGTTGGAGTTCCTTTTTAAAAACTAGATTGCGCTGGCAGGTTCATTCGTTCAACCTGCACTGGCAGCGATTTGGAGTATCTCAGTTCTTAAAGGACCAGTTTATAGAGGTACTCAAAGTTATTCCTGATCAGCAGGCCCAGGAGTTGGCTGGGATATCAGAAGCGTTGTGTTTCACAGTAGATGCTATGATTCTATTCTCCAGGCCTTATGGCTCATGCTAGGGGCTGGTACATGTGCGGAGTAGACATGTGCATTCGTTTTCGTCCGAAATGCATTTTCGTCCAAATTTCAGGTATTTTCGTTATCGTTTTAACAAACGATAACGATAGTGCAGAATCCGAAAAACGAAAGATCCGACATAAACAAATGCTTTTTTTTTCGTTTTCGTTGCTACAACAGTTCAATATAGATAGGAGATTCGACATGATGCTGACAATAACAATCTGTGACAATCAAACCTGTGGTCGAATGTGCCTAACCTTAACTCTATTAGTCCAAGATTATTCTACATAGAGAGAAAAGATTTGACATAGAAAAGATTCGACGTAGGGGAGAAAAGATGCATAAAAATGATGATGAATGTTATTGGCTGATTGTAACCAAAGAGGAGGAGCAGTAAAATAGCTAGAACTAAGTACACACGTACTTTGGCTTATGGTGTTGAAAGTTCTAAGAAGATTCGACGGAGCAGGTTAACTATACGGCGTCGTACAGTTTAGCTGCTCTGTCGAATCTTCTTTGAACATTTGACAGACACCATAAGCCTTCAATGACAGATTCGACCTTAATTTGGATTTTCAGACGAATGCAATTTTTAACGAAAGACATAAAAACAAATTTCGGGAGTAACTAAATTTATTTTTCAGACGAAAAGCTCTTGGCCAGTTTCCCTTTTCATGGTGAATGGTTGTTTGGAGACGATCTGGATAAATATATCCAAAGAATTTCTAACGGAAAAAGTTCCCTTTTACCAGTTAAAAAGTTTAAGCATTTTTCTTTTAAACGTGCTTCTTCTCCAGTGCCAGGGGCATCAGCCTCCAGGCAGTTTCAACGACCTCCATCGTCAGGTTCAAGAGGTAAACATCAGGGTCAGTCCCAGGGCCAAAAATGGTCCTGGGGGAAGAAACCCACAAAACAGAATACTAAAGTATCCTTATGAAGGTGTGTCCCGGCTCGCTCGAGTGGGGGGAAGGCTTCTACAGTTTTCAAAGATCTGGAGGAATAATGTCAAGACAGATGGGTGGCTTCCTCAATTTCTCTAGGATACAAACCAGAGTTCCAAGAGGTTCCCACCTCCTCATTTTCTCAGATCAAACGTTCCCAGCGATCCTCTTTCTAGCCTTGGATCATCTCTTGTCTCAAAGAGTAACATCGGTGGTCCCACTGGAAGAGCAAGGTTTGGGGTTTTATTCATACCTGTTCACGGTTCCAAAACCAAGCAGGATGTCAGACCCATTTTAGATCTCAAAGATCTAAACCGGTTTTTGAATATCCGTTCTTTTCGCATGGAGTCAATCCAATCAGTAGTCTCTATCCTGCAAGGGGGAGAACTTCTGGTGTCAATCGACATAAAGGATGCTCATCTCCATGTGCTGATTTTTCCCCGCTCACCAGTAATTTCTACGCTTCGAGGTAGAAAATCTTCATTTCCAGTTTGTAGCTCTGCCTTTTGGTCTAGCTACTGCACCTCGAGTATTTACAAAGGTCCTGGCCCCTCCTTTAGCCAGGCTAAGGGCTCAAGGTATAACAATACTAGCCTACTTAGACGATCTACTCTTGATAGATCAATCGGTAGCCTGCCTAAACCAAACTTTGGTCACCACAGTCAGCTACCTGGAATACCTAGGTTGGATTCTCAACCTAGAGAAATCCTCAAAACCATCAAGGAGATTGCTGTACTTGGGGCTGATCATAGATGCAGGGAAAGGATCAGTTCAATAAAGGAACTGATTCAGTTGGTCAAGACAAAGAATCCTTCTATTCGACTTTGCATGAAATTGTTAGGAAAGATGGTGGCTTCTTTCAAGGCCGTTCCTTATGCGAAGTTTCATTCAAGACTGCTGCAAAACGGTATCCTGTCAACTTGGAACAAGAATATCCAAGACTTCCCAATGCGTTTATCCCCCAATGTGCGTCAGTGCCTCAATTGGTGGTTGATGTCCAAGAATCTTTAAAAAGGGAAATTCTTACTTGGTTTCCTGGAAGGTGGTAACAGATGTCAGCCTTCTGGTCTGGGGAGCAGTCCTGGAAGAAGCATTGGTCCAAATCAGAGATGACCTTGCCCAATATGCTAGAGATTCGGGCAGTGCGCCTGGCCCTGGAGGCCTGGACGTCCAGACTACGGAATTGTCCTGTCAGAATCCAATCCGACAATGCCACAGTGGTGGCCTATATCAATCACCAGGGGGGCATGAGGAGTCGTGCGGCCCAGAAAGAGGTGAATCATATTCTTTCTTGGGCAGAAAACAACTTTCCTTGCCTATCGGCAATCTTCATTTCAGGGATAGAGAATTGGCAGACGGACTAATTAAGTCGCCAATAATTGTTCCCGGGAGAATGGTCCCTTCATCCCAACATATTTCTGTCAATATGTCAGAAATGGGGAGTTCCGGATGTGGATCTGTTTGTGTCCAGGTTCAACAACAAGATCGACAACTTTGTGTCAAGGGCAAGGGATCCAATGGCATACGGAACAGATGCCTTGGTCTTTCCGTGGGATCAGTTTTCACTGATCTATGCGTTCCTTCCTGTTCTGCTTCCGCGTCTTCTTCGCAGGATCAAGCAAGAAGGGAAGGAGGTGATTCTGGTGGCCCCAGCATGGCCCAGGAGATCTTGGCTTGCCGAGATCATAAAGATGGCGGTAGGGGACCCTTGGACCCTACCACTGTGGCCAGACCTTCTCTTGCAAGGTCTGGTATTCCATCCTACTTTACAAACGCTAAATTTAACTGTTTGGCGATTTGAGACCCACATTCTAAAAGACCGTGGGCTGCCAGCTTCAGTAGTTTCTAGTTTGGTTAATGCTAGGAAGCCGGCCTCCAGAGTCATATAGAGTCTGGAAGGCATATGTCTCCTGGTGTGTATCCAGGGGCTGGCACCCCAGAAAGTATATCATAGGTAGGATCCTTGAATTCCTGCAGATGGGATTAGAAATGAAGCTGGCTTTGAGTACTATCAAGGGCCAGGTCTCAGCCTTATCAGTATTTTTTTTCAGCGACCACTTGCTTCACACTCTGGTCCGTAACTTTATTCAGGGGGTAACGCGGATTAATCCCCCGGTTAAATCACCACTGAACCCTTGGGACTTAAATTTAGTCCTGTCGGCTTTACAAAAACAGCCTTTTGAGCCAATTCAAAATATTCCCTTGGTCCTCTTGACGAGGAAAATCATTTTCTTGGTTGCCATATCTTCTGCAAGAAGAGTATCAGAGTTGGCTGCTCTTTCTTGTAAAAAGCCATATTTGATTATTCATAAGAATAAGGTTGTATTGTGGCCTCATCCTAATTTCCTACCGAAGGTAGTGTCAGGTTTTCATTTAAACTAGGATATTGTTCTGCCTTCATTTTTTCCAGAACCTCGTTGTATGGAAGAAAAGTCACTACATTCTCTTGATGTGGTGAGAGCAGTCAAGGTCTATTTGAAAATGACTGCTCAGATTCGTAAAACAGATGTTTTATTTGTATTGCCAGACGGTCCTAAAAGAGGACAGGCTGCATTGAAATCTACTATTTCTAAATGGATTCGTCAAGTGATTGTTCAAGCTTATGGTTTAAAACGGAAAATTCCTCCTTTTCATATTAAAGCGCACTCCACCAGTGCTGTTGGTGCTTTTTGGGCAGTGCGTCACCAAGCCTCCATGGCTCAGATATGCAAGGCCGCAACTTGGTCTTCAGTCCATACATTTACCAGATTCTATCAAGTAGATGTAAAAGGTCATGAGGATATCGCCTTTGGGCGTAGTGTACTGCAGGCTGCAGTATAAGTCCTCTATTCTCTTGGTGCCCTACTTTTGTTGTCTCCCTCCCTTCAGTTGGCATTGCTATGGGACATCCCACATAGTATTTACTATGGCTCTGTGTCCCGTGATGTATGATAAGAAAATAGGATTTTTAACAGCTTACCTGTTAAATCCTTTTCTTTGAAGTACATCACAGGACACAGAGGACCCTCCCTTCTTGGTATACACGTGTATTGCTTTGCTACAAAACGGAGGTACTCCCAGTAGTGGGAGGGGTTATATAGGGAGTGCTCTTTTTGTCTTGGGGCGTGCCAGTATCCATCACCTGAAGGTGGCCTATAACCCACATAGTAACTACTATGGCTCTGTGTCCCGTGATGTACTTCAAAGAAAAGGATTTTACAGATAAGCGGTTATAAAAATCCTATATTTCTCCACTTTATTGAAAAGTACTTATGCTCTCTGTGCAAATTATTGTCCTAGTGGCCCGGTTTATGTAAATGAGTGGCCTATTCTATTGAAGTTATAACTTCTTGCTTTCTGATTCGGTGCTTGATTTTACTACCCATCTATCTTAAAAGTTAATACTTTGTGCACACATAAATATATATGGTAAATTCCATAGATCACACTTTTAAATCCTATAGTCTTTTGGTCAGTCCAGTGATGTCACAGATCCTTCTCATCATTACATGAGGCAGTGGCTGGTCCTTGATCTGTGATTGCCATTCTGTCCAGGAGTACTATGATCCCAGGTTGACGTGATGACATGTCCCTATGGGAGTGTCTGTGATGGCCTGGGCTCGCGAGCACTAGATTGTATGATACAGAGTCTGAGCAGAGAGTGAGAGAATTCTAATAGATTCCTTTTTCCATGCCTCCTATTTCATCGGATTCAGCAGAAATTACGCTTGTGAGGCACTGCCATTGCAATTAAACATCTTACACTCATGAGTAGCTGGGCTTTGGAGTAAAAGCTTGATTTTACCCCTCAAATGTCAACTACTCATCATCACATTACTTTAGTCATAGGTGACCCAATTGTTCTGAGGATTTAATGTGTGCGCTTTTTTTTTTTTTTTTTTTATTTATATAGTACACATTAAACTACTGCAGCTGTATATTTTCATAACCTGTTATGCAGTTGGTTTAACTTTATTTTTTTATTTTTTACAAATTGTTTGACGGTATAATCCCTGGCCTTAGGAAGACGGACACTGACACAAAGCCAAAGTGCATTACTTCTCCACAGTGAGGCTATACTAGTCTATAAAGGAAGAAAGCTTCTTTTATTGTGGTGTCCGAGGATGTAGAATGTTGTAGGAGTCAAAAACACCTTTAAGTTGCATTAGACTTCTAGAATTTAAGTTTCGTTTTTGTCTTTTTTTTTTTTCCTTTTTTATAGGTTGAATCGTCGGTGGCTGTTGGCACACCTGACTATATTTCACCAGAAATTTTACAAGCTATGGAGGATGGCAAGGGGAAGTATGGAACAGAATGTGACTGGTGGTCTCTAGGAGTCTCCATGTATGAACTTCTCTTTGGGGAGACTCCTTTCTATGCAGAGTCTCTTGTGGAGACGTATGGAAAAATAATGAATCATGAGGTAAATATATATTTTTTTAGTCCCTTAGATTTATTTATCAAATCTCTATTTAGTCATCTATGTCAGAAGTCATCATCTTCACAGAATATTCTTTTGTCACTTGAGATAGTAATTGGGGGTGTGTGTTTGTATATTTAAATCATGGTTGTTACAAATGTTATGAATTCATTCACTTTATTTCGAGGTACATCTTAGTGCATTGTAAAAAGCCTTTTAAAATAATTTCCAGTTTTTACATTTGCTTCACTGCCATTAAGCACTATCCTTTCCCAAGAAAAAATGCAGACCTATATGAACTAGTCAGCCAGTAAATGACTAAGTGATGCATAATTGGTAAACTAAAACTCTTCTGCAGTCTGTACCCCAGTTATTCCCCAGTCTGCCTCGCTATTTGTATAGCATACAGAATGTAAAGAGTCTGTAAACTAGACTACCTCAGTAACCTCATAACTCTGTGACAGTGCACTAGATGTACATCAGCAGCTAGGGGGAGTAGTTGGAGATGACAATGAGAGCTTTGCTGCTGACATTTAACTAAAAAAATTGCCTATCGTAATAGCACTGTTTAGTCTAGGGCTACATGTTTTGCAGCAAAAGTGCATTAAAAAGCTGATGGAGCAGGTTATGAAGGTTCCACTTACATGCTTTAGGAGTGGATAGGATCACTTTTAACAAGCAACCAACGGCAAAAATATGTAAGTTACAGTGCCTTAAAAAGGTATTCATACCCCTTGAAATTTTCCACATTTTGTCCTGTTGCAACAAAAAACTTAAATGTTTGGATTTTATGTGATAGAGAAACACAAAGTGGCACATAATTGTGAAGTTGAAGGAAAATGATAAATGGTTTTCAATTTTTTTTTTTCTTTTACAAATATCTGAAAAGTGTGGTGTGCATTTGTATTCAGCCCCCTTTATTTTGATCCCCCTAACTAAAATCTAGTGGAACCAATTGCCTTCAGAATCACCTAATTAATAGAGTCCACCTGTGTTGAATCTATTCTTAGCTGTTCTGTGAAGCCCTCAGAGGTTTGTTAGAGAACTGTAGTGAACAAACCGCATCATGAAAGCCAAGGAACACACCAGACAGGTCAGGGATAAAGTTATGGAGAAGTTTAAAGCAGGGGTTAGGTTATAAAAAAAATATCCCAAGCTTTGAATGTCTCATAGAGCACTGTTTAGTCCATCATTCGAAAATGGAAAGAGTATGGTACAACTGCAAACCTACCAAGACATGGCCGTCCACCTAAACTAACAGGCCGGGCAAGAAGAGCATTAAGCAGAGAAGCAGCCAAGAGGCCAGTGGTAACTCTAGAGGAGCTGCAGAGATCTACAGCTCAGGTGGGAGAATCTTTCCACAGGACAACTATTAGTCGTGCACTCCACAAATCAGGACTTTATGGAAGACTGGTAAGAACAAAGCAAGCCATAAGAAGTGCCATTTGCGAGAAGCCATGTGGGGAACAAAAACTTGTGGAAGAAGGTGCTCTGGTCATATGAGACCAAAATTTTACTTTTTGCCTCAAAAGCAAAATGCTATGTGTGGCGAAAAACTAACACTGCACATCACCCTAAACACACCATCCCCACCGTGAAACATGGTGGTGGCAGCATCATGTTGTGAGGATGCTTTTCTTCAGCAGAGACAGGGAAGCAAAAGACTTGAGACTGGGGCGGAGGTTTAACTTTCAGCAGGACAAGGACCCCAAACATACAGCCAGAGCTACAATGGAATGGTTTAAATCAAAGCATATCCATGTGTTAAATTGGCCCAGCCAATGTCCAGACCTAAATACAATTAAGAATCTGTGGCAAGACTTGAAAATTGCTGTTGAGAGGCTCTCTATCCATTCCGACAGAGCTTGAGCTATTTTCCAAAGAATGATGGGCAAAAATGTCACTCTGAATGTGCAAAGCTGGTAGAGACATACCCAAAAAACGCTTGCAGCTGTAATTGCAGCGAAAGGTGTTTCTACAAAGTATTGACTCAGGGGGGCTGAATACAAATGCATGCCAAATTGCCTTCCATTTCACAATTATGTGCCACTTTTGTGTTGGTCTATCACATAAAATCCCAAAAATAAATTTACGCTTTTGGTTGTAATATGACAAAATGTGGAAAATTCTCAAGGGGTATGAATACTTTTTCAAGGCACTGTAATGTACCTTCCCTGCATAGGGTTGAACCCCCTCCCCAGCTGGTGAAATGGAACTTGCAGGCAGTGTTATTAGATCTCATAAGACCATTCATCTCAGAAGAAGTAGCAGCCTCATCTGTGCAGTACCAAAAGGAAATTGATGTAAATTGGGAATGAATGATTAAATGCATATTAGTAAATGTAGAGGAAATATAATGGAACATCCTATTCTTTGTCCGGTAAAACCCATTCGCTATACAAAAATTATGTCGTACTGGTGCCGTTTTGTGTATAACATCGTTACAATGTGAATACAGTTTTTGTATACATAGTGGACTGCATATCAAATCTCTTTTGTGATTTACTAGAGGCTTTGTGCCTGCAAACCATACATGAAGCTCAGCAGTTTTGGAGTACAGGCGGTTCCCTAGTTACAAACATTCGACTTACAAATGATTCCTACTTACAGAGGGAGACGACAGGAAGTGAGAGCAAATCTACCCCTAGGAAGGGAAATTCACTCCAGTAAGAGTTATTATGGGGAAAAGGTGTCTCCACTGATGCTTTATTACTAGGCCATGTTTCCCTAACAACCCAAAATTTTCAAAATCCAATTGTCACAGGGACAGAAAGTGAGGTGAAATCTTCTGAACAGGGGCACACACAGCAAAACAAATGTTAGAGGTGTTAACCTTTCCCTATGCTATCCAAAAGGTTAAAAATTTATTTTTTTGGCTGGAGCTATACTTAAAAAAAAATCTACCCGTTCCGACATACAAACAAATTCAACTTAAGAACAAACCTACAGTCCCTATCTTGTTTGTAACCCGGGGACTGCCTGTAATCTTTTCACACTCATTATACCACCTTACTCCTGGAGCGTTTTCAGGTTTTGAAGAGGTCTGTATCTTTTAAATATATCATTAAAATATATCCTTCAAAATATGACCGACAAAGCCTTCTACCCACAAAATATCTAAGTAATTAGTATGTGACATCCTGACATGATGGATCTATTAGTCAAAGCTAAAGTTAACTTCTCAGTTTTTAAGAGATCTTGCTTCATTAAGTAGAATTTAAGGCAAAACTTCTTCTTTTTTTTTGTTTTGTTTTCTTACCCTCGGTGTCCTTTTTGTGGAGATTTTTCTTCACTTCCAGTCCCATAGTCAGAATAGGAAATTAGTCAACATCCCTGGTTCTCACCAGAACTAGTGTCCCCATTGGAAGATTTGCTCTCTATTTCTGTTGACCACCCAGGATTTAGAAATGTATTTATTTCTGTGATAATGGTAAACAAATAGCGAGGGTGGGTCTCCATAACAGGAACACAAGACAACAATAAAAAACTAACAGGGGTTCTAATCCTTAATTCCCTCAAAACAAAAAAGTTTTGCCTAATTGCAACAAGCAGGAAGAAATCTGCATAAATTTGGTGCAACAATGAGATCAGATCAAATTGGGCTTGTTTGGACATTGTCATTATTGGCACCAATTTCACGGGTTTGCATTCACAAAAATCCTGACTGAAGTTGCACATGCTTGTAGAGCAAAAGAGCGTTCCTTAAGTCAGCTGGAACCAGGATAAAAATGGGGAAGTGCAGATTTTTTTTTCTTTTTTTCTTTTTGTTAACCACTTAAGGACCGAGCCTTTCTGAGATCTCCTATTTACAAGTTTAAAATAGGTTTTTTTTTCTAGATAATTACTTAGAACCCCCAAACGTTATACATTTTTTTTCTAATACCCTAGAGAATAAAATGGCGGTCGTTGCAATATTTTGTGTCACACCGTATTTGCGCAGCAGTCTTACAAGCGCACTTTTTTGGCGAAAATTCACTCTTTTGAATTCTAAAATAAGACCACAGTTACCCCAATTTTTTTAGATTGTGAAAGACGAGTAAATTGATACCCAACATGTCAAGCTTCAAAATTGCGCCCGCTCGTGGAATGGCGACAAACTTTTGATCTTAATCTCCATGGGCGACGTTTAAAAAAATTCTACAGGTTGCATATTTTGAGTTAGAGGAGGTCTAGGGCTAGAATTATTGCTTTCGTTCTACCGATTGTGGCGATACCTCACGTGTGGGGTTTGAACACAGTTTTCATATGTGGGCACTTCTCACGTATGCTCGGCAGGATGGGGCGCGTTTTAAAAAGAAGAAAAAAAATTTTCCTTATTTTACCTTTTTTATTTTTACACTGTTCTTTCAAAAAAAGTCACTTTTATTCATATTACAAGGGATGTAAACATCCCTTGTAATAGAAAAAAAGCTTCACAGGACCTCTTAAATATGAGATCTGGGGTCAAAATGCAATAAAATGCAAAACTAAAATGCAATAAAAAAAAAAAAAACTGGTGATGTCAAAGTCTGAGTATTTGGGACTCTGTCTGCTATTCAGGTAACCTTATGTCCCCCTTCTTACCCCTCCTCCCAATCTTGAACAATCCTCTCCTCCCACCAGGCCCTGAAAAACCGAGAGTTCATGTGGTGGTCGTCCAATTGATTCACGCATGTTCATCGTTTCTTTTTCAGTCGGCTCTCAGATGCTGCCATTCCTTGTGAGGGAAACCGGCAGTGAAGCCTTGCAGCTTCACAGCCAGTTCCCTACTGCGCATGTGCGAAGCATGCCGCACTTTGTGAATGGACCCGGTGGCAGGGGAAGGAGGGGGTCCGAAAGAGCTTCCCCTTTTGGGTGGAGCTCCGCTTTAAGATGGTATTGGCCCACATGCAAAACCCCTCCTACAGCGATAGATGTGTTGGAGGCTGTGGCCAAAGCGGAGAAATCCTCCATAATATAGTGGGTCCTGTCCACGGTTGGTCAGTATTTGGTCCAGGGTCTTTGGACTATTGTATACACTGTTCCACCTACATATCCGCAAAGATTCCAAATTGGTCCTGTTGCACTGCCTGATTCAGGGCTTCATTTCTTTCCTACAGAAGCTGGCAACTTACCCATTTCTCCCTGCCAAAACAAACCATAGCCAGGGCGTGGGAGAAACCCTCCTTTTTGTTTGCAGTAGTCAAGGACCATATGACCACTTTGTTGGTCAACAAAAGTATGTCTGGCATTTTAAGCCACTCTCATTCTAAATTTCTTTCCTTTTTTTTTTTTTTTTTTCCCTCCCTTCGCATTTAGTCTTTCTTGCCTCCCTCTTTTTTTTATTTTATTTTTTTTTCCAATCCCGCTAGTTGTTGAGCAAAAAAAAATTCATCATCCATTGCCTGCTTTAGGCTAGTGCTAAGCTGGTTATTTTATCCTTTTATGAAGAGATTGATACTATTTGCTGGCAGTCACCTAAATAGGCTAGAGCAGGGATATGCAATTAGCGGACCTCCAGCTGTTGCAAAACTACAAGTCCCATCATGCCTCTGGGTGTCATGCTAGTGGCTGTCAGAATTTTACATGGGACTTGTAGTTCTGCAACAGCTGGAGGTCCGCTAATTGCATATCCCTGGGCTAGAGCTACACAGGAGATCTTTACTCGTTCCTTGTACTAAATTCGCTGACTATTTTATCAGTAGGTGTAGCAAATGATTGTTAAACAAATATCTCCCTTGAAGCATACTGTGTCAATAGAAATCTGAAATGGGGTCATATGGGTGTTTTACCAATGCAGCTGTGATTTTTGAATTAACATGATTCCACATTAGATTATTTGTATAGTGCCTTCATTTTGATGCAATCTAACTTTTAATGTCTGGTGCAGGAACATCTGCAGTTTCCATCTGACATTACTGATGTATCTGAGCATGCAAAGGATCTCATTAAGCGACTCATATGCCGGCAAGAGAAGCGCCTTGGAAGAGGAGGTGTCAGTGATTTTAAGAAACACCCATTCTTTAGCGGAGTAGATTGGGATAAATTGCATACTGCTGTTCCACCCTACATCCCTGAGGTTGACAACCCAGCAGACACCTCCAACTTTGATGTGGATGATGATTCTTTAAAAAGTTCGGTTGGTGATGATTTCCTGTTTTATATGTGTAATTTCTATGCTAGCTAAAAAAAAATAAATAAATATGTAAGCTCATGTTAAGTGTGTCAGGTCTATAATGATATTCCAGATGGCATAGAATATATAAAGGACTTTAATGCAGAATAGAAATGCATGCAACTGATTTTTTCCCTAAAATGTAATAAGGGGCAAAAACTTTTTTTTTTTTTTTTTATCCTTCCTGTCAACTTTACAGGCAAAAATAAGGGAAGAGAAATTTCCCTAATGAGCCATACATGGCAGTGTTTTTACCCTAGATTATGCAAAACAGTGGTGGTGGGGTGTGTGTGTGTGGGGGGGGGGGGGGGGGGGGGTGGGGGTGTTTTGGCATTCAACATAGTTTTTACAGCCATGTGACATTTGTGCTAATTTATATTTATCACCGGATTATATAGCTATGCCTTCTCCAGTGCATTTATATATTGCTGCAAATATTGATATATAAATCAACTAACATTTTATAAATTGGATATGATTTTAAATTTTTCCAGGAAACATTACCTCCAAATAACCTTAATGGGTTTTCTGCTCATCTTCTGCCTTTTGTGGGTTTCACATTTACATCCAACTGGTAAGTATATAAGACTGAATATATGGCTAATCACTGAAGGTAATATTATTTTCTAGGAGAAACATGGGTCTGCCGTTGCAATTTCCACATGGTCTTTTTTTCTGCAAATGCCAGTGGCCTGGCTGTGATGGGCAGTGTAAAAAAGATTTCGTTTATGTCACAGGTGTTTTTCTCCCCATAGTCAATGATGATAAAACAGCAGCATGAGGCAGATTTAAAGAATTAAAGTTCACAAAATCTTTCCTCTGCTTCAACAATCTGAGTCTTTTTTTGTCAGTGGGATGGCATAACTCCAGAACATGCGCCGGAGTTCAGTCATTCCAGCACACGAGCACTGTGCCCCAATGTAAACTGAAATGTGCATACACAGCTTTAAAGAGGACTACGGACAGGTAGGTAAGTAAACTGATGGTCAACAAGCACCCTATGCCCACACTTGTAGTTCCACCACTGCGCCTGTAGACTAGAAGTATACCTGTACAATGTAGCTGCCACTTTAAATATGTGATAATGTGAAAAATATTTAAACCTCCAGCAAACATGAGATAAAAATAGTGGCGCTAGAATCCAATATTAAGTGAAACATACATATATATATATATATATATATATTGACAAATATGCATCAATGAATATTCAACACCCAGTGACAAGTGTGAAAATAAGAAAGTGATTCAGCTCCCCTCAGAAAACGCACTCGCCAACTTCCAATGCCTTACACTCTTGTGCTTGGCTTAAACGCTTTCAACCACACTCAAAGGGGTTAAGTGAGCACCAGTATCCAACCGTGAACATCAATCAGGATCTCTCCACATGTAAATAACAAAGTGCTCCATATAGTGTGATAACGTAAAACCAGTTTAATTAAAAGACTCAAAAATCCTTCAATCATTGCACTAATATCAAATGAATTCATTATAAGCAAAAGTAAAATCACAGCAGCTCTTCAAACAGGTAATAGCAGCGGTGTATAGTGGTCACATCGGACCCGAGGTGTGCTGACAAAATATACTCACCCGCAGCTCAGGTTCGGAACAGATCTCCACTACCTAGTTCAGTGTGACGCGCCAAAAGTTACACATGATTGCCGTACAGCCACGCCCCGTACTATTAAATAAAAGTGCTCTGTGCTACATGAAGTACATCAATATGCATATGCTCTATGTAAAACTTCATATATATCTATATTTTTATACACACTATCATGTATCTGAACATAATTCTTTAGGATGCAAAGAAACTCCATTCATATACCATCTATTTTATGATACACACATCGGTGTTTGAAAGTGCAAACAATCAGTTCAATTAAAATGTAATTGTACCTATATTGCCCCAAAAAGTAGTTGTATAGTTCCAAAAAATCCTTGGAGCAAAAAAATTATTTTTTTCTTTTATAATACGGTATCTCCCAAAGTAATGATATCCACTTCGTGTATTCAAATGTGAGGGTGCCAGCTCCCCTCAGGGCTTGATCTTTATTTTCCTATAGCTCAAGCACGCCTGTTGCCACGTCTCTCCTCTGTGTTGCTATGACCGATGGTCTGCCAGTGTATGTCCTCTCCAATTTTAAGTCATATATCTCTCCCACATTGTCATATATAGACAGAGAAATCTCCAATATTTTAAAACCATTATTTTATTTAAAAAAAAAACAATGTATCACTCAATTTGATTCAGAACAATCAGCAAGCTCTGTGTATAAAAACTCCATGACTCGGGGATCAAACTTCAACCAACTCCTCCCTATGCGTTAAGTCAAAGCACACATGACTTTATCAGGGATAATGGTCGGGTGAATTCCATTCATCTGTTTATAACACTCGGTGTCTCCACAAATGCAAATCTGCATTGATATAACTATACATCTCCTCGCATATTAATCCCACCTTCTCTATCGGGTATATCCTCGCTACTCTTCCTCTTCAATATCAAACAAGAAGGTCAAACAAATAAAACAATTGTGTAAAGGAAACTTTGCATGCATATATAAAGAACTGCTAACCGGCTTGTGGTAACTGTGCTATTGGAGAGAAGTGATCAGAGAGGACATACATGGACCATCTGCATTACCAACATGGAGGAGAGACGTGCTAACAAGTGTGCTTGATCTATATGGGAATATAGATCAAGTCCCGAGGTGAGCTGCCACCCTCACATTTGAATACTCAAGGTGGAAATCATTACTACAGGAGTTTAATAGGGGAGATAGTATTCTAAAAGCAAAAAAGAAAAATCTCACTTGATTTTTTTTTTATTTTTTTTTTTTTCATGCATTAAGGATTTATTTTTTGGGTCTATATAGTTACACTCACATTTAATTAAACTGATGTTTTCACTTTTCAAACACTGATGTGTTTTCACCAAATACATGGTTTATGAATAGTTTCTTTGTATTTTAAACACTTAAATATCTATGTTTGGATACACAATAATACCTGTGTGTGTAATAAATATGGATTTCGATGCACTTTATGTAGCACAGAGCACTTTTAATAGTAGGATTACGCATTTTGAATTAAACATACTCACGGAAGTAGTTTATTTACTGAAAGATACACACCTATTTACAATTTTTCTCAAGTCGTCTTCCAGGACAGCACCCTGAGAGATGACTGGTCCCACCTGACAGGAGAAACAATCAAAGAGGTTAAAACCCCCGCCTCTCCCTGTGCTCCTCAGTTTTTGATTGTTTTTCCCCACAGCGAAACCTTTTTTTTTTTTTTTCCCCCTATAGGACCCAAAGCCTGGGGCTGGTGGTCTCCCTCCTTGGAGCCGGACCACAGCTTTGGAAGCCTCTGGGTCCGGTAGGATATCGGTATCCTTCCTGGGGGGCTTTCCTCATCCATTTTCCTTAGGGGGGGCAGCATTGGGAATAGCCCCCCCTAAGGACTGAAGGACCCTGGGTACAGTGGTGTACCCAGAACTTCAGGGGCCGTTTTCCTGTCTCCCCTCCTTACCTGTGCAGGTGCCATTCAGAAAAGTTCTGGTTATCCTTCGGTCTGTGCAGCATGTTGTCCCCCCTCTCCTCGTGGCTTGCTTGGGCTGTTAGCAGGAGATGGCGCCATTCATTGAAACTGAGGGCGCTCTGCGCCATCTCCTCTGCGTCTGGTGGAGGAATGACATTGTTTCCTTCCCCGGCGCCAGAAGTTAGCTCATTGCATCCTGCGTCATTTCCAGTTCCGGTCTCCAGCAAAAGGAGAATGTTGTCGTCATACAGATAAAAGGATTAAAGCCAGGAGGAGCAGGCGCCCACTTCTCCTGTGCAGTTATCTGTTATACTGACAGCGGCAGCAATGGAGCGTGAGGAGAGGCCCACAGGGTCCACGGCCATGGAAGAGACCACAGGGGGTGAGTCAGACCGGCTGCCAGAGGTTTTGATGGGGGAGGGTACCCCGACTATTTCCTCTGTGTGACACAGTGCCGTTTTTTAACCTTGTGCCTCTGTATGCTTTGTTTCAGGGGAGGACGCCACTGCCCATGGGGTTGCCAGCCATACTGTTAAGTCCTCTGCCCGCGCTAAAAGATGCAGGAATTGCAATGAGAAATTACCCCTGGACCAATCAAAACCCTTTTGCTTTAAATGTATTCAGAAGCGAATAGGAAAGGAAGCATCTCAAGTTATGAGATAATTTCTTAGTCCAAACTGAGATGCTGTCTACGCTTAAGGCTTTTCAGACCTCCCTCAAATCTAGGGAACCAGAACCGCATACTGGTAAAGAGGGTTCCTCCTCCCAGGAGGGCTTTGCCTCTTCCAGAAGCTTTAAGAGGCGGCCTGAACCTCTGAGATCTCTCCTTTCTCAGGATTCTGAGGAAGAAGAAGAATCTGAAGCCCCTGATCAGGGATTTTCTGATGAGGGTCTAGTAGATAGGAGGAGGGAGAGGACTCCAAGACCGGCAGACATATCTTTTCAGCCGATGACATGGAGGGCCTTCTTAGGGCAATTTATGTGTCTGAAGCGATACAGAAGCCTGCGGCTCAAGTATCTGCTCAAGACAGAATGTATAGAGGCTTAGTCAAGCCCCAGTCTATAGCCCTTCCAGTTCACCAAGCCCTTAAAGATATTATCCTGAGGGAATGGAAGAAACCTGAAAGGAAGCTATCAAAGTACAAGACTTGGAAACATGGGTGCCCCTTTAAAGGTTAGACGCTTCCTTGGTGCAGGTATCCAAGCAGTCCAATCTTTCCTTTGAAAATGCTGGCAACATCAAAGATCAGATGGATCGGCGAGCTGGGACAATTTTGCGCAGAGCTTGGGAAGCTAATGCTGCGGCTATGAGCCCTGCATTGGCTTCAGCCTGTGTAGCGAGAAATGCAGATATGTGGATCTCCAAATTAATGGATCAGGTATCCTGGACCTCCAAGTCTAAGGAGGTCCTGGTTTCTTTAGAAGTGATGGGTAGTGCGGTTGCCTACTTAGAAGATGCAGCGGTTGAGACAGTGCGTACAACCGCCAAATCCGGTGCTCTGTTGAATTCAGCAAGGAGAGCCCTGTGGGTCAAGACTTGGGACGAGGATAATTAGTCTAAAACCCGTTTTGTGTGGTCTCCCATTAGAGGGTTCCCTCCTTTTCGGTACTAGTTTAGATCGGGCGCTTGCTAGGTCTACCGAAAAAGGTAAAAAATTTCCCACTAAGCCTAAAAGGGACAAAAGGAAATTTTTTCGAGTCCCCCAGTCGAAGAACTGTTTCTCAGTTAAGAAGGGCTCCGTTAACAGACATTGGGGGGTTGGAAGAGACGAGCAGAAGGGAAGTATTCTCTTTTCCAACCAAAAGTCAGCAGACAAAGTCTCTAAGTGACATAAGCGTAGGGGAAGGCTTTCCCACTTTCTCTCAGTGGGAAGGGATTATGCAGAGCCCCCATATTCTCCAGATTATAAGAGAGGGCTACAGGCTGGAGTTTCTCTCATCTCCTCCCCCAATGTTTTTTAACCCACTTGCCCAGGGACCCCCTCAAGGCAGCAGGTATTCTGCAGAATGTCAGAGAACTAGCAGAAGGGGGTGTCATAGTGCCAGTCCCAGAGGGACAATGGGGTCACATCTTTGTTGTTCCAAAGCCCTCAGGGAAGTATCGCCTCATTATAAATTTGAGGAGTTTGAATGTTTTCCTGCGGTACAAGAAGTTTAAGGTAACAATAGATTTGAAGGATGCCTATCTCCACATCCCGATCTTTCCAGAACATCAGATTTTACTGAGGTTCGCAATTGTCTCACCGCAGGGAATTCAGCACTGGCAGTTTGCAGCTCTTCCTTTCAGACTGGCATCCAGTCCAAGGGTGTTTATGAAGGTTGTGGCAGAGGTGGTTGCCTTCCTGCATCTTCAGGGGGTAGCGTTGGTCCCTATCTAGACGACATTCTGATTTACAACCAGAGTCGAGATCAGCTGCTCTCCATCCTAGCCAGTAGTGAGTACCTTGGAATCTCTGGGGTGGATCATCAGCAAGGAGAAATCCTCGGTGCCTTGCCAGACAAAGGTCTATCTGGGATTCCTGGTGGATTCCTCAGAACAGAGGCTGGTCCTACCTAGCCACTTCAAGGATTTACCCCCTTCCTGACCAGAGCACTTTTTACAATTTGGCACTGCGTCACTTTAACTGCTAATTGCGCGGTCATGCAATGCTGTTCCCAAACAAAATTTGCGTCCTTTTCTTCCCACAAATAGAGCTTTCTTTTGATGGTATTTGATCACCTCTGCCGTTTTTATTTTTTGCGCTATACACGGAAAAAGACCGAAAATTTGGAAAAAAATGATATTTTCTACTTTTTGTTATAAAAAAAATCCAATGAACTCAATTTTAGTCATACATTTAGGCCAAAATGCATTCGGCCACATGTCTTTGGTAAAAAAAAGTCTAAGTGTATATTTATTGGTTTGCGCAAAAGTTATAGCGCCTACAAACTAGGGTACATTTTCATTGTACATTGAACATTGTTCATTGTTCATGTCATTTCTTGAGGTGCTAAAATGGCAGGGCAGTACAAAACCCCCACAAATAACCCCATTTTGGAAAGTAGACACCCCAAGGAAATTGCTGAGAGGCATGTTGAGCCCATTGAATATTCATTTTTTTTGTCCCAAGTGATTGAATGACAAAAAAAAAAAAATTACAAAAAGTTGTCACTAAATGATATATTGCTCACACAGGCCATGGGCATATGTGGAATTGCACCCCAAAATACATTTAGCTGCTTCTCCTGAGTATGGGGATACCATGTGTGGGACTTTTTAGGAGCCTAGCTGCATACGGGGCCCCGAAAACCAATCACCGCCTTCAGGATTTCTAAGGGTGTAAATTTTTTATTTCAAATTTTTGCAGAGGCCATGGAATGCCCAGGTGGCACAACCCCCCCCCCCAAATGACCCCATTTTGGAAAGTAGACACCCCAAGCTATTTGCTGAGAGGCATGGTGAGTATTTTGAAGCTCTCCTTTGTTTTTGAAAATGAAGAAAGACCAGAAATTTTTTTTTTTTTCAATTTTCAAAACTTTGTGACAAAAAGTGAGGTCTGCAA
The DNA here is from genome assembly GCF_042186555.1 of Aquarana catesbeiana. Taxonomy (NCBI): domain Eukaryota; kingdom Metazoa; phylum Chordata; class Amphibia; order Anura; family Ranidae; genus Aquarana; species Aquarana catesbeiana. Next base: position 111,390,972 of record NC_133334.1, read on the forward strand.
AATACTCACTATACCTCTCAGCAAATAGCTTGGGGTGTCTACTTTCCAAAATGGGGTCATTTGGGGGGGGGGGGGGTTTGCCACCTGGGCATTCCATGGCCTCCGAAACTGTGATAGGCAGTGAAGAGTGAAATCAAAAATTTACGCCCTTAGAAAGCCTGAAGGCGGTGCTTGGTTTTCCGGGTCCCGTGCGCAGCTAGGCTCCCAAAAAGTCCCACACATGTGGTATCCCCATACTCAGGAGAAGCAACAGAATGTATTTTGGGGTGTAATTTCACATATTCCCATGGCATGTTTGAGCAATATATCATTTAGTGACAACTTTGTGCAAAAAAAAAAAAAAAATTTGTCTCTTTCCCGCAACTTGTGTCACAATATAAAATATTCCATGGACTCGACATGCCTCTCAGCAAAATAGCTTGGGGTGTCTACTTTCCAAAATGGGGTCATTTTGGGGGGGTTTGAACTGTCCTGGCATTTTATGCACAACATTTAGAAGCTTATGTCACACATCACCCACTCTTCTAACCACTTGAAGACAAAGCCCTTTCTGACACTTTTTGATTACATGAAAACATTTTTTTTTTTTTGCAAGAAAGTTACTTTGAACCCCCAAACATTATATATATTTTTAAAGCAAATGCCCTACAGATTAAAATGGTAGGGGCTTCATTTTTTTTTTTCACACAGTATTTGCGCAGCGATTTTTCAAACGCATTTTTTGGGGAAAAAACACACTTTTTAAAATTTTAATGTACTAAAACACACTATATTGCCCAAATGTTTGATGAAATAAAAAAGATGATCTTAGGCCAAGTACATGGATACCAAACATGACATGCTTTAAAATTGCGCACAAACGTGCAGTGGCAACAAAATTAATACATTTTTAAAAGCCTTTAAAAGCCTTTACAGGTTACCACTTTAGATTTACAGAGGTCGTCCACTGCTAAAATTACTGCCCTCGATCTGACCTTCGCGGTGATACCTCACATGCATGGTGCAATTGCTGTTTACATTTGACGCCAGACCGACGCTTGCGTTCGCCTTAGCGCAAGAGCAGGGGGACAGGGGTGCTTTTTCCTTATTATTTTTTTGCTTTTTTTATCTTATTTTTAAACTGTTCCTTTCTTTTTTTTTTTTAAATCATTTTTGTTATCTCAGGGAATGTAAATATCCCCTTTGATAGCAATAGGTAGTGACAGGTACTCTTTTTTTTTTTTGAAAAAATTTTGGTCTATTAGACCCTAGATTTCTCCTCTGCCCTCAAAGCATCTGACCACACCAAGATCGGTGTGATAAAATGCTTCCCCAATTTCCCAATGGCGCTGTTTTACATCCGGCGAAATCCTAAGTCATAAAATGCTCGTAGCTTCCGGTTTCTTTGGCCATAGAAATGTTTGGAGCCACTCTGGTCTCTGATCAGCTCTATGGTCAGCTGGCTGAATCACCGGCTGCATTCTCAGGTTCCTTGTTGAGACAGGAGAGCCAGAGAAAAACACGGAAGATGGTGGGGGGGCATTCCCTCCCACTGCTTGTAAAAGCAGTCTAGAGGCTAATTAGCTGCTAGGATTGCTTTTACATGAAAGCCGACCGCTGGCTGAAAAGAATGATACCTAAACCTGCAGGCATCATTCTGGTATAACCACTCAGTCGTGAATGGCGTACCTGAAGACAAAAAAATGGTTAACAATAAAGCACAGTAAACGGTAAAGTATAAAAAAATTGCATACCTGAAAAGCAAACATGATAAAACATAATAGCAATAAAACATTTCAGAATAGAATACAGTAAAAAAGAGCAGAACAATAGAGAGAATAGAGCGAGAGAGAACAATAAAACGGCAACTATTTTTTTTATTTTATATTTTTGTTTGATTTTTTTTTTTACACTTTTTTTTTTTTTTTTTTTTTGTAACTGTAACCAGTTCCAGGTTCGGGTCTCTCAAAATGCGATGGCATCTTGGGAGACCCTGTGAAAGTGTGCCTAGTCTGTGCAATGCTGTACCCTACGCTAATACTCAACTAGTGTATGGTAGTGTTCAAAACATTCACCAATGCAAAGACCAGGATTGTCAGGACAGGAGGGACAATAATAGCGGGTGTCACGCCTATATCCGCACTTGCTGCAGACACAACATCTTTTTTGGGGGGGTTCGTTGGGTAAGGGTACTCGGGAGGACATAAAGAAAATGCCTCTCATGCAGCTGACTGCATTTTCGTTGGGGATGTGAATGGGGGAAGTACGGGTGCTGCAGAAGCGGTGGGTTCCCAATTAGGATTGGCGAATGCAGCAGGAAGGGCATTATGGGCACGACGGGCCTGTGTTTGTCTTTTTGGTGGCAGCGGGACACTACTTGTGCTTGCCACCTCACCAGCTTGAACTGCACTTATGGGACTCGCCACGTCACCAAGTGTTACTGCAGTGCTGGTTTGACTATGACCGGGGTGTACTAAGCCGCTGGAGCTTGCCAGTTCACCAAAGCGCTACCAAAAAAACTGTTAGCGATCGCAGGGCTCAGGCCTGACTTTAGTGTTTTGTAAGTGACAGTGATCGATCGATACTGCACTTGGGTGGGCTGGGCTGGGCCGGGTGGAGGGGCAAAATGCAGGTGCTAGCAGGTATCTGGGCTGAACCCGCTAACATTTTTGGGAACCCTAAACTGCTGGGGACGCCAGTATAGATCGGATCAGATATTGATCCGTTCAGATACTATACCACTAAGGGAGGTGTACGGCGCATGCGTGGGTGTTAGCGGTACTGGCGCTAACCTGGCGCTGCCTGGGGCTGGTGCTTGCCAGTTCACCAAAATGCTACCAGAAAAACTGTTAGCGATCGCAGGGATCAGGCCTGACTCTGCGAACGCTGCAATTATGCGTTTAGTGTTTTGTAAGTGACAGTGATCGATCGATACTGCACTTGGGTGGGCTGGGCTGGGCTGGGCCGGGCGGAGAGGCAAAACGCAGGTGCTAGCAGGTATCTGGGCTGATCTTGCTAACACTGCGTTTTTGGGAACCCTAAACTGCTGGGGACGCTAATATAGATCTGATCGGATCAGATATTGATCCGATCAGATACTATACCACTAAGGGAGGCTTATGCTGCGTGCGTGGGTGTTAGCGGTACTGGCGCTAATCTGACGCTGCCTGGGGCGACGCATATCACCGCCGGGTGATCAGGGGGCTAAACCTTTATTCTGTAATAAACGGCGGGTGCCCTGACACTATAAAAAATTAACTAACAAGTGTCACCCGTAACGGTTATACGGTGAACAGTGGTGAAAGGGTTAACTAGGGGGCAATCAAGGGGTTAAAACATTAGGTAGTATATGGGGGTCCCTGTCGCTATAAAACGCTGACGGCGAACCTAAATATTTACTTCCCTAACTAGCGTCAGCAGCGACACTAATGCAGCGATCAGAAAAATGATCGCTTGGTGACGGGGGGTGATCAAGGGGTTAAAACTTTTAGGGGGGGTTAGGGGGGTATACTAGACCTAAAGGGGGCTAACACTCACTGCCCTAACACACTAACTGTCACAAACTAACACCATGCAGTAATCAGAAAAAAACAAAAAAAACTGCTTGGTGTCAGTGTGACCGGGGGGGGGGGGTGATTGGGGGGTGATCGGGGGTGTAAAGTATGCCTGGCATGTTCTACTGTGTGTGTTGTGTTGTGCAGCTCACAATCCAGTCTTCTCTCCTCGGCGCCGGAACGGAAACTGCCGAGCTGAGGAGAGATGACATCACATCCTCTACCTCTGCGTACTACACAGAGGCAGGGGACGATTCTCATTGGCTGGAAGCGATCGCGAGGGGGGGGCCACGAATGGATGGCCTCCCCCTCATCTCTGATTGGTGCCAGACCAAAGCCGACTGCTTCGGTCACCGGGGGGGGGGGGGGGGTCCGATTTGGACCCTCCGCCCGCCGGAAGGCAGTCACGTACCAGGTATGTGATTTTGCCTGCCCGTGCCATTCTGCCGACGTATATCGTCGTTGGGCAGTCGGCAAGTGGCTAGAGATGTGAAGGCCCGGAAAAAAAATGGAAACATTCGGAAAAAAAACATTATTTTTCTGTTTTTTTTTTTTTTTTTTTTTTTTTAGTTTTTTTTTTCCTGAAGGCTTTTTTGTTTTTTTCTGAAAAATTGAAAAAAGAAAAAAAAAAATTGTGGACTATTTTAACATGATGAATAAAATATTTGAAGACAGGGTGTTCACCTTAAGTTCCTAATTGTGATGACGGACAAAAAAGAGTAGCTGCAGAATCAGAGACGGATACTGACAATTTCAGCTCAGAAAATGATTCTGATTAAATGTCCATTGAAACTTAGTCCCTCTCTTTTCTTAACACTTCCCCCATCTTCAATTCTTTTTATGAGAATGGGGTTTTTATTTAATACTGTGGAGAGGAAATATGAAAAATTGTTACTTTTGGTTTTGAAAATTGTTTTGTGGAGGCTTTTTGGCTGTTCCACATAAACTAGTAAGCAGTTCAGAAGATTGTTGCTCCCTTTGTTACAAATAAATATTATAAAAAAAGTAAATTCTGTTTGTGATGATTGTTTGGCTACACTATATTTTTAATATGCTGTGATAATTTTATGCCAAGTCAAATTGTCCATAGTCCTATTTTATGTTCCTAAAGTAACAGAATGACTTTCAATCTTAAAAAGACAAAAAAGTGCTAATGTAGCATTTTTTTTTTTTTTAATTTTTCCAAAAATTTCATTCCCCCCAACCCCCCCCCCCAAAAAAAACGTTTTTTTTTTCCAAGCTTCAAAATTTCTGGAAATTTGACATCTCTAGTCCTACCTCAGGACAAGGTAGAGGGCCTCATTGCAGCAGTTACTTTCCTGTTAGAGGCAGAAAGGGTCTCTTACAGAGGGATCATGAGGGTTCTGGGTTTAATGACATCTTGTATCCCAGCAGTACCGTGGGCTCAGCTCCATTCCAGGATTCTCCAGCACTTCTTCCTATCCTCCTGGGACGGGGAGAGAGGAACGCTGGACAACAAAATTCCTAATTCCAGTGGTAGTAGGGGAATCCCTACAGTGGTGGCTTCATGCTCCAAAATTGCAGGGGGGTCTCCTTTGGGGCAAACGTCCGCCCCTCAGGATAACGACAGATACGAGTTCCTGGGGGTGGGGGGGCCCACCTAGAGGAACTGCGAGCCCAGGGTTCTTGGGGCCGGGGTCAGAGAAGCGCCTCCTCCAATTTTAGGGAGCTCTTGGCCGTCTGGGAGGCCTTAAAGGCTTTTGAGGGAAGGATCAGGGGCCGAGAGGTCCAGATTCTTTCAGACAGTGCTACAGCAGTGGCATTCCTGAATCATCAGGGAGGCACCAGATCTCGCTCTCCTCTCACTCTGGCACTAGAGATCCTTGGCTGGGCAGAGCAACGGATCCTATTTCAGCAGTGCATATAAAGGGAACGTTCAACATTGAGGCGGACTATCTCAGTTGACAGCCGATTCTCCAGGGAGAATGGGAGTTGAATCCCGAAGTATTCCCCCTGGTGTGCCGGCTTTTCGGCAAACCAGAGATCGACCTCTTTGCTCGCAGGAAGAACGGAAGGGTAAAGAGATTTTTCTCTCTCCCACGAATGGGATTTGGAGGGGGGTTGATGCCTTGGCCCAAGTTTGGAACTTCCACTTGGCCTATGCCTTTCCCCCCTTGTGTCTAATCCCGAGAGTACTGCAGAAGTTGTATCACTCAGAGGGCAGTCTGATCCTAATCGCCCCATGGTGGCCCAAGAGGGCCTGGTTTCCAACCCTGGGGAGTTGGTCGATAGCCCCGCCTCAGCATCTTCCTGTTCGGCAGGACCTTCTCCTTCAGGGTCCAGTCTGCCACCCAGATCCCAGCTTCGTCAAGCTGACGGCCTGGCTCTTGAAAGTAAGAACCTGCGGGAGAAGGGCCTTTCTGAGAGTAGTTGATACTCTCCTGCTAAGTAGGAAGTCAGTTACCAGGCGTATTTATGCAAAGGCCTGGGGTGTTTTCTCACACTGGTGTCAGGTGAGAGGGACTTCTCAACAAAAGATCCCTGCCATCCTGGAATTTCTCCAGGATGGCGCTGATCAGGGACTGGCAACCAAGATGCTTTGGGTACAGGTTGCAGCCTTGTCCTGCTTTTTTGGACAGATTGGCTCTAGACCCCCTGATCAAAAGGTTCTTGTTGGTCAGAGACATGCTGTCACCAGTACAGATGTGTAGATTTCCGCCATGGGACCTTACTTTTTGTTTCAGAGGGACTAACCAGGGCTTCATTTGAACCGTTAGATCAGATTCCCCTAAAGTTCCTCACTTTTAGGTTACTGGCGATTACATCAGCCAGGAGGATAAGCGACATTCAGGCTTTTTCAATTAAAGAACCATTTTTTCATTTACTTGATGACAGGGTTGTACTTAGGCAGGATCCCCTGTACGTCCCGACAGTAGCCTCGAAGTGTCATAGAACTCAAGAGATTGTGCTTCCTTCTTTTTGCAATAATGCTCAGAACGAAAAGGAAATTTCTTTTCATTGTCTAGATGTCAGACGCTGTCTGTTGATTTATTTAGAGAAAGTTAGAGTTTAGAAGGTCCAGTCATTTATGACTTCATTTTTTTGGCCAGAAGAAGGGCCACCAGGCATCTATTTCTTTAGACTATGAACACTTTGGTACGGCAGTCCCAAGGGACCTTAAGGCACATTCCACCCAGTCTCTGGCGACCTCTTGGGCAGAAAGGGCCGGAGCATCGGTGGAGCAAATATGTAAGGCAGCTACATGGACAAGCCAGAACACCTTCCTGAGAGGTTATTGAGTGGACTTGCTGTCACCTCAGGATCTGGCATTGGTAGGAAGGTCCTACATGCTGTTGTCGCGCCCTAAGGTAGGCCTAAGCTACTTGCTCTTCTCTCAGGCTCAGGGTGCCGTCCTGGAAGACGACTTGAGAAAATGACCAGTTACACTTACTGGGAAGTCTTCCAGGACGGCAGGCCTACTTCCCACCCGCTCTTTTTAGGTTTATTCATAATGTATAGAGTTTTGTGGTGTGTTTTCATTCTCGTGTACTGGTGTGGGTCAATACTTTTCACAACTGAGGAGCACAGGGAGGGGCGGGGGTTTTAACCTCTTTGATTGTGTTTCCTGTCAGGTGGGACCAGTCATCTCTCAGGGTGCAGTCCTGGAAGACTCCCCAGAAACATTGTTACCGGTAAGTGTAACTGGTCATTTTTTTGCAACATTGATTTTTGTTTAGAAGACTCAAGGTTTTGAAGTCAGAACATCAGCATGACAGCCAGGCAACAGGCATTTGCAGAATGAAAATCCATTGATGGCAGACATTGAGACATTGTGTCTTTCCTTTCAGTTTAGGTTCCTTGACTCATGTCCTGTGTTGTACGTACTTTTTGATGTGCTGGGTTGAATTCTGCGCTTCTGCTTTGCAATTGTGGTGGAAGATGTTTGGGTGTGTTATCTTTCAGGACAAGTAATGTTCAACTAATTGCTTAGTTTTTTTTTTTTAGTCCATTTCACTTTGTTATTTAAGTGTCTGTTTAAAATACAAATTTAGCTCCTTGTCAGACACTGGAACACTGATTGAATGTGTCAGTAATGGTGTAAGAACTAAACTGGGGCAAGAAAAAGATCAGTATCAAGGTGAGTACATGTGCATAATGTTACTTCTGAAAAGCCTGTCTGAACCATACTGCATTCTGAACATTCAATGTTTGTTTTTGAAGACCTCTTGCAAAACGCAATCAACAAAGACAATGAGATCCGCAGTTTGAAGACCGAAATAGGAGTTCTGCAAAAGAAATTAGCAGGTGAGTACTGAATTCTACACAGACCAAAGAGCTGAATGTAATTTTTTTTAGAACCATCATGGCAAAGACATGAATGCTTATATACGCCAAGCTTGCATATTGTCTTCTCGCACCATTCTTATTAAGGTAATGGTAGTGAGGCACAGAAAAGTCCCCCTTGACTGTTCTGTTAAGTGGTTGCTTTTATATCCACATTGTAATTTTAAATATGTTTAATCTGTTTTGGAATTTAAAATTTCCACCTCCCCTTTTTTATGATCCTTTGACCATAATACACTGACCAATAAATACTATAATTGTATAAATGCTTCTTTGTTCCATAGAAAAGTCCAAGGAGCAGGACTCTATTTCAGGAGCACATATCCAGTCCCTGGAGAAACAAGTGAAAACACTCAAACAAGAAAAAGATCGCTGTACTAAGGTAGACTTGAAAGTGGAACTTCTGTCAAAATAAAAAAATAAAATCTATAAAGCAGTCTGTCACCAGTATTAACACTACGGTGTTTTTTGTTTTGTTTTTTTGTTTTTGAGTCTCCCAGCTGTGATTTTTTTTTTTTAGATTTTTCATTTGCTTTCCATAGCAGTGCTGTCCCTCTGTGGACAAGGTAGGATAGGAAGGACATGTAGTAGTTTTTAATGCACTGTTTGATCTACAACTGCCATGATGCTGCACATGTGATCAGTTATGACACCAGCCATTGGATGGTTTAACAGTTTGGTTAAGTGCACAACCAATGGGAGTGTTACATTTCCGGCACGTGCTGGAAATTTTACCTTTTTTCTGAAACTGTTGGATGGGTTTACTTCTGCTTTAAAGCCCATCCTCCAAATCACACTTTACACGCAGTTTGTTTTTTCCTCGAAAAAAGTTGCCACATAAATAAAAGCTGACCATTGTAAGCACCCTGGCATTGTTAAATAGTTTGTCTCGACCCCTGAAACTCACATTTGTTAGACAGCTTGGTCTGCATGTAGATCTTAAACATGCCATTGTAAGCATCCCAGCAGTGTTGTATAGTTGTCCACACCTCTGTCACTTTTGCTGAACAACTTGGTCTGCATGTAAATGTGTAGAAAAATTATAAATACCCTTTTTATATCTTTATAAATGCAATCAGTACAGGTTTCAAACCCATACAGTTAGAGTGCAATATTTTTCACTATAGTGTTCATTTACAGTACATCTGCTTTGATATAAATATGTGAGCTTCCTTTGCCATCTCTTGAAAATGCTAGTGTGTCTTTCACAAACAGAAGTTTTCTGAGCACACTTACCAGCTATCCTGGAAGAAAAAACAAAACTGCACTTTTGTGTTTTAAAAGCAGAGGTTTAAGTTGCACACACTTGCAAATGTATGCGGCAGCTGCATTGCCTCGTCTAGGCCTCTCTGTATAGCAGTGCATAAATTCATACTTGACTAGGTGGAAGACTGAGAACCAAGCGATCAAACACCACTGATTGCTCGGTTCTCAGTGCTCTGTGAGCAGAGAGCTGGTGATGGTCAGTCACCGCTGTCACGATTCCCCAGCTTGGATCGGCTCTGCGACATCAGCCGACAGCGGGCTTCAGCTGAAAATGGGTCACAGGAGTGCAGAACGAACTGCACTCCTCTGTTCCACAGGAGAAGTACAGACAAATAAGGTTTGGCTGTACTTCTCCTTTAAAATTCCCTCAAAAATCCCCCTCATCATAAGTACAGCAGCAGTACAAAAGGCAGATTTAAAAATGTTTAATGCTGGCACTGTACAAGCAGATACTTATACGTAATTGTAGGCTTGCTATTTTTCTTTCCCCACCATTATTCCCACAGTGGCCATTTTTACTAAGGGCAGATGAGTTTATCTCTTTACTTCCTGGAGCTTTGAACTCCGGGTCTGCCTCCTGGAAGTCTCCTGGTGACAGGAAGCTCCAGGATGCAGCTGTAAAGGCCATGGTGACATCACCAGTGCCTTTAGAAACCAGAAATTAGAAAAAACGTAATTGTAAGTAAAAGCAAAGAATGTTTAGAGAATATAAGATTTCATATCCGCATGTTTCTGTGATTTTTTTTTTTTGTGAAATGGGAAGAGGTCCGGGGACACATTAGAAGTCCAGTAAGAACACAGTGGCTGCTGAAGGCGTCCATTGTGTCCCTTCATAAATTCCAGTGAGCAAGCTGTACAAAAATGGAAACCCACCCAATTTTATAACTAGCTTTTGAAGTAAGGTGCACTTGGAAGAGCTTTGCACAGCACAAATAAACAATAAAAAAAAACAAAAAAACTGTCTTTCTAACCGTTTGCATTAAAAATGCTATTTGCTTGGCTGTGTCTGGCTTCAGTACTTCTGTCTCTCTCACCTAGGACAAGCATACAGAAAAATATTCATAGAAAAAGTCACAATTTATTTTTTAGGTGTCAGTGTATCGAAGAATATTAAAGTTAAGGATTAGCAGGATAACCAGGTAAATGGTATCTTCAAAATAAGAGGTCATCACAGCAGCCTTTATATGTCTCATGGCAGGTTCTCTTTAAATTCAATTATTTGAGATGAGGCTACTTGCTCTACATATGATCTTGTTCTTTTTCAACTTAGGATCTCTCTGAAATGTTGGAGCAGCTGAAATCTCAAGGAATGGAACTTAGAGCGACTCTAGATAAGCAAAGAAGACTGCAGGAGGAGCTGCGTGCACTGGATGAGAAGTGTGAAGGGCTGAGTTCCCAAAATGGTCGTCTGTCTCGCAGGCTTAATGAAAAGGAAGATGAGACCGAGGCAGCAGTGGAGAAAGTGAGGCTGTTGAGAAAAGACTTGCAGAAAGCTGAAGCCAGTAGAAGAGAGGTGAGTGGTGTGAACCTAAGTGGCTAGGCTTGTCCTTAAAAAAAAAAAAAAATTAAAAAAATTGTGAAGCGATGTATTGGAAGCATATGAACTTGTTTCATGAAAACCATATTAAGACCAAAGTAGAAAATTACATAGGAGTTGGTAGGTCAGCAACGAGTATGGTGAGAATTACATTGGCACGTAACGGAGTTAGAGGAGCGCAGGATGGTGCTTAGGAGCTGCTCAAACTGAGTGAATGGATATGCTTATTAACCTAAGTACCGTATTTATCGGCGTATAACACGCACCGGCGTATAACACGCACCTCAATTTAGGAGGAATTTTAAGGAAAAAAAACTTTTAGGAGGGAAGTTGAAGGGAAAAAAACTTACATTTAAATGCCCATCATTGCAGCCTTCTCAGTGCAGCCATGTCAGTGCAGCCATGTCAGTGCAGCCTTGCCAGTGCAGCCTTGCCAGTGCAGCCTTGCCAGTGCAGCCTTGCCAGTGCAGCCTTGTCAGTGCAGCCTTGCTGAAGCCTCTGAGCTTCAAAATCGCCGACCGCGATTTGAAAATGGCGCCGCTGGCGCCGAAATACACAGAGCCGGTCCTCGGCTCTTCTCGGCGGCTCTCGTTTACTTTCGGTTCCACTCGGACGGTGAGCGGAGCTATCCGAAACTAGCCGAGTATACTCGGCTAGGTTCGGGCGGCGCTCGAGTGAAACCGAAAGCCGCCGAGAAGAGCCGAGGACCAGCACTGGGTATTTTGGTGCCGGCGGCGCCATTTTCAAATCGCGGTCAGCGATTTTTTTTCATTCTGGATCGCAGGGGATCGGCGTATAACACGCACCCGCGATTTTCCCCTGATTTTAAGGGGAAAAAAGTGCGTGTTATACGCCGATAAATACGGTAACTAATCTTGAGTTTTCTTTAACTCTGCCTCAAGCAATGGGCACCACCTTCTCGTTTCAATTATTTGATGACCATATCTTTTGAATTGGCCAGAAGCTTTTGCTTTTTTATTTAATTTTTTTTTTATTAGGCTGAATCATTAGCAGAAGATTTGGCCGTAGAACTGGAGAGGCAGAGAAAGCTGCGAGAGAGGAGTGAAGCTCAGGCTCTAGAGGATCTGGAAAGAGTAAAGGTAAGGAGCATGTGTTCTGATCTGATCTCTTCTGTAACATCCATTTTGTGATAAATGATAAAAGCTATGTACTGCATATCTACATCAACATTTGTTTATAATTCCATTTGCCTGTCTTGGTGTAGACACAGCAGACTGTTGCTTCACCTGTTATCAGTGGCTCAATTCATGTTTCTGAGATGACCCAGCTGAGATTGGAACTTGGAAGGAGGAGCCAACAATTGGAGAGCGACCTCTGCCAGTTGCGGGAGGAGTTTGCACGTCGGGAAGCTGAACATGCCAATGAGACAAAAGTGCTCCGTAGAGAACTGGGGGAGAAGGAAGCAGAACTGATCTCACTAAGACATGAGATGGAGGGAATGCAGGAGTCCATCGGAAAAACCAGACATGACAGGTAGCAGTGTCGCTTCTACCTTTTCTTCACCTTTTCTTATCAATTTGAGCAATTAAAAATGAGAAAAATGTAGAAGTCCTAGGCAATACGAGCAAGAATGGGGGTGGGTATCTGTCAAAACCAGGTACCAGATTTCCCCCCAAAAAACAAATGTGGCGTAGGGGAGGAGTTGGAAGAGGGGAAGTTCCGCTTTAGGCTAATAAAGAGTTCAGTATTGAACATTATTTGGGTGGGTCAGTTTGTGTCTGGCAGTAAAGAAAAGAGGTGGGGGGAGGCCTCCGACAACAAGGTAGGAGTTAAGATGGGAGTGTGATTTAAATTTCAGGGTCTTTAGCTAATAGTCTAGTTGGATATCGTTGGTTATTTCAAAAGCATTGTGCTATTGTGTGTCAACAGACGTTTTGAATAAATGACTCCCAAATGTCACAGAATTGATAAATCTGTGCTTTTTTGTTTTGTAAGGAGGCATCTACCCAGTCCCTACAGAACATGTACAATAGCTTTTTTTTTTTTTTTTTTTTTTTTTTTTTTTTTTTTTTTAAGCAATGAAATGTAAGGGGGGGTTGAGTAAATCCATTTTATGAAGGATGGCTTTCTTTGCCATAAGAGGCATAATAGTGAACAATTGTTTGCAACCTTTGCAGTTTGACTCCAGGGATGTCTATAAATTGGAAAAATGCCCACTCCGGGGTTAAGGGGAGATAGTTGATTGGCTCTAAGGTGGCATATCGTGCTACTGCAGTCCAAAATTGTTTGTACACATTTAAGAAACAGGAGGAAGAGGCCCAAGAGGGAGTGATCAGTGTGGGGATGTGTAGGAATTATGTAAGAATCGGAGCATCATAGTTACATCACAGTCTGGTTGAAAAAAAAGACCATCCAGTTAAACCAATACAGTACATTGCAGATTTGATTGTTTCCTAGGATAGTCATAGGGATTTTTAGAATGTCATCCATCTGTAGCTGGGGGAAGGATTGTGTCCATTTATTGACTCAGTTTCTTCCACAAATCTCTGGATTATATTTCCTTGACAAATAATCTAAACATAAGACTTCTTTCATTCTTATCTGGGTCAGGGCTAGCTCAGAAGTGTGTCTAAGTAGGTTTTTCCAGTCTTTTGGGGAGAGTTTTTTTTAAACCGTCAAGGTTTAAAGCAAGAATTTGCTTTTAGGAAGAGACATTGGTTATTGGAGAAGTTATGGATATACAGCATCTCCATGGCAGCCTTTGAGGGTATTCATTTTTGTTGTTGGTGTTTACTAGGAATTTGATATAGTCATTGATGGTGTTTCAGGGTGGGGAAGTCCTGTGGACCCTGTGAGGTCCGAGTTTTTCCACAAAGTTAGAAAAACGGACGTATGGAGACTTAACATATTACGGGTATGAATATTATGCCACACAAGCCAGTTAGTATACAAGAGAGGATCCACAGTAACCTCTATAGGCAAAAGCTCTTTATGGATATGCAGGGCGTACACCAGGTTGATGAGAGTTAACATGTACTGATCCCAATTCTGTATCAGTATACACTGAAGTTCTGTGAACCCAGTCTCTTACATATCTGGTGAGGGAAGCCAAGTTGTACAGTTAGAGATCTGTAAAACTGAGTTCTCCATTATTGGGAATTGTAAAATGCACAGGCCTATTGTCTGCAACTGCCCCAGGCAGATTCTTGAAACGTCCTATAGCAGTGGCGGCTGGTCCACAAGTCTGCACAATCCACCCCTAGCCTGCACAATCAAACTTGGCCATGCACAGTGTGGTGCGCCAGACTAACAGGTTTCTACCAGATCCATCACCCCCTCACAAGCACGTGATCAGAGACCGAGGCCCCAATTGGCATGTTTCATGTTCACTGCGATACCAGCGAATCAACACTCGCCATCGACTTCCCGTACTGGCCAATCAGGACAGGAGGCAGAAGACAGGGTCAACAAAGAGGCTGTGGTACCAGGGCACCAAGGGAGCTGTGACTGTTGGAGAGCTCCACGCGTAGGGTGAGTGCGGAGTTGTGACACAGCCTGTCAAACGCCTTTCTTTTGTTCTGCATGCTTGCAGGAATATTGCAGAGAGGGTGATCTGTATAGGAGCTGAGCTGGGATTATGGAGCAAACTGTCAGAAAACAATACTCCCGTTATAGGAACTTGTGACAGGCAGGCATGTTTTCTCCAATCACAGGCGGCGGTTAGTGCCAGTCTCTAGGGGAAAGCAGCCTTAGCTGGATAGGCCCGCCCACTCCCCCCCATAATCCTCCAGCACCAGCTGCCACTGTCCTATAGGTTTATGATCAGAGTGTTTAAGATAAATAGGGAGGACCTACATAGTGTAAAATAGTTCAGGGAATGCAACCATTTTTATTAAACAGCCTCTGCTCATATTAGAGATATTGAAATGTAACCAGTAGTAGTAATCATAGTTTTAAGGGAGCACAACAGTTGAGTGGTGATAGGTTTTGCTATGAGGATATTTAGGGAATAGATACTTCCAGGTATGTAATTTTGTCTCTGAATTAAAGATTACAACATGGGGGATTTGGTGCAGTTGGTTGGGTAAAGTGCTTTGGATTTGTGAAAAGTGATGATGTAACCAGAATTAAAACCAGAAGATTTAGTAAGTGATGTGTTGGGAGGAGAAGATTTAGGGCAAGTGATGCATACGAGCAGATCATATGTGAAGGCTTCCATTTTACGTTTTTATGACCTATAATTTCATGCCTTTAAAAGGTGGTTGGTTGTTCTAGAAGTCTGAGAAGTGGACCCAGTACTGTGTTGAAATTAATAGGAGATGGGGAGACAGCCCTACCATGGGTATGGGGGATGAGAGTTTGAATATTAATCAGCTTTATATGGGGGGTTGTGATAGATATATTGTATAAAGGAGAAGAATGTTTATCCAAAAGCTCTGGATGAGAGTATGTGATTTAAGAGGGACCATTTTCTTTTATCAAAAGCCTTTTTGGTATCAAGGCTTAAAACAATCCTAGAGAGGAGGAGAATGCAGTTTTGCTTGGACTATAGCTCCAATGGCAGTTGTATACCCATGGTAGAGTGTTTATTAAGAAGGAAGCACAGTTGAACAGGGGCGAACAGTGTAGTATGAGTTTGAATGTGATCTGACATAATGTTTGCTAATATCTTGTAAACTGTGCTAGGTAGCAAGATAAGGCGTTAGGATTGAATGTGAGTTTTCCCCTTTTTCATTATTAATTTGATATAGGCTTCGTTAAATTTGAGAAACTGGGTATTAGGGTTATAGAGATCTATTAGCACAGGGGATATTTCAATGGATAGTTTATTAAAAATTGTCTGGATATCCATCCAGTTCTGTTTGCTGAATATCTTATAGCTTGTTGAATTTCCATTGCAGTGATTGGGAAGTTAAGTTGACGTTGTTCAGGAGTTATGGGGCACATTTTTAAAGCAATAAGTGTGACCTTTTGCCAAAAATGACTTTTTTTTATTTTTTATTTTTTTTTATGTAAACTGTATTTAAAGGTTTTTAACAGGACTCCCCAAATTAACTGGGATTACCAGGCACCTAATATCCTGGTGAATGTGTGAATGATTCATAACCAATCAATGTTATGGTGAATGCCATTCACTGCTTTAAAATATGCCTTCATGCAAACCTGTAAAGGTTTCCCCTAACTTGTATCCACTCACTGCCTGTAGTAGTGACTGGAGATAGAACCACAACTGTGGCGTACAGCAATAAAGTGATGAGAACTGCTCCCAGTAGGGAAACGGACCACAATTAAAACCTTAAACAGGTTCTAACTTTCAACCCCTTCACTCCTTTTCACCCTATTCAATCCACACTAAAAGGCAGGAGTCTCAAGACTGAGTAAGCAAAAAGCAAGGCATCAAGCTGCTCGATATCAGATATCTAAAGTGGAGGTGACTAAAAGACATTTTGAAGAGCCAAGGATGGCAGCATTCATGCATATCTATGCTAGGTCCATGTTCATTTTAGCCTGGCTTTGTAGGCTGTTTCCCACTCCAGGGTTGTGTTCTTGGCCCACCATTATCATGAGCTCATGTTTACCTAAATTTTGCTTATACCTTGGAAATGGGATAAAATGTAATTTTTATAGGCAATTTTAACCTAATTATTTTGCAATTGAATTAGTGCAAGAGCAAAAGAGGATGAACTTCAGGAAATCAAAAAGACAAATGAACGGGAGAAGAATCAGCTGAAGGAAGAGAACAAGAAACTCAAGGAAGATTTGGAGAGGGTGAGACCTTGGAATTACTTTTATTTAGTTGTCTTTCCCTGTAGTACTACCTGTTGGTTTTTTATCTGAAATACCCCATGTATCAAGGTATGTTTCCCAGACCCCTACTCTTTTTGCCATTGCTCAGACAACTACAGCCTTCAGTTAGACCTATCGAGAACAGTTTTCTAGGGAATCAGGGCCTCAGACTGTCAAACTCTCTTATCTGTAGGATTGTTACTGGCATGCTGTAGAAATGACTAGCACAATTTTTATTTTTATTTTTATTTTTTTTGCTTTGCAGATTACTGCCACGTCAGAAAGTATGGCTGCTTCTCAAAGAAAACTGGAGGAAGAAATACAGTTATTAGAAGACAAGAAAGAAACGTTAGCCAACTGGGAGGCCCAAATCACAGACGTTCTTCAGTGGTGAGCAGTTTTGTGTGTATGTTCAGCTATCGGCAACTCTGCTTTTCCTCCTTTCTTTTTCTTTTTAAATATGTGCCGATTTTCTTGTTAAAAAAAAAAAAAAAAAAAAAAAAAAAAAGTGCCGATAATATATAGTGTTCAAAATGGAAAAGTAGATTTAAGTTCTTGGCTGATATAACTGATAGATTTTTTTTTTTGAGGATTGGTCAATTCTCCAAATCTGATCTTAAAGTAAAAGAAAAAACTCATCTTTTTTTGAGATAAAACCTTGAAATTACGAATTAGTTTTTTTGTCTTTGTGTTTCTGCAGCCATGTGGGCTGCTTTTATTTTGTAAGTCACCCAATTAAACTTTTTCATAGAATAGGAAAATGCTATACTGTGCATACAGTATTCCTTTGCATATGACGCCTAACTGGGTCAGACCTAGTGTGTCATGCCACTCTGGCCACAATTTTATAGTTCCATTGAAGACCCCTTCTCTGGTTCACATTTTTCTAATCTTCTATTAATATTTTTGATTATCCAATGATATCCCGATTCACCATAGTTAAGAGGCAAATGTGAATGTCAGAAATGATACTGGTAAAACAATTCAAATAGTGAAATAGGTTTCATGAGGCACAAACGACGTGCCACTGTGAAAAATGGAGCGTGATCATATAGGTGTAGCACTTTTTTTTTTTTCTTTTTCTTTTAAGGGTGTGTTACCTGCAGCAAATTTAATAAGAATCCCCTCTGCCACTGTTGCAGCCAATGCATGCTGCAAGTTGTGACTTTGCTGGTTACTTAAAGCTGTGTAAGCATGAATTTTATTTTGATAGTTCAATTGGTTCAGCTTGGGCCATTGTAAGTATGCATATCTTTTTTCTGAACCCTGAGGAAGCTGCAATTCAATGTAGTTATCACCACTACTACAGTGATAGCAGCAGTCTTCCAGGCCTATTGCCAAGCAGCTGCCCTTCTGCAACACGACCACAGGAGGTCACATATTGGGCACTGCCACCGTTAACAGAGCACCTTGTATTTTTTTTCAATTAATGCAAGGCCTTCTCTGATTTCTCTGAGGTGAAAGGGGGGGGGGGGGGGGGTGTAACTGCAGCTATCCAGAACAGACTTAAAGGGTAACACCACTTTCGTGGAAAATAAATAACAAAGAAAAAAATATATAATGTATACAATTGTGACACAAGTCATATTGTAATTGAATGTTGTTAAAAATTACCTTTCCTTTTTAAATCTGCAGCTCTGTAATTTTCTGTAAAATGCAATCTGGCAATCTGACAACCTAGAGGTGTTCTGTACACAGAATGTGTACAGAACGCCCCCCAGAAACCTCACTTCCTGCTTGTGTGATTGGCTCACTGTTTTTTCCAGAAGTCTGCACTAAGTTACAAGTCAGATTTCATGCATCCCCTGCAACAAAAATGTAATTTTTAGTAAGATACTCCCAATAGGAAATGGCATCTAAAGGGATGCAGGCCCTGCCATTTTCCTCATTAGAGCTTTGCAGGTGAAGCAGCTGGTTGATCATTATTAAACCACTCCCATTAGACTCGCTTTACACATGGACAGACAAACACACAGGGATTTCTGCAGAATAACAAAAGGTAGGAATCTCTAACAAAGTTTGTCAAAATCCTTGCAATGTACATAGATCACCCAGAGGGGAATGTCTTTTATTTTTTTATTTTTTTTCTTGACAAAAGTGGAGTTACACTTTAAGAGAATACAGCTATGTTCATATTATGAGGCTTGTTTTCTCTTACTGTGTCTGAAGCTGTGTGGCCTGCTCTTGTGTAGTTGAGTTTTGAAGTCACCCAGTAAAAATTTTCATAGTATAAAATAAGCTGCAAGTCCCCTGTTTTCCAGGCTGGATTACAATGGTTTGCTGGCAGGGGTTGTGAAAATGACTCTTGGAGAAAGAGGGGAGGCTCTGAATTGGGGAGCACACATTGTTATATCAGTCCTAATTTAACTTGTTTGGAAATGATCATTTTGCTAATGTTTTGCTGTTTTTCTACAGAGTTCACTACATAATATTGACCACTATGTCTGTTTTTAGGGTGAATGATGAGAAGCAGTCTCGTATATATCTACAGGCTTTATCTGTCAAAATGACCGACGAGCTTGAGGCATTGAAGAGTTCAGGAAATCAAACGCCATCCGGCAAGACAGGGGTATGATGCAACAAGGGTCAACTTTTAATATATTTTTTAATTAAAATAAAAAAAGATCCTAAGCTGTTAACGTTGGATATGTTTGGTGAAAGGCACACTTCAGTTCTCTTTTGGTCTTCCATAAGGGTTTGTAGGCCCATCTGTTTCCCATTGTGTGTCTGGTTTTATACGCATGGGAAAAACAAAAAGTTTTAGCGGAAATTATTTCTTGGCTGCCATAAAAAGATATCGGTCTTTCAGAAGAGGCACTTGGAGGACTTAGTGAAGCTATGGTCCACTGGAGTATCTAGGGGCAAAGTGAGTACAAATGTATGTGTGGCATAGTAGTTGTACACTGAGAAAGTAAATTGTCTGGTGTAGGGTTGTCGTGCAGGCCCAAAAATATCAGAGAGCATCTTTTGAATTATCCCAAGCAAAACCAGCTATGCAGCTAATGTGTACAACAGACTTGAAAATTTTGAAGCAAGAAATACAAACTATAAATCAGCAGTTATTTGTATATTTATTTACTTGTGGATTTGCAACATAAAATGGTTGTGACATGCCTTTCCAAGTTGAATGAATCAATGTCATCCATTGCTGACCTCTACAGTTTTTTTTACACCAGGGCCCCAATAAGACAAGGTTTATTGCGTTGTCTTTTATTGTAGGAAAGCCAGTGGAAAGCACGCAGACTGCATAAATTAGAGGCTTCAGGACGTTTAGAGCTCCAGTCTGCCCTTGATGCAGAGATCCGAGCCAAGCAGACTATTCAGGAGGAGTTGAACAAATTCAAATCTGAGAACCTTGAAACCGATAGGTGGGTTGTCTGAAGTATATGCCGTATGTCTACATCCTGAAAGTCACATAATGGTGCCCCTTTCTTTAGTGGTATTCTGGATTCATCCATAAGTCATAGTCGTTGTCTCTTCCTAGAATAATGCATTTTGTGATTCTTTTACGATGATGTTTAACAATCGAATGTCTTTTGTCTTGGCAGTATGCTGCCATTTGATGTGTCAGCTACTCATACATAAGACCTGAAGAATAATACAGTAGGTTGCCTGCTATGCTTTATGATTCAATTTTCTTTATTAAAACAGAAAGCTACACGAGGCAGATGAAGAAAACAAGAAGCTGAAAGCAGAACTAGAGAAACTGCGTGAGGAAGCCAAGTCAAAGGTTACAGCAGGTGATACGTGATCATCATTTGTGATAAAACATAGCAGAAAGCAATGCTAGTTAGTCTGTATTGTCTTCATGATGATGTTTTGTTTTTCAGAAAACAAGCCACAGCGTTCACTTATACCATTTCTGTCATTTCGCTCTGAGGTACAAGCACATTAAATCTTATGCAGATATCATTTCTTATCAGTATTGTGTTGAACTGTGCCCCATTGTCCTAAACAGCGCCAAGAAAGAATATAACAGAAAGTTAATATTTTAAGTGAAACCTATAAAAGATTTGGGTGGAGACATTAGGGATGATGACCCTATTATACATCTGCGGATGCAGTTGTGGAGATCTTAATGAGACACATGGCACTTCCCCCCTCCAAGACTTTTATGCTTACTCATCCACACTCCCTCACGGTCTCCCTGCTGCAGCATCCCAGCCTGACTTTACTTCAGTTTTGGCTGGTGTTGGAGCTTAGGGGGTTGATATATAACCAGACACTCCACTACATTACCAATGGCTATGGCAGTGAGGAGAAGTGGCATGTGTAAGTAGAACTTCCTGAGTAGGTGGGGCTATCTATGGACACTGCCACTTAGTCTTTTTAAGTATTAAGAAATCTTGTGACATTGTGTGCAGGCAATGCGAGTGGGTTGCAGAAGTGCATTATACAAAACCTCATAGGAATGACACCAGAACAAAGAGGGAAAATCCCCTAACATGACAGATGACATCCACTTTAAAGTAGAATTCCAGCTTTCATTTGACATTAGTTTGCTTTGGCCAAGATGGCCCAAACCAGCTTGTTCCGTTACATTACTGTGTGGCTGATTTGTGTGCTCTTTCTACTATAGTAGCATTAGCTACATGCAGGAAGTTGCTCTTTGTTCTTCAGCAGTATGTGCAAATTTCTGTCTGCTGTCAGAACTAAGCGGAATCAGCCTGAATGCTTCTTTACTATTCAGTTGTATTTTTGTCAATGAATACAAGCATTCTTCTGATTGCCCAAGATGTCGTCTGCCTACCTTTCCACCTCAGCCAATCCAAAGAATCATTGATTAATTACATAGCTTCTCCTGAATGGCAGAGAAGCATTCAAGGCCCACTCGATTTTGTTCTAGCAGCAGACGAGAAGTTAGAGTACAACACTGCAGATTGTATGTAGCTAATGTCACAACAGTATGATAAGACACACCGCAGCCACATAGTAATGTAATAAAAATAGCTTGGGCCTGCTTGGCCCAAGCCGCTTAAAGTCAAATGAAAGCTAGAATTCTACTTTTAAAGGGGGGAAGTTATGTATTAAGGCAATTGTATAAAATGCAATCATAAAGTGTTTAAAAATTTAAGTGTTTACTTAACAGGATAGCACGAATTGTGTAAAAATGGCTCTCCAGTCCACAAATGTCTGGATGTTGCTTGTTATGTCTTTTTTTTTTTTTTTTTTTTTTTTTTTTCAATAGAAGGATCTGGTCAGTACAGAATCCCCTGAGCTGCACCAAACATTCAGCAATGTTATTATGAGACGTGGTGACAGAACTGATGTAAGTATTTGCTGAATAGGACTGCAATCAGTTAGAGAAAAGTGCAAACAGTACCCACATTTTTGGAACTGCACTGCCTATGGCCTCCTCTTTAATTCTCAAACCTTTGAAATGTCAAAATGGGAAGCATCAGCTAGAGTATGTTGCATTTTAAAACTAGTATCTTTTGCAGTAAAAGCTATAAAAGGATTTGATGTCAAATTGTACATCCGCTACACTACTGATTTTTCATTTTAATGTTGCAACAGGTAAAACTTTTATCATACTTGATTAGGTTTTAAAAAGTAGCCTTCCTTTTTAAGTTTACCACCTTAAGTGAGATTGCAGCTGTGGGACTTGCTCGGTTACTTGGTTGCAAACTGCAGGGCAGTAAAGTGCTTGTTCCATATTACTGCAATCAAGTCGCTTGTTATCTGCCTCTGAGCGGACAGTAAGTGGCTTTGCCTGACTGTAGATCTACCCTCATGTGGTTCTTAAAAATCTGACCTGCTTACCTAGAAGGTAAGTATTGTAAGGATGCCTGGATTCAGTTTTCAATATAAATGAATGTAGAAAGGTGCACCAGGAGGTCTGTATTCATGTGTGTCATTTACTGTATATGGAGATGAAAATGCGGCAAGTTTGTCTTTTAAAGTAAATCTGTTAAGAAATGTGGAGGCTTCCATTGGGCTGCCTCATCGCTCCTTCTGGGAATGCAAGTTTGCTGGGCTGACTGCCTAATCCCTTTGCCTTGTCACTGACCTGGAGCAAATGTGCAGACAAGGCATGCTGATTATATTGTTCTGCATACCAACGTTGGGTCTGTAACTGAAAATGTTGAAGCTATAATAGCTGTGCAACTAATATATTCACGAAGAAGCCAGCCATGGCAAATCTTGCAAGACGATGCTTCCGCACAGTGCTGTACAGTCGTCTTGTCACATATGGGATATTTGGCATTCCCAGCATCTTCTCCTTTTTTTTTTTTTTTTTTC
The DNA here is from genome assembly GCF_042186555.1 of Aquarana catesbeiana. Taxonomy (NCBI): domain Eukaryota; kingdom Metazoa; phylum Chordata; class Amphibia; order Anura; family Ranidae; genus Aquarana; species Aquarana catesbeiana. The sequence continues at coordinate 111,413,604 of NC_133334.1, forward strand.
TTTTGCAGTTGCTATTAAGTGGGAGGGGGCCCTGATGTATTAAGGCTCTATAATGCATTGGAGCCCACCCATTTGAGAAGTGACCTCACCTGAATGTGGTAGTGTTTATTAGTATAAAATGACAATATTCATATCTCTGCTTATTTGTGTTGAATAAATTCATATTCTACAGTTGGCATGACATTTGTAAGCCTTTTTCTTTCCCATCTTTGAACTTTAAAAAACAAATTGGGTTAATTTTTCTTAAGGCTGGATAGGCATATACTAATTAGTTAAACTTGGGCGGAACATGGTAAATGAGAAATTAAACAGGGTCCTTAATGGAGAACTAATACTCGACACCCAAACAAGAGAAAACAGCTTTGCGAATACCTTACCTTATTAAAGCAGAGTTCCACCCAAAAATGAAACTGCCGCTTTAAGTACAGCTGACCCCCTGTCACGCCACATTTGGCATGTCATTTTTTTTTTTGGGGGGGGGGAGCGGATACCCTCTTTTTAGAGATCCCACTTCCTCCCGGCTTTGCGGCTCCAGAAGGCACTTCACCTCTCTCCCCTCCCTGCAATCTTCTGGGACACGTCACAGGTCCCAGAAGATTGCCTGGGCATTCAGAGCGCGGCTTGTGCATGCTCAGTGCGTGCCTGTGGTGCCCACAGTAAGAATACCAGCACTGTGGGGAGAGGAGCGGGGCTTTGTACGCTCGCACCGCTGGACCGCGAGTGTCCGATTATTAAGTCAGCAGCTACACTTTTTGTAGCTGTTGACTTTTTAAATTTTTCCGAGTACTTCAAAGGGTATTTTCACACTGCTCTGTAGCAAATGTTTTTGCGATGTTTCACATGCGTTTATTGTGCGTTTTTTGGGTTGCCTGCACCTGTGAAAAATGGACATGTCACTCAAAAGCACCAAATATGCCAGATCGTGGTGTTTTTTACAGTGATTTTTGCTGCGATTTGCATTTCATGTTTTTGGTGTGGTTTTCAAAACTGCACTAAAGATGCAGCATGCATGATTTTTCAAAACGCACTGCACCTGTAACGCAGTGGTGTGAGAAGTCCCATAGGATTTAAAGGGAAACGTTTTTCTTGTAAGGAAAAAAATGCAGGAAAAATCTGTGTGCAAGGGCCCTAACACTCAGATTTCCATTCACAAAGTAGTGGTGTTTGACCACTACTAGTGGTGTTTTATCTATATGAAAGAAGGGAACTGTGGAAGGTGCAGATATGCATGAACATGAGAGAAGGATGCTTATGTGGTAATCTACTTTAACCAGCCAACCCCCCAATTGTCCTGGATCATGTGGGAGTGCTGGAAAACTTTTTTGCTGACATCCAAGTCACTGTTGAGTCCTGTACTGATGTAGAAGTTAGTAGGAACCTAAATGCAGCGGTGGACTAATGACATTCAGTCTCAGCAAACTTCACCTGGAGATGTTACCTTTTGAGGCATACTTTTATATACTGAAAGGGTTGTTTTACTGGCAAACAGCAGTTTTGGGGCCTTTTATTTTGCTCTTCTGTGCCTAATGTGCACAATGGAAGATCGTAGGGAGAGTTTTTAATTCCTACCTCCCAAATATGGAATTTGAGAAAGTGGGGCACGTTGGTGTGGCGAAGCTATAGCAAAAATGGGTGTGGCTTAATTGCCGTAAAGGGACATAAACTATAAACAATAAATACCTTGGTAAGCAGTGTGTAATATATGGCACAGCCAACAAGTACTGTGGTCAAGAGTATAGCACACACAACATAGTGTATGCGGCGCAAGTTTCAGAGTATATAAGAAGGAATGCACTTATGTTGGTGGCTTAAAGGAAGAAAATAACCTGGTGTCCGTGATCAGTAGGGGGAATGATCCCGGCGTTGGTGAAAACAAAGCCCATGTGTTGGGGCATAGAGGAAAGCAAATGTACTTTTATTGATGTGTAGAGGGGGAAAAAACCCTGGCATCACTGGGTAAAAGAAATACTGGCACTGGTGAGTAGAGGGAAAACCTGCCCTACTTGTCAGTTAGTGGAGGGAAAAATTACCTTGCATTGTTAAATGGTGACTGGAAAAAAAATGCCCTGGTGCTAGTGCCCATGAAGTCACTCCCCCCCCCATATCAGTTCTCAGAAAATGTATGCCCCGCCTTTGCTGGAATAATGCACTGGTTTAGGTGGGCAGCAATCATCCTTTCCCCAAACCATTGCTAGTCAGTGGGTACATATCTCCCTAGCGTTGTTACTCAGTGGGGTACAATCTTAGTGGTCAGTAGCGTCCAACTTTTCCATGAATATTTATCATCATTATGGTCAGTGGGGTGCAATGCTCCCCAGCATTGGTGTACCACGTTTCCCACAATATTAGCGGTCAGTGGTGTAAAACTTGTACCCCAATATTAGTAGTCAGTGGGATACCACATGTCTTGCAATATTAGTGGTCAGTGGGATCCAGCTCCTCCCCAATATTAGCAGCCATTGGGATGGGGGAAGGGTGGGGGGGTTCTAGATATAGTGCATAATCACTTTTTTTTTTTTTTTTTTGCTGCCACCATTCCCCATAATAGGGCAAGAATGTGTTCCAACCCAACTACACATTTTTCTCCTCCCTTTTTCTTTTTTTCATGTGTATTTAATTTTATTATCAGTTTGCTTTTAACACAGTGGTCAACATTATGCCAGTGACTAAACTTAGTCCCTGCACACCTTTCCCATCTGATGCATTGCATTAAAACACATGAACAATCCCGTTTTTTGTTTCTTTAGGACTGCCAATTAATTTGAATTGCTTGCCAACACATAAGTGCAAACAATAAAAAAAAATGCACCTGCACCTTTTTTCTGATGCACCGCACCTCAAAACATGGTAGCTCATTACCGTCTGTTACTTTAGAGCTTTCGGGTGCCAATAAAAAGAATGAATATACAGCAGGTAAATTTGGTATTGAACATGTCACCATTTTTTTTCTAGGTAAATATATTTCTAAATGTGCTATTGACATGAAATTTTCACCACATGTCGGTAACAACAAAGAAACCAAAATAAATAAGTTCCATGTAATAAAATTGAATGACACAGGGAAAAAGCATTGAACACATGAATAAATGGAGGTGCAAAAAGGCATGGAAAACCAAGACACCAGCTGAAATCTATCAGTAATTCGAAAGCAGTCCTGCCCTTTGTCAGTCCAAATTAAAGCGAAGTTCCACCTAAAAGTGGAAGCTCTCCATATCTGCCTCCAGCCCCCCCCCCCTTTCTGGTGACACATTTTGCCATCTTTCGGTGGGGAGCAGGTACCTGGCTTTTGACAGGTGACTGTCCCCACTTCCGAGAGATCTCACTGTGGCGAGATCTCTCGGAAGTGGGGACAGTCACCTGTCAAAAGTTCGGCCCCCTTCTTCCTTCTCCCACCACCGGGCTATTCTAAAAGCGCAGCGCACTTTGCACAGTAGGGAACCGCTGGTTTCCCCTACAGGCAATGGTGACGGCAGCACCCAAGAGCGGATGGAAACATCGGCTGGGGTGCCGACATCGCTCGATGTCCAGGACAGGTAAGTGTCCTAATATTAAAAGTCAGCAGCTACAGTATGTGTAGCTGCTGCATTTTTACATTTTTTTGCTGGGGGGGGGGGGGGGGGGGGCGGCGGAACGCTGCATTAATATCAGCTGGCTCAGTCCTAACTGATGGCCTATAAAAAGGTGTCTCATTACCAATGTGTCACACAAACATCTCATGATGGGTAACAGCAAACAGCGCTCTCAAGACCTTCGCAATTTTATTGTTGTAAAACATACTGAGGGCATTGATTACAGGAGGATTTCAAAACTTCTGAATGGTCTAGCACTGTTGGGGCTATAATCCGGAGGTGGAAAGCACATAATTTCACCATAAACCTGCCACAACCAAGTCCTCGCAAGAGTTCTGACAGGAGTGAAAAGAATTATCAGGAGAGTTGTGTAAGAGCCAACGACTACTTGTGGAGAGCTTCAGAAAGACCTGGAATTGGCAAGTACAATTGTTTCAAAGAAAACAATAAGTAATGCACTCAACCGCCATGGCCTGTATGCATGCTCACCACGCAAGACTGCATTGCTGAAGAAACAACATGTTGAAGCTTGTTTAAAGTTTGCTGCACAACATTTAGAGAAGCCTGTGAAATACTGAGAGGATCTAGTCTGGTCAGATGAGACCATAATACACACCATGCTTGGAGTTCAAATGGCAAACTCTCGTTTGGTTTCAAAGAAAGAAAATAAAGCTGATAGAATGGCCCATCCAATAGAAAATCTATGGAAAGAACTTAAGATCAGCGTTCAAAGCAGATGCCCACAAAACCTTCAAGATTAGAAGGCTGTGTGGAAGAATGGGCCAAAAATTACACCTGAGCAATGCATGCGACTAGTTTCTCCATACAGGAAGCATATTGAAGCAGTCATTACCAACAAAGGATTTTGCACGGAGTTTTAAATTAAATTTCAGTTAGCGTGTTCGATACTTTTTCCCTGTGTCATTTCTTTTGGGCTCTTTGTATGTATTGATTGCATGTGTTACCGACGTGAAGATTTCAGGTCAATGGCGCCTTTAGAAATATATTTACCTAGAAAAATGGGGACATGTTCAATACTTATTTTACACGCTGTAAGTAGCCTACAACCTTTGATCAGGGTAATGGCTTTGCTGATTGTCGCTGTCCACAATATTTTAACTGTTTTTGATGTATTTAGTTTGAGTGCTATTTTAATAAACAGGCATTGCTTTTCTGGTAATTGCTTTTGGCATGAATTATTAAACAGAAACAATATTTCTTTTTCTCTAGTCTGTGAAGAATAAAGTGAACAGAAGGTCTGTTGGAATCATGGAATATACAGAAGAGCCAGCAGACAAAGTAAGTATGTCGTTGCACTTGTTCTTTCATCGTTGAGGATAATCTTCAGATAAGTGTCTGGTTGGTGCATGGATATCAGATGACTTGTCCCTATTGCCATACACCTCAGAATTTAAAATTTTAATTCATGTCCATTGTTGGCCTAGTCCTGTGAGAAACTTTCTCCAGCAATAGGTGGCCTCTGGTGACTGTGGACAATCTCCGTTTGCATTACTCCCAAATTTCTAAATTCTACCACAAGAATATTGATTACAGGGTTCTTGTGGAGCCTCATGTTTTCAGATTCAGCAAAAAACATTGTTCACTTTGCAAAGGGGAATTTGCGCCAGAGCACCCAATCAAGCGCAAGGAAAAAAACATGCATTTGATATGATTTTGTTTTTGGCAAATAGGGCTGTTTCCATTTGCATACATTATTCAGAACTAGAATCCGTATTAGGGGAAATAATAATTATTAGCACAGTAACGCATTGCAACCAAACACATTTTTTCACTGATTTGACCTTTGTTGACTCAAGCTTCGGTATATATCCACCTTCATTTCTTACGGCCTATTGAATGTTTATCTCCCTCTGTGCCTTAAAGAAATGTTGCTTTATAATTCGGTGTATTTGAGGGTGAACCTGCCACACCACTGCACCCAAGGGGAACGGAGTTCAACAAATTGATGCCATAGCTCCTCTACTATCGTTACTTTAGCACAGGGGTCCTCAAACTACGGCCCGCGGGCCGAATCCGGCCCTCCAGCATTTTTTATCTGGCCCGCGGACTGCCCCTTTAACACTGCAGCACTCCCCCTGCCATCTGCTCCCTCCATCACACAGGACGGGAAACATGACAGGCCCGGACAAAGGACCTTCTGTGCTAAGAAGCAGGCGATTGGTTACTAGGCATCGGGGTGGTCCCAGGAACCAATCACCTGCCCCTCACTTCCAAAGTCCGGCCCTCCGTCCGGACCTACCATGCCTTGCGTCCTGCGTGATACAGGTAAGTGTTGAGTGGGAGTGCTGTGATATTATAGGGGGCGGCAGTGTAATATTGATATGGGGGATCTGTGATCTGGGGGGATCTGTGATCTGGGGGGATCTGTGATCTGGGGGGAGTCTGTGATCTGGGGGGAGTCTGTGATCTGGGGGGAGTCTGTGATCTGGGGGGAGTCTGTGATCTGGGGGGAGTCTGTGATCTGGGGGGAGTCTGTGATCTGGGGGGAGTCTGTGATCTGGGGGGAGTCTGTGATCTGGGGGGAGTCTGTGATCTGGGGGGAGTCTGTGATCTGGGGGGAGTCTGTGATCTGGGGGGAGTCTGTGATCTGGGGGGAGTCTGTGATCTGGGGGGAGTCTGTGATCTGGGGGGAGTCTGTGATCTGGGGGGAGTCTGTGATATAGGGGGGATCTGTGATATAGGGGGGATCTGTGATATGTGGAGTCTGTGATGGGGGATCTGTGATATGGGGGGGATCTGTGATAGGGGGGGATCTGTGATAGGGGGGGAGTCTGTGATATAGGGGGGGAGTCTGTGATATAGGGGGGGAGTCTGTGATATAGGGGGGGAGTCTGTGATATAGGGGGGGAGTCTGTGATATAGGGGGGGAGTCTGTGATATAGGGGGGGAGTCTGTGATATGGGGGATCTGTGATATGGGGGATCTGTGATATGGGGGATCTGTGATATGGGGAGTCTGTTATGGGGGAGATCTGTGATATGGGGGGATCTGTGATGGGGAGTCTGTTATGGGGGGATCTGTGATATGGGGGGGATCTGTGATAGGGGGGGATCTGTGATAGGGGGGGAGTCTGTGATATAGGGGGGGAGTCTGTGATATAGGGGGGGAGTCTGTGATATAGGGGGGGAGTCTGTGATATAGGGGGGGAGTCTGTGATATAGGGGGGGAGTCTGTGATATAGGGGGGGAGTCTGTGATATAGGGGGGGAGTCTGTGATATGGGGGATCTGTGATATGGGGGATCTGTGATATGGGGAGTCTGTTATGGGGGAGATCTGTGATATGGGGGGATCTGTGATGGGGAGTCTGTTATGGGGGGATCTGTGATATGGGGGAGTCTGTGATATGGGGGGATCTGTGATGGGGAGTCTGTTATGGGGGATCTGTGATATGGAGGGATCTGTGATGGGGGATCTGTGATATGGAGGGATCTGTGATATGGGGGAGTCTGTGATGGGGGATCTGTGATATGGGGGGGGATCTGTGATATGGGGGATCTGTGAGATGTGGAGTCTGTGATATGGGGGGGTCTGTGATATGGGGGGGTCTGTGATATGGGGGGGTCTGTGATATGGGGGGATCTGTGATATGGGGGGATCTGTGATATGGGGGGATCTGTGATATGGGGGGATCTGTGATATGTGGAGTCTGTGATATGGGGGGGATCTGATATGGGGGGGATCTGTGATATGGGGGGGATCTGTGATAGGGGGGGAGTCTGTGATATAGGGGGGGAGTCTGTGATATGGGGGATCTGTGATGGGGGAGTCTGTGATATGGGGAGTCTGTTATGGGGGAGATCTGTGATATGGGGGGATCTGTGATGGGGAGTCTGTTATGGGGGGATCTGTGATATGGGGGAGTCTGTGATATGGGGGGATCTGTGATGGGGAGTCTGTTATGGGGGGATCTGTGATATGGGGGAGTCTGTGATGGGGGATCTGTGATATGGAGGGATCTGTGATGGGGGATCTGTGATATTGGGGGATCTGTGATATGGGGGATCTGTGATATGGGGGGGATCTGTGATATGGGGGGGGATCTGTGATATGGGGGGGTCTGTGATATGGGGGGGTCTGTGATATGGGGGGGTCTGTGATATGGGGGGGATCTGTGATATGGGGGGGATCTGTGATATGGGGAGTCTGTTATGGGGGAGTCTGTGATATGGGGGGATCTGTGATCGGGGAGTCTGTGATATGGGGGGGATCTGTGATGGGGAGTCTGTTATGGGGGGGGATCTGTGATATGGGGAGTCTGTTATGGGGGAGTCTGTGATATGGGGAGTCTGTTATGGGGGAGATCTGTGATATGTCGGAGTCTGTTATGTCGGAGTCTGTTATGTCGGAGTCTGTTATGGGGGAGTCTGTGATGGGGAGATCTGTGATGGGGGAGTCTGTGATATGGGGGGATCTGTGATATGGGGGGATCTGTGATGGGGGAGTCTGTTATGGGGGGATCTGTGATGGCGGAGTCTGTTATGGGGGATCTGTGATATGGGGGGATCTGTGATGGGGGGATCTGTGCTATGGGGGGGACTGATATGGGGGGATCTGTGATGGGGGGAGTCTATTATGTGGGAGTCTGTTATGGGGGGATCTGTGATGGCGGAGTCTGTTATGGGGGAAGTCTGTGATGGGGGAAGTATGTGATATGGGGGAATCTGTTATGTGGGGCTTTGTGATGGAGAGGAGTTTGTGTTGGGGGGCTTTGTGATGGGGGATCTGTCATGGGGGGGGCTTTGTTATGGGGTGAGTCTGTGATGGGGAGGGGGGTCTGTGATTGGGAGTGGTTCTGTAATGAGGGGAGTCTGTGAAATACTGATAGTTCATATTGATTACAATTGTTCTTTATTTTAAATATTGTACTGTTTTTTTCCTGTTTTTTTTGTTGCACTACAAATAAGATGTGTGCATAGGAATTAGTTCATATTTTTTTTAAACTATAGTGCGGCCCCCCAACAGTCTGAGGGACCGTGAACTGGCCCCCTGTCTAAAAAGTTTGAGGACCCCTGCTTTAGCACATCACGCTTCAATTTCAGAGGCCAGCTCTATGCTGATACATTTCTTGCTTGCTGCTGCAGTCAAAGTGCCAGACAGTACGAGCCCTTTTACTACCAGAGGGCTTAGCTACAAACTTTCAGTATTATTCTATTCTTTAAAAGTGTTTCCAGAATTTCTCACTTCATGTATGAACATTTTTTTGTTACAGCCCAAGGCACATGCTTTTAAAGTGAAAAATTTTACATCTCCAACAAAGTGTCTGCGCTGTACATCTGTTATGGTTGGTGTGGCACGGCAAGGATTGTGCTGTGAAGGTGAGGAATACAACATTGCAAAAATATAAATACAATATCAAGAGAGACCTGTCTAATTTCTTTGTTTTTTGTGTGTGTAGTTTGTGGCTACGTGTGCCATGTGTCATGCCGGGAGGGTGCCAATATCTGCCCTTCACCACCTAGTCAGACTAAGAAGATATATGGAGTGGATCCAGTGACTGGAAGTGGAACAGCTCTGGAAGGATACTTATCGGTGTGTATTCTCCACTTCATTCTCATATATTACACATTAAAGTGATATTAAAGTCTTTTGTTAATAAAAAAAAAAAAAGTGTCATGCTTACCTGCTCTGTGTAATGGTTTTGCACAGAGCAGCCCGGATCCTCCTCTTCTCGGGTCCAATGCCGGCCCTCCTGGCTTCTCCTTCCTGCTGGGTGCCCCCACAGCAAGCAGCTTGCTGTGGGGGCACCCAAGCAGGCATGCTCCCGACCCGCAGGTCTAAGTGTCCATTCATACACGGAGCCGTGGCTTGGCCCTGCCCCCTCCATCTCCTGATTGGCTAACTGGCTGTGATTGACAGCAGTGGGAGCAAATTTCTCCCGCTGCTGCCAAAAGCCAATCAGGAGTCTCTTGTGGACATCGCTGGATCGAGAGGGGGCTCAGGTAAGTCCTCTGGGCTGCTGTACACAGATTTTTTTTTACCTTCATGCATGAAGGTAAAGAACATTGTGCCTTTGCAACTACTTTAATTATTTTTCTGTTTGACCACTAATTTTATACAAGGTTGTATGAAGAGGGCAATATTGCTATCCTTTTCTAGATCACGTATTTCTGCATGTCCTGTATACAAGTGCCTTGTATGTAGGCAGCTATTCTAACTATATGATGTGTCTGTTTTGATCTCTTAAGAAAACATTTCAATCAAATAAATGAAAATAGACCTCTGGCCAGTGTGTGTGCGCGCGTGCGCATACATGCATGCATGTATGTTCACACCCTTTACTGCTATAGCCTTTGATTGGCTAAAATAATTGAGACTAGCACAACTCGTAACGAAGCCCTGGATAGGTTGAGGGGTACTTCTCGCTCATCACCTGCCTTAGCATCCTGTTTGGATAAATGATATCCAATATATCTGGAGATGGAAAATCCTTAATACCCAGGATTGTCCCTGTTGTTCAGAGACATACCACACGTTGTCCACATTGGATATGTTTTTGGTCCCTCCGAAACCACTTGTTTGAACTATGTAAGACTTACTGTTATGTCCCTTCGACACTGGGTCTCTCGGGGTGTTGCTAGCAATGCTGCCAGTATCCGCTCAGGCTGGATGCACTGCTTAACCAGGAAAGGGTTTATTACTCACTCAGAAAGCGATGTGCATTCTTACATGTAGGAGTCATAATACAACAGGTCTCCCTCTAAGTATCATGCAGCTACTTCCAGTCCCACACACACTCATGACTGACTTCCTGGTACAGCCCCTCCCCCAGCATGCATCAGGAGAAAATGGTTAAGGGTCACAGTGATTCTGCACAAACATTACACTTACCAAGGATTATCTCAAGACTATTTCCCACTTATACTGTCCCTGGTAGTGGGCACTGAGGTGGGATACCGTATCTGGCAGATGAGCTCACTATGTTTAGATGACCACTGGAGTTATGTTTCAGTGCTTCAGTGATCACTTGTCTCTATATGATCCTGCTATAGCTGTTGATGCCGAATCAGAGACCTTCGAGACTGTGTTATGTGGCCCTGTTTCTAGAGCTATAGGTTTGGCCATAAAACTCACTACATTTTAAAGTGTTTGGTGAAGAGAAGCTGAACTAACCAAGCACCCCACCTTGGTCAATTCAAAGCTTGGTAACATTGTGCCAGGGCATATGATTTGTCATTGCTAGAACAGACCATAAACAATTTATATCCAGAAAATATTGAAATTTAAAGATAAGCAAGTAGTTTTTCTCATTTGTCCAGACCTTCCTAATCGACCTATACTTGAGTTTCTTTAACCAAGTACATGGTTATGGTTTCCTAAATGGCCCTGCTATAGGCATTGATACCAGGTGGGAGGCCTTCAAGACTATGCTATGTGGCTCCTTTTCTAGTGCTATGGATTTGGCCAGAAAACTCCCTAAATTTTAAATGTTTCTGAAGATAATCTTAGGTATTCTGAATTGAAATATACCAAACATACCACCTCAGAGGCAATTCAAACCTGGCAGCATTGTGCCAAAGCATATGATTTGTCATTGCCAGAACAGACCCCCAAAAAACTCATGTATCAAAGCTAGAGAATAATTGAATTTGTAGATAAGCGCGTAGTTAACCAGATCTGCCTAGACAAAATATTCTAGTGCAAGGATCTATAACTCCCAAAGTGTATTGCTAGAACAAACCAAATATCTCACGCATGCTTATTTCGAATTTTATAGACTGTATATCAAACACAGGCCCACTATACTTTGGAAGAATGGGGGGAATATCTAACACAAATGCTTCTGCCCAAACTATCCCTTTAAAAATAGACGTGCATTTATTGCGCCTATGACATTTCAGAAGAAATGGCAATCTTAAGAAATTCTCCATAATAAAACCCTCAGATTAGATGGCTTTACTATAGTGCTGTATAGGTCTTTTAAAGAACTTCTGGTGTCTTATCTCTTAAATATATTCAAGCAATCATTAAAAGATAGCTGCCTTCCTCCATCCTTACATGAGGCTCTAATATTTTCAACCTCGTATATAGAGTTTTAGCTATAGCTGCTGCTGTTATGAGTGACTCATGCATGTTACAACATATTCACATTGTGTATGTTTATACATGTAATGTGTAACTATTATGCAGTTGCTATGGCAAATAATGGTCATCTTAGGTAAATCCTCTGTATTGAAGGTCTTTACTGGAATGTAAATTTGCCAACACTGTAAAGCACTGATTAACCTGAAGCAAACTATGCAATTAAAGTGCGAAATGAGGAATTGGCAGATCAGAGAACATGTAATAAACATTGAAAGTGACCTTTAAAGTGATACTAAAGTCTAGTTTTTGTTTTTTTTTTCTTTAAAAATAACAAACATGATATACTTACCTGCTCTGCAAAATGGTTTTGCACAGAGCAGCCTGGATCCTCCTCTTCTCAGGTCCCTCTTTGGTGCTCCTGGCCCCTCCCTCCTGCCGAGTGTCCCCATAGCAAGCAGCTAGCTATGGGGGCACCTGAGCTGAGCTGCATAGTGGTTATCTATAAGGATATACATGCCTCCTGTATGTATCCTTACCTGTCAAATGTCTCCCCTCTGTCTGTTATGAGACCCAAAAAACTGCAGATTCTGTGAGTGGGTCTGTTGTCCGGAGCTCGGTGGGTGGAGTCATGATGTCAGTAGACTCCCCGCCCACCTCTTGTCAACATGCATTTTCTCCTGTGTATTTCTTACACTGAGCTTCTGCTATGATCACTAACATCCAGTCAAAACCCAGAAAAGTCACCACATGACTTAAGCATGCCCAATCATGCTGAGGTGTGGAGCAGCCAATCGTGGGAGAGCTGGAGGAGGAGGGGATCTGAAGTACACAGAATTACTCTCTCAGGCTCCTGCATGAGATTTAAATCACCTGTCACTCACAGCAAGGGGGAAGATCTGACTCCTATTTCTGTCAGTTTTTATCTCCCTGAAAAAAGATAAAAGGACTGCTCAGAGCTGGGTTACCTCTTTGTGGCAAAACTGGGTACATATGACATGAAATCCTATACTGTACAGGGTGAAAGCCTTCATTAGGAAAACTATTTTCGGGTTTACGTCAACTTGAATGTATTAAGATAAAAAAAAAAAAAAAAAACCTGCCTTTACAACCAAAAAAAATTTTGCGATGCTATTGGTTACATCCTTCTAAAAATGTCCGTTGCCTGGCTGTTCAAATTGCTTCAAAGCATCGAGTCATGGACCAAGAGCAACATGCAAATCTTGGTGTACATGTTTGTTCCAGGTCACTGACTGAATTTAAAACGATTGTATCGGCATGACAGCCAGGTAATTAGTGTTTCCAGTTTAGTTGGCCTACATATTCTTTCAGCACAGCTTTCCTTTAAGAAAAGTGGATAATTGTACCATAAACATACACCATGTGTAGCTGACATGAAAATCTTTTACAGTATGTTAGGAAAAAGTCACTATGGGGCTTTGAGAGACTTTTGTTAAGCCGTTCCCCTATATACAAATGTCTGTAGTCTTGTACACGGCTCATCATCCATGGGACTACTATGCTTGCCTGCGAATGTGTTGCTCTGTTAATGCTACAGATATACTGTGTTGCACATCCCCATGTTAACTCTTGTTTAAATCCTTAATGATTGAAGACCTGAATTTGACATTCTAGGGTAATTTTTAAAAGGATTGGCTTTGCATGCAATGAAGTATGTTTGTTAGCCTGTTCCAAGGTCTTAATCGAATAGTTACAGGGATAAGTCTCCTCTGTGTCTAACTTTTTTGAAAGCCATAGAAGCTGGAGTAGTTTTCCTTGGTGTCGTTTCATAGTTTATAGTACATTGCCAAGGGATGGTCAATCATGGAAATAAAATGATCCTAATACAGAAACAGTGCTTCCATTGGGTCATTTTGCAATTTCTGACTTTTCCAGTAGATTGAGCCGGATGATTGATGTCTGCAGCTATAAATGTTAGTAGAACACCATAGCCAGTAATATAATTTTCCAGGAAATCTGCTTTGAGTTTCAATACTAAGCAAATGTAAGGGATTGATGCTATATGTCCGATGACCTGTGTCTCCGAAGTCCCACTTTATTATTGTAATTTTTCCAAAAGAGTTGATGTGAGACAATATATAATTAAAGACCGTAAGTAGTCTGTGTCGGTTACTATAACTAATGTATTCTGTATTTAGATCCCCAAGCCAGCTGGAGTAAAGAAGGGATGGCAAAAATCCTATGTAATCATAAGTGATTTTAAGATCCTCATATATGATGCCAACAGTCAAGCAAATGCAATTCTACAGGCCATTGACATGAGGTTTGTACCAGAGTGCATAATCCTGCTGTCAAATGTGCACACTACCAATTTGTTTTCTGTGTGTGGTTTCCCCGTTTACTTTTTTGCTGGGGAGCAATACGTGTTTTTCTTGTATCTTACAAAAATATATGATCTGTAAGCATGTCTGCCTTTAAAATGTCAGAAAGGAAAGTGATAAGCAATGTGAACCACTGCACTACCAATTAAACTATATTGAGTTAAATTATGTGATATCTAACATAAAAAAATAAAATGTATATATATATTAATACACACAGTGAAGTTAAGTAAAATAAATCATGAATGCTGCTGCAACCACTTATTTGTGTTCCCACAAATGCAATAATAGTGAATGCTAGTGATAGTATCAAACATTTGTGTTGTGAAGCTATAACCAAAATGACAATCAAATGTACAAAAATAAATACACCAGGCGTGTGTGTATACCACAGTAGTCAAATTATGGCCTAAATAAAGTCTCACATATATATCATATATATCATATAGTTCATTCAACATCAATCTCATTACAGTGAGGGGGGAGAAAAGCATTTGATCCCCTGCTGATGTTGTACGTTTGCCCACTGACAAACAAATGATCAGGCTAGGATTTTAATGGTAGGTTTATTTTAACAATGAGAGACAGAATAACCACAAAACAATCCAGAAAAATGTATTTCAAAAAAGTTTTATAAATTGATTTGCATTTTATAAGTATTTGACCCCTTTGCAAACATGACTTGGGTGGCAAGACCCTTGTTGGCAATCAGAGGTCAGACGTTTCTTGTATTTGGCCAACAGGTTTGTATACATCTCAGGTGGAATTTTGTCCCACTCCTCTTTGCAGATCCTCTCCAAGTCATTTAAGGTTTTGAGGCTGATGTTTGGTAACTTGAACCTTCAGCTCCCTCCACATATTTTAGGATTAAGGTCGGGAGACTGACTAGGCCACTCCAGGACCTTAATGTGCTTCTTCTTGAGACACTCCTTTGTTGCCTTGGCTGTGTATTTTGGGTCACTGTCATGCTGAAATACCCATCTGTGACCCATTTTCAGTGCCCTGGCTCAGAGAAGGACCCAAGATCACCCAAGATTTGACGGTACATGGCCCCGTCCATCGTCCCTTTATTGCAGTGAAGTTGTCTTGTCCCATTAGCAGAAAAACACTTCCAAAGCATTATGTTTTCACTTCCATGTTTGACGGTGGGGATGGTGTTCTTGGGGTCATAGGCAGCATTCCTCCTCCTTCAAACATGGCAAGTTGAGTTGATGCCAAAGAGCTTGATTTTGGTCTCATCTGTCTCATCTGACCACAGCACTTTCACCTAGTTCTCCTCTGAATCATTCAGATGTTCATTAACAAACTTCAGACGGGACTGTACATGTGCAGGGGGATTGAGCAGGGGAAACTTGCAGGCGCTGCAGGATTTCAGTCCTTCATGGCATAGTGTGTTACCAATTGTTTTCTTGGTGACTATGATCCCAGCTGCCTTGAGATCATTGACCAAATTCTCCTGTGTAGTGCTGGGCTGATTCCTCGCCGTTCTCTTGATCATTGAAACTCCACGAGGTGAGATCTTGCATGGAGCCCCAGACTAAGGGAGGTTGACAGTTATTTTGTGTTTTCTTCCATTTCGAGTAATCGCACTAACTGTTGTCAGCCTCTCACCAAGCTGCTTGGCAATGGTCTTGTAGCCCATTCCAGCCTTATGTAGGTCTACAATCTTTGTCCCTGACATCCTTGGAACAGCTCTTTGGTCTTGGCCATGGTGGAGAAATTGGAATCTGATTGCATCTGTGGACAGGTGTCTTTTATACAGGTAACAAGCTAAGATTAGGAGCACTTCCTTTAAGAGAATGCTCCTAATCTCAGTTCGTTTTAGACACCTGGGAGCCAGAAATCTTGCTGATTGGGGATCAAATACTTATTTCACTCCTTAAAATGCAAATCAATTTATAACTTTTTTGAAATGCGTTTTTCTGGATATTCTTGTTCTCACTGTTAAAATAAACCTACCATTAAAATTATAGACTGATCATTTCTTTGTCAGTGGGAAAAACGTACAAAATCAGCAGGGTATCAAAATACTTTTTTTCCCTCGCTTTAATGTTTCAAAACTTTAGTAATAGAATATTTCCTTCATCAATGTGGTGGCTGTATTATACATCATGTGCTCCTTTTAGGCTGACAGAACTCGCACCTTCAGTAAATGAAGTATGACATGATATTTGGACACTGCTGTTTCCCCACTCATCGGGTTAGGACCACTTTAGCCTTCTATCTACAGGCAGGGACGTTGATAAGAGGAAGGGGGGTTAGGGGGGTCCAAACCACCCCAGAGCATCAGTTAATGTCACAGCAGCTAGGCTAGTGTAGCCTATCGGGTGTGGGAGCCACACTGCCACTGGGAAGTTAAAAATATGTTTGTTCCCAGTCTGCCTGCATTGTAAAACAACGGGTCATTACATGGGAGGTCCTGTATGATGTCAGGAGGGAGGGAGGAAGGCACTTATGATGAGCTTCAGCTACCTATTGGCTAAGGAGGCAGCAGGGGGAGGTGCTGCAGCCTCCTCAGCCAATGGGTACACAAAGTGCATTGTCCTTCCCTCCAAATTCATCCAACAGCCTTCTTGTCTTAGTGGGTGTGGGAAGAAGCAACTCTGATGCTGGGAGAAGGCTGAACAGAAGCTGCAGAATTGCATGAAATGAGTGAACTTCCTGCAGTGATCGGAGGTGAGAGAGGAGAAAAGTTACTTTCACATGTTTCCTTTTATTTCATCGGCATCTCTCACCCCCAGCTTAATTTCCCCTCCCTCCGTCTACTACATGGCTGTACATGTGGCTGGTAAGACCATGCAGTAAATCGCTCTCACACCAATCCTCACGCCCCTCCCCTGTTCACTTTCTCCCGTTATTTTCTGCTTTTCACCTCCCATATATCTGCACTGAACACATCCTGCAGCCTCTCACATTTTGACATTCCACTCTAGAAGCCCACACACTGTCTGTGAACACCCTTTCCACTACTAAAGTGAGACTCGGGTTTGCTCTTCTGTTACTACTTGTGACAGGGGTACTAATAGTATACAATGCAATACTGTCTGCAGCCATGAATGATACAGCCACAGCACCTGTGATCATCAGCATGATAATGATGATCACAGGTGCTGTGGCTGTATTATTCATGGCTGCAGACAGTTTCGCATTGTATACTATTACTCGGGTGTTGCGTTTTTTTTTTTTTTTCAGCTGACCTGTGGCACACCCTGGACTTTGTGCGTGGCGCGCCCTGGACTTTGTGCGTGGCGCGCCCTGGACTTTGTGCGTGGCGCGCCCCGGACCTTGTGCGTGGCGCGCCCCGAACCCTGTGCGTGGCGCGCCCCGAACCCTGTGCGTGGCGCGCCCCGAACCCTGTGCGTGGCGCGCCCCGAACCCTGTGCGTGGCGCGCCCCGAACCCTGTGCGTGGCGCGCCCCGAACCCTGTGCGTGGCGCGCCCCGAACCCTGTGCGTGGCGCGCCCCGAACCCTGTGCGTGGCGCGCCCCGAACCCTGTGCGTGGCGCGCCCCGAACCCTGTGCGTGGCGCGCCCCGAACCCTGTGCTGTAGGTAACTGGGTACTCAAGGCTGAAACCCCCCCCCCCCCCCCAAGAAAAAAAATTATGCACAGCCCTGATCTACAGGGGTCTCCCTTTTACATGCTCCACAGGAAAGGGATGTGGCTCTTTTTTAAATTCCCATATTTATTCATATGGCCAATCTGCACAACTCTGCTGTCACATGCTAGCACTACCTACAGTCCAGGCTGTAAAGTGGTCCTAGTACTGCATCATGTAGGCCCCTGTACTACATGATGTGAAAAATAAATATACTGCGCTGTCAACCAATGTAAAAAAGAAGCTAGCACAGCAATAGATCAATTGCAAAAAATGAAAACGTGAACAGTAAGTGAAGCGTTCAGAATAAACTGAAAAATTATATATATATATATAAATATTTTAGTGTTCATACATATATGTTGTGTGAGTTTCTTCTTAGATCGTTTATGTGCACTTATATAATAATATTTTATATATATATATATATTAGTCTATTATATACGTATATTTTAGTGTTTACACACATTGCATATCTATGTTTTGAGTTTCTTCTTAGATCATTAGTTGATAGTAAATCTAAAGGTAGTCTTATGATCAGATTGTAAAGCGTATAGTCAGCCTAAATCCCTCAGCAACCCATTATTACAATGGGGTCCTGCAGTCTCTAATTGTTTACAATATTTTCTTACCACTCAAAGGTATTCACCACTAAATGAGTTTGTTGCCTTTTTTTTATTTCTTTAAAGGGACAGTAATTTTTCAGTCAGTTCAGTCTTGGAGTCGGATGTGATTCATGCAAACCCCAAAGACATCCCTTGTATATTCCGGGTAAGAGATGTACATCCCCACTCCTAATTCTTTTTGTCAACACAGATATTGTATTTCTAAAATTTTGACTTGACAAACATTTACTGTGTTTATGGGTCATTTTGATTTCGGATTTTTTTTCTCTCACTATTGGCACATAATCACTGTTACGTATTGATGATTCTGAATACTCCAGACATTGGTGGCATTCACATGTTTATTTCCATGCATTGCAGGTAACATTCTTTCAGCTCTCATCCCCACCCACCACATCCACTCAGCTTCTGCTGGCAGACACTGAAGTGGACATGCAGAAATGGGTTCAGGTACTGAAAGAGCTCAAGTCGCTCCTGAGTGAACAGAAGCCACAAGACCGCTCTGTCCGGTTGCTGAAGGAAGCTTATGATAGTGCATTGCCACTAATAAAAACTGCGCAGTGTGCAGCCATCATAGGTAATGTGATCACAATTTTAATGGAGTTTGTTTCTGATCTCCACAAGGCAAATTGGCTCAATACACAGATGAAATGCATACAAGGAAGTTGTTTTACCTGCCAAAGGATTTGTATTTCTGTCCATCCCGTTTTGAGACTTGCACAGCTCTGTCACACAGCACAGCCCTATCTGGCAGGGGAGGAAATCAGATTTTTCAATGCTCCCCAGTTTTTTTGTTTGTTTTTATTTATTCAGGAAAAAAGTTTATTGAACAGATCGAAAAATCAGAATGACAGTCTGCATTCAAAAGAATGCTAGTCTTCCAACATATTCAGTTGTACAGGTCAATTACCACAATCCAGGGAAACTGTACATTAATACAAAGCAGGTTATCCCTATACATTACCAATACCAGCTGTAATTTACTACACCAAAAATAATTGCATATAAGCACCTCAAAGCATATCTGTAAACAGGAATCGTAGCTAAACCGCCAATACTCTCACCCCAAAATTCTATCTAGAACAAGGTCAACTGGTGAGAGTCTGGGGACTGTAATTCAGTCTCTTCGTAGCTTCCTAACTTTCTCCGGCCACCCTTAATGTTTATGCTTGTTATAACTGTGGAACCTATGGGGTTAATCCTCCGCGTGTAAAAGGGCTTTTTTTTTTTTCTTTGATAATGTTTATTTTGTTTACTTTCGACATATTACAACAAGGGGAACATAAAAAAGGGGGGTGGGGGAATAAGAGGGGTACATCTGTCATGGTCCCAATGAAAACAATAGTAGAAACAGTGAGACATATTATATTAACAGGGGTACCTCCCTTGTCCTGGATATGCAAGCCATGTGGACAAACCTCTCTCCCAAACAGGGAGAGAGAGTAGGGAGATCCCAATCACAGATAAAGTCAAAAGGTAATGCATGCATGGCTCAAAGTGCATTTGTAACATATGATAACTTGAGATACCATGAATTATCAGGAATTGGATAACCGCTCAGATTTCAATAACAAAAATGAAAATGTACCAAAAGGTACAGAAAAGTTCTCACCTGGTTCGTTGGCTGATTAGACACAATCTATGTAAGGCTGTCAACTGTTTGGTGTTAGTTCCTTTGGACAAGTCTCTGAAAAGAAGGATCTGCCAAGGCCAGTAATGCAACGTCTAAGCTAGATGAAACTGGGATTGTGTCATGTACGTGGTTTTTACCAGGCTGCCCGGGTAAGTTCAAATTGTTCTCGAGTATCTTTACAAGTAGCAAGCCAGTCCTCCGCCTCCAAGATCTCCCTCACCTTCCCAAACCAGTCAAGCTTGCTTGGAATGCACAGGCTTTTCCAGTGTAGTGATATGAGGCATTTAGCGGAATTGAGGAAGTGGGGGAGAGCACTGCGTTTATAACGAGAAATAGGCATGGGGGGAGATGTGGAGCAAAAAGTGTTTTGCTGAGGCTGGGAGATCTATGCCCAGACCATCAGATATGTGCTTATTGACCAAAAAGGTGTTAATAGTGGGCACTCCCACCATATAGTAGAAGTGTTCCCCTCATTCCACATCCCCTCCAACACCGGTCAGAGGCGGGGGGGATAAATTCTAGCTAGGGATGAGGGTACCCTATACCACCTTTGTTTAAAAGCTTGTAATTATTCTCTTGGGTCTTTGAGTCCACAGAACTCGTGTGGGTCAGGTGGTATAGGTGATGCAACTGCTCATCGGTGAATTAGCACTGGAGGTCCCGCTCCCATTCTTTTCACAAAAAAGGGCTTGGGGCTAGATTTAGCTGCCTCTAACATCTTGTAGAGGACTAAAATTGTGGGGTAGAGGGTCTTCAGCCACCCACAGGTGTTCAAATTTGGTGAGATTAGACCTAATCTGTGAATTTCTGTCGTATGGCTACAAAATCTGCTAGTTGACGATACCTCCAGAAATCGAAGGGGAAGCTACCATATCGTTCCTTAAGGGTGGTAAGTGGGACCAGTGTATGGCCTTTCACAAAGCGTACCAGGCTGACAACCACATCACTCTCGCAACTTCCAAGGATGGACAGCCGCTCCCCAGGAGGAAATTGTGGATAACCACCCACGGGCGCCAATGGAGACTTCTGTGGTGCCAATGCCAAATGGCTGTTTAATCTATCCCAGATCCTCAGAGTGAACAGTTAATGGGGACACCCAGTCAGAGAAACTGCTGTCCCCTGGGGGAACCCAAGGCGCATATGACAGGTCCCGACCAGCCATGGTCTTTTCCAGGGGGACCCAGAGCTTAAGGGCAGAGTGGAACCTCCAGTTGAGAACACGCTGCAGTTCAAATGCCTGGTAGTATTGGAATACGTTTGGTACACCTAGGCCTCCCTGTTCGCTTAGATGTTTGTAGCAATGCCATAGCAAGGTGTGGTCTCTTACCGGCCCCCACAAAACGAATGAAAAGGCTGCGGAGCTGCATGAAGAAGTGACGAGGTAAGTGCACAGGTACCATCTGCAGGAGAAAGAGTATGCAGGGCAATATTGTCATTTTGATAATTGTGCGGCCAACCCATGTGAAGGATGCTCTATCCCATGACTGCAAATCTTGGTGAATCTTCACAGGCAGAGGGATGTTATGTATGTACAGGGAGTCAGAGCGGTCAGTGAGCTGAACGCCCAGGTATCTCATAAAGGGGGATGTCCATGTGAAAGGGAAATTTCCCTTCAAGTAGGAGGTCAGGGCCGAGGGAATGGTAATCGGCAGAATCTCAGATTTGGCGTAGTTAATCCGAAAGTTGGACACCGCACCATAAGCGGACAGCTCTCCCATCAGGTTTGGCAACAAGACAAGGAGACCACTACATGAAAAAGTAAATCATCCGTATATTTGGAAAGCTCATGTTCCAAAGAACCTACGTGCACCCCGTTAATGTTCGGGTTAGATCAGAGTTTCCGCAGCAATGGTTCCAAGACCAGTGCGACTAGGAGGGGTGAAAGTGGACATCCTTGTCTCATGCCATTCTGTTTGGGGAACACCGAGGAGAGACCACTATTCACCTTTACCTGAGCAGTAGGGGATACGTATAACGCTGAGATCCAGTGCAACGTGAGGGCTTAAACCCAATCGCACAAATCCTGCATTAAGGAAATCCCAGTCTACGTGATCGAACATCTTTTCAGCGTCGGTAGATAGGATCAAATAGGGGGCAGATGGTCGCACGTACGGGCCCAGTGAATGAGTTTAAGCGCCCTGATGGTTATCCCTAGCATCACGTCCCACAATAAAGCCTGTTTGATCAGCATGAATTACTTCAGGAAGGAGGTGTTTGAGGCGATTGGCAAAAATTTTAGAGAATATCTTGAGGTCTGTATTCAGTAAGGAGATAGGGCGATAACTCTGGGGGAGAGTATGGTCCTTCCCCTCCTTCTGGAGGACCGTTATGTGAGCCAGTGAAGCCCCCTGCGGGAGATGCCCAGTGGTAGCTAGAGAATTAAGAAATGTACATAAAGGGGCCTGGAGCTGATCTAAGAACTTTAGATAATAAGCTTTGGTGAAGCTATCAGGCCCAGGACTTTTCCTAGCAGGGAGAGGACCTCACAGTGGCTAACAACTCTGTCGTAGATATAGGGAGTTCAAGTCCTGCTTTCTGTGCTAGGGATAAATTGGGCAGCCCAGCTGGAGAAAGGTACGTTTCAATACGGGATCGCTTAAGAGCAACGTCAGAGTAAAGGCGGAGTCCAGACTGTACAGGGCTGCATAAAATTTGCGAATCGTGGAAGCAACTTTTTGAAGTATGCTGGACTGGTGTTCCGCTCGGAGAATGTAACTTATGGACGTGGGTAGAAACGCGTTGCTTGCGTAGCACCCTCGCCAGCAACCTACCGCATTTATTGCCATTCTCATAATACTTGTGAGCAACATAACGCAACTGTCGGTAGATTCTGCGGTCCAATAGTTTTAAGAAAAACGCTCGCAGTTCCGCCAGATGCTGAAACTCCTCAGGATCTGATGTTTGTTTATGGCATAACTCTGCTTGTTGCAAAGCCCGGAAAACTCTCTGAAAGTCCGCCTTTCTCTCTTCTTCAATTTGGAGCCCAATGCAATAAGGGTACCGCAAACCACCGCCTTCTGTCCTTCCCATAAAATACCATCGCTGACCTCACCATTAGCATTTTCTGCAAAGTAATAGGATAGTCTCCTGAACCCTGAAACCACCCCCCAATTGTCCAATAGGTTCTTGTTTAATTTCAAGGACCATGTTCTGGTCGCCACTTGGGGCAGCGAGAGCAAAAGGGTCACTGGGGCATGATTGGCAATGGTGATCTGGTCAATAGTGGAGTCTATCAACAGGTCTAGGGTACCCTGATCGACTAGCAAAAGATTGATTCTAATGTACACCTTGTGGACAGTAGAGTAATAGCTGCAGTCCTTCTCTGAGGCATGCAATGCTCTCCAGCAATCCACCAGAGTATGACGCTGAAGGGCCTTACGAAAGGCCTCAGGAAGGCGTAGGAATGTGTCGATCTAGTCACCGAGGTATCCAGAGAAGGGTCAGGGCTAACATTAAAATCCCCCCCCCCCCCCCCCCAAAGGATTAACCTGCCCTTTCTGGAAATCCACCAAGTTGTCTAGGACCATATCAATAAACGAGAGTTGTTGGGAATTATGGGCATACAGAGTGGCGAATGTGTACATCTGGCTCATTATGGTTCCTTTCAGGAACACATAACGCCCCTGGTGGTCAGCATAGTTGTCAGAAGATAGAAAGGGACAGTTCTTGTCAATGGCTATAGCTGTGCCTCAGGATTTAGGGTTTGGGGAGTTGCGGGAAGAAGTGGGTGGGCAATTTTGGGAGCGAGGAATCTGTGAAGCGTGTCTCCTGCAGAAACAGCACCTGTGCCCTGAGACACCTCAGCTCAAGCCATAATCTGTTGCGCTTGTTGGGGCAGCACAGACATCATATGACACTACCTTAACCGTTGCCATGTTGCATCAGGAGTGGATTGTCCAAACGACCATCTTGAAACAGCCGAACCAGATGAGAGTATTAGCAGTTCCGAATTCTGAGCAAAGAGGAGGAAAAAAAGGGGTGAGTTAACCAGAACATAAGATAACCACAATAACCAATAAGAGGGGCCAAAGGAGGTATCCATGTCCTGCTGTGAGCCTACAGTCAACTGCTTGCCTGACTCAGGCGGTGCACCCAGCAAGAAGGAACTGCCTATGGTGAGGCAAGATGCCCCAAACGGGGCTAATACCCAATACGGTGAAATCCTGTTATGGGGGGAAACGTGATCAGACTTATAGTCAGTTCCTGCTCCTCACAGGATAAGGAGCTATAACTTCCCAGGGGGTTAACGGCTGGTGAGATGCAGGGTGGAAGAGGTGAAGGGGGACCATAGCCATCGAGCAGCCACTCAGTCAGGGCACCCAAGGGCAACGGGTGCAGTGTGTCATGCACTGTCGCAGGGAAGATTGCACCGAAAGTGCATGTATATCTGTAAAGTCACCGTTAAGTAACGGAGAGGGGAGGGGACTCCAGACAGGTTGCAGGAAGAACCATACTTGAATCTGAGAGTGCCTCAGTTATTCTCAGTGGGTGCCTGCTGCGTAGCAGCGAAGGAAGAGCATTTGCGGCCCCGGGAGTGCCGGTTAGATCAAGCCTGTTGCCAAGGTTGAGATGTCGGTGGTAATTGTATATCCAGGGAGTGCCTCCAGTCCGAAAAGTCCACTGGTTCCAAGTCCAGCTGGGACAGGAAGTGCGGGAGATATTTTTTGGAGCGTAGGGTAGCAGATTTGCCATCTCGTCCTGCCTGTAGACTAAAGGGGAACCCCCATGGTGGGTAATACCGGCTTTGCGTAAGGCTTCTAGAAGAGGATGGAGAGCTCTGTGTTGCATTAAGGCACGGCGGGAGAGATTCTGGTAAAAGGATAGGCGAGCACCATCAAAGTCAAAGACAGGGCGTTTGCGCATATGCTGCATGATTTGCTCCTTGACCGCATACTTGTGTAGTTTACAGATTATGTCACGGGAATTCTCTGCATCCTGTGAAGGAGGACGGAGGGCCCTGTGTGCTCTATCAATCTCGACTGCTTCAATAGGGGAGAGGCCCAATATCTCCTTAAATATGCCTTGCAGTGTGGGGACAATGTCCTTAGCTGCTGTTGCTTTGGGCAACCCCCGTATGCAGATGTTAGAATGGCGACTGCGGTTTTCGTAGTCATCTAGCTGGCATATAGGAGTCTCAATTCCTTGATCCTGAGCCACACACTTATCCCTGAGCTGAGTGATGGCAGGGATGGTTTCTTCTACCGTCTGCTCTAAAGTATCCAGCCTTGAGCCCAAGTGAGTGGTGTCTGCCTTCAGCTGCTCAATATCTTGCCTGAAGGCCTTCTCTACTCTAGAGGCAAAACGATCCAGGTCATCCCTTGTGGGGAGGGACCATATCTGCTGCTTCAGGTCCCAGTCACCCACCAGCTGAGATGTCAGAGCCCTGCTCTTGGGAGGCTGAAGAGCCTGGGGATGCAGGGGGAGCCATGTCTTTTACCAGCAGAGGTGTCAGTATAGGGAACACAGCGAGGTTCTGGGATGATCTGGTCACCACAGCAGTATCCTTTCCACGACCCTTCCCGGACGTCATCTTGGATATCCCACCACGCGGCTGCCCGCAGCTACTGAAATAGGAGTTTATGGAGCCCTTTTCTGGCTTGTCAGAGCCCTGCTGCTGCGAGGAGGCTCTCCGCCGCTGGGACATCAGTGATCCCTGTGGATGTGCGGTATTCCCACCCTGGTACACGCTAATTTGAGCTGCGGTCTGTGAGAAGCTCTGGAGATCTGCTTGGCCACGTCCAAGCCACTCCCCTAAAAAGGCTGTTTGATCCTGTCTTCTCTGATTCTCCCCTTCCACAGTCTCCAAACCATCTGAACAGAGCATTGGGGCAAGCTGCACATGCTCATTTTGTGTCTTGCTAGAGTTTTTTTTTTTCTTGGAGGGCGCATGTGATCAGTACAGGGCCAATCGGCACTGTCCAGACAGAGGGTCAGGGGTCCTGCAGCCTCATAGGGCAATCGGGGAGAATAAAAACTCCTGCTACAAGTTTGAACCAGTGCTCTGCTGGACACTGATAGAAGCCACAAGACCACTCTAACTGCTTATGAGAAAAGGTATATTACTAAAACTATTGCTTTTCCATGTTCTGTGTACTGTGGGAGATCAGATATAGTGAATGCAGGGTCCATCTGGGTTTAAGTAACCTTTGCACAGTATAGTCTTGCTATGTAAGTGCCTTACAGCTCTATAGAACAATTGTGCAAAAAAACAAACCCGAAACTGACCTGTGTGCTGGTAATTTTATACATAAAATACCTGAATAAAAAGAAGTGGAATAGATCAACAGGAAAAAAAACAAGAGATTGAGTACAGCTTGCTTGACAAGTGCCAGTGAATAAAGCCAAAGATGTGAATCCCACGTGCTCCGCCACCATTCACCTTATGCGCTCACCTAGAGATATTAGCCTATGTTGAAAAATAGGTCTCACTGTGCATTCCCCCTTAAGGGGTTAAGTACCTCCTGGACACCTCCGAGATGGTCACCATGCCGCCTTCCAGAATGGTTTCTCAGGACCACTAAAGCAACCAGCCTCTTCCCAGTGGGTAACTCTCCAACATAGCTCACAAAAAATAAAGACCATCATCGCACTTTCCGCTACATTAAAACAGGTTTTTGTTTTTGTTTTTTGTTTTTTTTTTTTTTTTTTTTTTTTTTTTTAAGATGATAAAATTGCACTCATATTCTTGCGTACTTCAAAATGGTGCACCACAGGATATACCATTTTAAAAGCAGTCGCCCCCCTTAAGAGCATTTCAGATCAGCAGCCTCCAGTATTTAGCTGTTCACCCACTTACTAAGTACATGTCCACTGCTTTTAATATAGCAGAAGGCATGCTGATGGTCTTTATTAGGAACCATTCAGAAAGGAGGCACAGTGACCATTCTGGAGGTGTCCAGAAGGTAATTAACCCCTTAGGGCCTCATTCACACCATATGTGCAGAAAAACTGATGGAAAAACTATGCATATTTGACATGCGTAGAATATTTTGCTCTTGTTCACACCATTTGCAGAGATGTGCATTTTTCTTACATACAGTAGGTCTCTGCAAGGGCACAAAGAAAACAATTGTATTCTATGTCCTGTTCACATAACAATGTTGATGTCATGTAAGTTTCTTTCTTGCACAGAAAAAAAATCTGCACAGCTTGCTCCCTACTGGTGGCTTGCATGTGGAATTTTGAACTAAAGTGGAGAGTTAATAACCAGGAGTTGAAAACAGGAGTTAAGACAGGTGGAGGCTCCTTAAGAATCAGTTTAAAGAACTAGGCTTCAAGTTGAAGCGAAGGACCTCCAAGGTGATATTCTCTGAAATATTACCTGTGCCATGCGCAACACAGGAAAGGCAGGGGGTGATTAGAGAGCTGAATGCATGGCTAAAGACCTGGTGTAGGGAGGAGAGATTTGGGTTTCTAGAGCACTGGGCTGACTTTTCATTGGGGTGCAATCTATATGCTTAAGATGGTTTGCACTTGAATGGAAGGGGTCTGCTGTGCTGGGGGAGAGGTTTATGGGAAGGCTGGAGGAGTATTTAAACTAGGATTGAGGGGGGTGGGTGAACTAGAATTACATCCGGCAGACAGGTCAGTTAGGGGTCAGACATTAATGGAGGGTGGAATGGGGATAGATGGGGGGAGGGTTATGGCAGGTGACAAGAAATTTCCCATGTTGCAAACAGCCATTGGAAACTATAGTGCCATTTGTACTACTAAAAATTATATGAAAAACACCAGAGCAAAATGTAATAATGCATTAAAGTGTTTGTACACCAATGCCAGAAGTCTGCCAAGCAAAATAGGTGAGTTGGAAGCTCTGGTGCATGAGGAGAGCTATGATGTAATCGGTATTGCTGAAACTGGGCTTCAATCCTCACATGACTGGGCTATTAATAATCCTGGCTATGCACTCTTTCGGAGAGACAGGGTAAAAAGGAAAGGTGGCGGGGTCTGTCTCTGTGAGAAGTGATCTCAAAAAGTGTGAAAGAGGACCTGGTTGATGGAGAGTGTGATGAGTCTGAAACATTATGGGTGGAACTGCATATAGATGGGCGTAGTTCAAATCATTGGAGTTTGTTATAGACCACCCAATGTTAACGAGGAGGTGGAGACTCCGCTCCTTGCACAGATGGAAAGGGCTGCAAGGGCTGGGACAGTGCTAATAATGGGGGATTTTAACTACCCAGAAATTGACTGGAGTAATGGCACTGCTGGGACAGTTAAAGGGCAAAAATTTATAAACCTATTACAGGACAATTTTATGGTCCAGTTTATTTAGGCCCCAACTAGAAATGAAGCTCTGTTGGACCTGATAATATCAAACCATGCAGAGCTTATTACTAATGTCCAGATAAAGGAACACCTAGGTAGCAGTGATCATAACATGATTTCATTTGATGTTGGTTGTAAACAAGAAATACATACGGGAAAGATAAAAACACTTTACTTCAAGAGAGCAAATTTTCCAAGGATGAGGGCTGCTCTCCAGGATTTAGACTGGGAGGGAATATTTGCACTGATAAACACAGAACAGAAATGGGAATTCTTCAAAAAGACTGTTTGGGACCTCACTGCAAAGTATATTCCCATGGGCAATAAGTTTAAAAGGCTAAAAACAAAACCTATGTGGCTCACGGCCAAAGTTAAAGAAGCTATAAACAATAAGAAAAGAGCTTTTAAAAATTATAAAAATGAAGGAACACTAGTGTCGTTTAAATGTTACAAAGAATTTAACAGAATATGTAAAAAGGAAATCAAGGATTCAAAAATTCAAAACGAACGACAGATTGCAAAAGATAGTAGGACAAACCCCAAAAAATTCCTCAAATATATTAATAGTAAAAAGGCCAGGTCTGAGCATGTAGGCCCTTTACAAAATCTAGAGTGGGTGACTGGGGACAAAGAGAAGGCAAATTTATTAAATACTTTCTTCAGCTCTGTGTATACAAAAGAGCATGGGGGAGCTCAAGTCCATAATGGGGGTGGTATTGACACAGCCCCGAATGATCCACAATGGCTCAAAAGTGATATGGTCCAGAATTATTTAGACAGAATAAAGGTGGATTGGAGCATGCTCTGCTGGGGTTTTTTGCCTTCCTCTGGATCAAATGAGGGTAAAAATTGGGTATATTGGATTGTACGATATTTTTTATTTGATTGTTTTTAAGGTTGAACTGGATGGACTTGTCTTTTTTCAGCCTGACTAACTATGTAACTATGTAACATGATACCAGTGTTGATGTGGGAGCAGGGCTTATAGAAAACTATGGTTTTCTTTTCGCTCTTCCAGAGACAGGTGCAGAAAAACTCACATCTGTGCACATAGTGTGAACAAGGCCCAAAAAAGGCGCATTGATACCTATTTTTCCATTTAAGTCAATATCTCAAAGAGACCGCATAAGCAAAAGGTGGCAGAGTATGTGGGATTCACGTAAATTTCGATTTATTTGCTGGCACTTGTGATAAACATGCTGGACTTTAGTTTAGTAAATATAAATTGCTAAATACCTTTTCTCATCAGCAGTTAGAGCAGTTTCTTGACTTCTATTAATATCTGGTTAAAGCTTGTAGGAGGACTTTTTTTTTATTTTTCCTCTGACTGTCCTATGAGGATACAGGACCCCTGACGCTCTTTCTGGACAGTGCTGATTGGCCCCGTGCTGATCACATGCACCCTCCCAAGAAAAAAAAAAACTAGCAATACACACCAAACTGAGCATGTGCTTCCTGACGCCATAAACTGTGTTATCAGGAAATTATCAAGGGGCACTGGAAGGAGGGGAAGGATCAAACAGCCTTGGGGTTCCACAGTAAGTATAACCAGCAAGCTTTACTGCATATAAAGACTGATTTTACTGTTGTGGGTTTAGTAATTTAGTTTCTTTTCTGTTGATTTATTCCACTTATTTTTTGTATTTATTTACATTTTATTTGTTTGCATTTATTGTATGAATATTGTATGTTTGAAAAAAAAAATTCCAACACGCAGCCTATTTTTTGTAAATTTGTGTTAAGTAGGTTTTGGGTGCACAATTGTTATATACAGCTGGGCGGCACTTAAAGTGGATGTAAACCCTCAAAAAAATGTTTTATTTAAGACTAGTATCTGTTGCAGCAGAGGATGTATTTTCATCTGTGCCCAGTCTTGCCACGAAGAGCTAATCCAGCTCTGAGCAATCCTCTTCTCTTTCTTCAGTAAGATGAAAACAGACACACACAGAAATAGGTGTTGGTTTCTTCCCCCTTGCTGTGAGTGACAGGTGATTTCCTTATCTCATGCACAAGCATATGAGAGACATTCTGTGTACTTCACATCCCCCCTCCTTTCTTCTCCAGCTCTCTCAGGATTGGCTACTCCACACCTCAGCATGATTGGGCATACTGAATCATGTGGTGACTTTCCTGGGTTTTGTTAGTGATCATGGGGCATAATCCACGAGACCAGCAGAAGTTCAGTGTAAGAAATATTGTGGGCGGGGAGTCTACTGACATCACAAATCCACCCACCAAGCCCTGGACAACAGACCTGCCCACAGAATCCATTGCAGGGCTCCAAACAGCTAAAGGGGAGATATTTGACAGGTAAGGATACATGCAGGAGTGATGTATATCCTTATAGATCAGTACTACGGAAGTAATTTAGAAATTATGAGAGTGGGTTTACATCCAATTTAAATAGTAAAAATATTTGGTGCAAATGAATTGAAAATTCTAATGGGCAGCACAGTGGCTACATGGTTAGCACTTCTGCCTACCAGCACTAGGGTCGCTGGTTAAAATCCCAATCACAGCACTACCTGGCTGGAGTTTGCATATTCTCCCTGTGCCTGTATGTTTTTTTTTTTTTTTGGGTACTCCGGTTTCCTTCCACACTCCAAACATGCTGGTAGGCTAATTGGCTCCTATTTAAATTGGCTCTAATATGCATATAAATGAATGTTAGTTGGGGACCTTAGACTGTAATTTCCTTGAGGGCAGGAACTGATGTGAATGTACAATATATATGAAAAGTGCTGTGTAAATTGATGGCGCTATAGTTGTTCCTGAAATAAAATAAATGTGTGTTTTGTTTTTAGCAGAGGGTATTCTCTTTATCAACCTTTGCATAGTGATAATAGAATACATATCTGTGTTGAAATTTACAGCATTTGCTTTTGTTATTTTTTTTTTTTTTTTTAGATCAAGAACGAATTGCTTTGGGAACAGAAGAAGGACTTTTCTCACTGCATATGAATAATAATGGTAGGGATGTTTGCAGATAAAAGTTAATACTATAGTTGTGATCTTTAAACACACAACTATATTTTTTGCTGGTACTTCAAATTAATTTATGTTTAAGTATGTTTAAAAGGTTCACTTCCACTTATTTACCCATCAGAAACTAACCTAGATACCTTGGCAGGGTTTAGTATCCTGCACATATTTGTGACATCTTGCTCCCAACTCATCCCATCAAAGACTGCTTTGAAATTGGAATTTAAAGCAGAGGTCCGCCCGCCCCTTTGAAAATCAGCAGCTACACATACTGCAGCCGATGTCTTTTAACATTGGGGCACTTACCTGTCCTGGAGTCCAGCGATGTTGTTGCTGCAGCTGATGTTTCAATCAGCTGTCGGGTGCTGCTGCCGCCATTGCCGGTAAGTGCACCTGGCAGTGAAGCCTTTTGGACTGGAGGGGGGGAATCGGATAAGCGGAAGTTCCATTTTTGGGTGGAACTCCGCTTTAAGCATTTTGATTATGGATAATGGCGGTGCTGAGCGGCTGACTTCCTGTGACCAACTGACCTCCGGAAAGCAAGTGGAGATCACTGGAGTAATGGTGTATACTCCAGTAATTCAAGCTTCAGAGGGTGATTTAGCCAGGTATGCTGTATGCAGAGAATTATGCATAAAGTATTTATACCATGGAATTCTATAAGGCTGCTTGAAAATTGCATTGTAGATTAAGACGGAACCAAATTCTGTCAAAAATAGGATACTTGTGTAGGCTCATTGAGTATAAAACAAAAAATATGTAATGGCAGGGCTGATCTGCCAGACAGACTTTATTGTACCAGCGTATAGTTCAGGTATGAACAAATATACGGCCTAAGACTAAATATTCATATGATTTTGTTTTAAATAACCACATGGTATTATAGTAAAGCATCTCTGAGCCCTAGCTTATACCATAGATATGTGAATATGCATTTCCTTACTTCCTTATCCACAATATTGAGCGGCAGCTCTGTTGCTTGCATTTTCTTGTCTTTCTATTTAAGTATATGTATAATTTAGTCTTTTATTTGGGTTTGACTCTTTGGTGCATGTGTAATAGGCCTTTTTCAGACGGAGCAGAACCCATTAAGTGCAACGGCTTGCTCAGAGGGGAATCTCTCGGCTGATCCCTGCTGAGCAGGAGGATGACAGGTCTACTATGCAGAGCAGACATGGACACAGCCCGAGCCCGCTGTTCTCTATGGGGTGGTCGAATGGAAACGGACTGCTTGTCTATTTCCATCCGACTGTCAACCAATTTGATCAGCCATCCGTCTGTTTTTAGTGGCTCATATTCCAGTGGGTGTCATCGGACACATGTCTACTGACATCCGCTGC
Organism: Aquarana catesbeiana; assembly: GCF_042186555.1. Classification (NCBI taxonomy): domain Eukaryota; kingdom Metazoa; phylum Chordata; class Amphibia; order Anura; family Ranidae; genus Aquarana; species Aquarana catesbeiana. The sequence goes on from NC_133334.1 coordinate 111,446,001, forward strand.
TCCATAGAGAACAATGGGTGGTCCGATTAGGTCTGTCTGAAGAACAGTGATACGGGAAGTGCTGCGGGAATATTATCAAGTGAACAGCAGCTGACACACAAACAAACCAAGTCACACCAACATTTATGTAAAACAAGTGCAGCGCTAGAGTCCCAAACAAAAACTAGAATCATGTATGGAACAAGTATAAATCTGTGAAATAATAGAAAAAACCTAAAAGTAATTGTGAATCAACACAATACAGAAACATGTGGGATATACAAAAATGTCTATAATGCAATGTGATATGCTCTGGAGCCAGAGTCCATAAATAAAATCAAAGGAAGTCTTCTCAAAACTTAGATGTAAGGCAACCCCAGGGAGCACGTCACAGACATCAAAAGATTAAGTATTCTTACCAGATCTTGTAGGACATATCTGCCATATAGCAGTACGTCTATTAGAGCTTGTGGAGTCCGCCCGGGTGTTGTCCCTTAGGTCGCGATCACCGATATGGAGGGGTTGTCATGGGTGGAAGTTATCCGCTCACTCGCCTACTCTCCAATTCAGGAACCAAAAGGTCAAAAGGAACCAGTTGAGGATGGAGTCATGGAGGAAAAAAGAAAAAGGCTCCACATGGCGTAGGTCAAAAATTAAGGGATTTCAATGAATAAAAAGCCTTTACAGAGTAAAAAGTGATCACAAGTAAATAAAATGGTGGCAACGTGGGAAGCTGAAACGCCCTACGCGTTTCGACCGAAAAGCCTTCAACAGGGGCATAAAACGGCCTCCCCACATTGCCCATATATATAGATTGTATACACCATTTCAAATTGGCTTGGTCCGCCCCCATAATGGCGGAACCGGAAGTAAGAGGTCAGATATCATAAGCATTTAAAACTGGCCATATATAATAGTAATCTCATACATATTAGCAAAGTACATTGGGCCTGGAGTTGTGAGGGTAGCTCATATGTCTGGCGGGAGTGCAAACAGTAGTGAGAGCCCCGAATGCCAAACCATCAACTCGGCTTGCGTTCCAAGCCTCACATCCACAGTGACTAGAGGAACATATTCTATTCCTAAGGCTTGCGTCCCAAGCCTCACCGATCACGTGACCAGGGTGGAGACAACAGCCAGCAGCCAATGCGCCGCTGGTGTCTCCTTAACCCCTCCACGTGGAGCGTGCGCTCCAAGCCTCATGTGTGGAGGGGGCGAGCAGCCAGCTCCAAGGCTGACATCATCCCCACCGAGGTGATTTAGACCAATAGTTAGCCTGCTGGAATATTAGCCACTCCCCCTCAAGGCGTCTAGGCTCCCCAGTGAGAGGTATAGAAACGGCACCATGGCAACAACAGACGCCGGTACTGAGGCACCAAGGCAACAACAGACACCAAGAAGGGTCCGGCCCATACTCATTGGTCACACACTCAGAGGTGGCCAATCATACGGACCATGTATCAAGTAACATTAAAAACCGACTCAGGGTGGTAATCCGATGTACATAAGACATCACACAAAGGTCATCCTGATATAAGAGTGGACATACCACACTATCTGGCTAAATGACCCGGGTCGCCTAACCCCTGCAGATAAGACAAAGTAATACATGCTTAGGCCCCCGAAGGGAGTGCTAAGCAACGCCACGTTGTCAAACTGACAAGGGAAGGAGCCCAAAGGTCCTGAAAATATAAAGAACTGATATTAGTAACAAATAAAAAATCGTAACCCAAATACAATATTAAAATGGATGGCTAATAAATGAGCCCCCATAGGGCACTAACCCCCTCCCCTATGCCCCAAATGCTGTAAGACAGGTCGATCGCCTAGTCGGACAAGACAGGTCGATTGCCTAAACAAGTAATAGGGCCAAAATTGTGGACAAACCCCCAGATGGTATCACAGGTAGGTGTGATCCATTAAATAAACAACCAACATGAATACACAATGGATGACAACACAAGCCAACCATCCCATGGACGTAAATGTCCTGGTTTCGTTTGACTAGGTTATTCTAAAACGATCCTCTAATCTATCTTAAATAAATAGACCCAGGGTGAAAACGTGATATCCTAGACCATTGAAATGGAACAGGGTAACCAAAGCGTAAGAATCGCATGTACTCAAATACACTTAGGGGGAAGGAGGGGGGGAGGGGGAAACGAAAAACATAAATCTTAACCCAAAAATGTAACACGAATAAGTTAATGAGGAACCCAATAGCACTCATATAGCAACTCCCTGTGAGACAAGGCAAGGAACAAGAAAAGAACAGTAGGTGTGATGCGGCTTGAGAGCAGAGGCGCTTCTCACGCACGGCTGATGAAACTATTAATGTCCCACTCTACATTCATACCGTGTGGTGAAAAGCACCTGAGCTCATAAATCCAATACGTTTCAAGCCGCGACACACCCCTATGACAAGACTCTCCCCTCCAATGGGGGATGAATTTGTCTATAATCAAAAAAGAAGTACCCGTAGGGTCCCTGTTATGACATTCAAGGTAGTGACGAGGAACACTGTGCTTGATACAGCCCTTCTTGATTTTCGCAATGTGTTCATTGACCCTGATGGAAAAAGTTCTAGTAGTGCGCCCGACATATTGTCTCCTACATGGACATGTGATAAAATACACAACATGTCGGGTAGCACATGTAGTAAAATGTTTCATACTTTACTCTCTAGATGTCACTGCAGAGTGGAAAGTCATTGTTTTACGTCTCCCACCTATGTTATGCAGACACACATTACACTTTCTGCAAGGAAAATATCCCTTGCAGTCCTGAAAGAAGTAGGGCGTTTCAGCTTCCCACATTGCCACCATTTTATTTACTTGTGATCACTTTTTACTCTGTAAAGGCTTTTTATTCATTGAAATCCCTTAATTTTTGACCTACGCCATGTGGAGCCTTTTTCTTTTTTCCTCCATGACTCCATCCTCAACTGGTTCCTTTTGAACTTTTGGTTCCTGAATTGGAGAGTGTGCGAGTGAGCGGATAACTTCCACCCATGACTACCCCTCCATATCGGTGATCGTGACCTAAGGGACAACACCCGGGCGGACTCCACGGGAGGTCACCTCCACAAGCTCTAATAGACGTACTGCTATACGGCAGATATGTTCTACAAGATCTGGTAAGAGTACTTAATCTTTTGATGTCTGTGATGTGTTCCCTGGGGTTGCCTTACATCTAAGTTTCCAGTCAACGTCCATTGTTCAAGCTCCTCCTCTGTTTGAGAAGACTTCCTTTGATTTTATTTATGGACTCTGGCACCAGATCATATCACATTGCATTATAGACATTTTTGTATATCCCACATGTTTCTGTATTGTGTTGATTCACAATTACTTTTAGTTTTTTTCTATTTCACAATTTAATACTTGTTCCATACATGATTCTAGTTTTTGTTTGGGACTCTAGCGCTGCACTTGTTTTACATACTGTCTGAAGAACAGGCAGGCGGACCCAATTGGTCCGCAAGTGTGAAAGGGGCTTAAAAGGGTAAGCTCACCTTTCATGACATGTTACACCCATGTTCAAGGTGTAACATGATATGAAACAACGGCCACCAGCTAGCGGGGATCTTCACCCACCCAGCTGCGTCACTTATTGACAGTGTTCTGTAGATGGAAAACTACAAGTCCGGACAGCCTTAGCAGGTCTTGGTTTGTAGTTCTCAATTAACTACCACGGGGCTGTGAGCGCCATGGTGGTTTATTGATTCTTCCTGTCAGTGTATTGTCTTGCTCATACTTCATACGAGCAAGCAGATACACTGAGAGGTCTACAAGAGACCTGTATGGCATCAGCGATCTGCTGATCGCTGGTGTAACACTTTACAGGCTCCTGCAACACAAAATAATAAATGTACATTTTTTTTACCTGCAAAAGATGAACTTATTTAAATTAGTGAGTGATTCAATACTGGTTAATGCTTGAAAGTCACCTTCACAGCTTTGTAAATATGCCCATTTATGTCCTCTTGGTCTATGATAAGTGAGGCTTGCATGTCATTGCATGCGAACATACTTCCTTGTCTCCTAATCTGATTTTACTTGAAAGCAATTCCACCACAGAAATGTAATTTTGTAAAAAAAAAAAAAAAAAAAAATGCCTGAAAATTTTCATACAGTGAAAAACAGTTAAAATAAATGTACAATGTGGGAACTCTTTTACCTGACAAATTTGTATTTTACTTCTTCCAGTCCTATGAAAAACCAAGACCTGCCACATATCCCTTTTATGGTTGGTGACCTGACTTTCTCTATTGCAGTTTAGCAATACAGATTGGTCATCTCCCTGTCCCAAGCTTGTGATTGGACAGTAAAGGAGCATCAGTCTGAGGTCATCATTCTCTCTTCCTGCCAGTATGTTCCTTCACAGCACAGTGCACAGCAGCACATCTAATGGTCTCCTGGAATGGATTCTCCCTAATTCAGTCAGAGTGCTGCTGCTACAGAAGACTAGACTAGTTGCATTTAAAAATACATTTCATGATTTTTAACGAAAACATAACTGCTTTCATTAGTGCGTGTGTATACCAACCCTATCATATGTTAAAGATACAAAGGACTTGAAATCTGCCACCAGAGCTCGAGATGCAGGGTCCTATTCCCCATAATCAGGTAAAAATCCCTTCCCACTGGGGGAATGGGACTATCGTATAACCCTGAAAAGATAAAACATTTATTAAACAATGAACAATATAAGAGAGACCACTGATAGTAGTGTTTTTCATCCCTTGTTGGGATTTAAGAATAAAGTTTGTTTTCCCAAAGTATTATTTAGGTCGACCCTTGCATACCACTCTGAATATTGGAATCTGGACATAAGCTACGTGATCTTGGAAGGATTTAATACCCTGTTTCCCCTAAAATTAGCCCTATCCTTAAAATAAGACCTGGCCTGATATTCGGGGAGGGCTGCAGTATAAGCCCTACCCTGAAAATAAGCCCTGGTAAAGTCCATGTAGAAATATATAATCTGTTTCGTAAAAATGTTATATAATGTCCACTGTGTCTCCTTTTTGTAACTTTATTGTTGAAATTACCTTATTTACAGCATCGCTGGGTGCTCACGTGACCCAAGATATCTTCTCTCCTCCTGGCCCACGTCAGCAGCACCTCCCTCTGCAGTGCTCGGAGTGGGGCTGACATCCACAGGCATCTTAGCCCTTCCCTCGGCAGTGCTCGGAGCGGGGCTGATGTCAGCCGGCATCTTGGCCCTTCCCTCGGAAGTGCTCGGTGCGGGGCTGATGTCAGCAAGCACCTCAGCCCTTCCCTTAGCAGTGCTCGGAGCAGGGAAGAAGAGCTACAATGGATCACGTGAGCGCCCAGCGGCGCTATAAATTAGGTATTTTCAACAATAAAGTTACTAAGGGAGACTCGCTGGACATTATATAATATTTTTTCAAAACTGATTACATATTTTTGGGATTAAAGATGTCATAATGATGACAGGGGACATGGATAAGACATCTCCCGAAAATAAGCCCTAGTGTTTTTTTTTTTTTTTTTGTAGCAGAAATTGATAGAAGACCCGGTCTTATTTTTCGGAAACATGGTAGGTGTTCAACAAAAGTTCTTCTGACGAATTCTTTGGTATGGGTAGTAATATGCAGTTTAGCATACAATGGGGTTTATTTACTAAAGCTAGAGAGGGCAAAATGAGTCTAAATTCTGCAGAAAAAACAGCTTGTTTAATTAAGCTTTAGCAATACAACCGGGAAGCTGATTTGTTTCTCTGCAGAATTGTGACTAATTTTGCCCTCTCTAGCTTTAGTAAACAAACCCCAATTTGTCTATATACAAGGGCATTTTGAGTTATTTTCTAATCTCTGCAACGGTTGGCGGTAAGGGTGAGGTAAATTACCTCATCATAGTCCAGCTCACAGTCAATAGGCATTTGTGTATCTTACATTGAAGATATTTTTATGTTTTAGCCAGCTGTGGATATTAGATTCATGGCTGAATAGAAATAACAAAGATATGGTAGGGCTTGTCATACCATACACATCATTTACTACCTGGTCCCAAAAGGTAGAAATTTTGGGGCAGTGACATAGCTGATTGGCTGGAGTCAGTCAATGAAGATCACATTTTGGACATTTTGAAGAAGTGGGAGTGGTATTAGTAAGGAATGGGGCATGCAGGTTTCATGGACATTTTTTTTTTTTTTTTTTTTTTAATTGGGTTTCCCTTCATATTTCATTGGCAAGTATCCTGTGTAATATCTTATTGTAGCATTCTAGTACCTTATCCACCAGCTCAGGAAAGTCCTTATTCCAGATTTTTAGGTTGGTGGTCAAGTCTGCTTTTGTGCAATACATGCTTGGCGTCTTATAGAGATCTAAGATAAATAAGTGCTTTCGTAACAACTGATAGACCAATTTAAAAGCCTTCTGCTTATATTAACTGCAGGATTTTGTATAGTCAGTCACAGATTAATGAAAAATTGTTGTGGTGTTATGTGGAGCTCTTGGGGGACTTCCTGAAAAGATTTAGGTTTAAATGTGTTGGGAGAGAAAAGAGAAATGTTTGACATTTTTGTTGTCAGATGGTTACACTGCATGCTTCCTACTCTGAGGAAATATAGGGTGGCCATGCATAAGTATATAGATATGCATGGGGGGATTCCAGTTTTTGCATACCTCTTGCAATGCTATAATAGTGACCCAGAAAATAAAGTTGCATTTGACAGTGTCCTATGACTTGCCGGAGCCAAGGAGGAACCTAAGCATTCCTTGGCTATTTTTAACTGTCGCTGTAATTTGAGGCTGCCGGGGACCAGGGTACATTGCTGCTATGCAGAAGTCCCTGCATAGCTGGGGATTAAATTATCCGCAGCAGTAGAAAACTGTGGGGCATCTCTGAACAGAAGTACTGAGGGGGAGACCCAGGGCACACGACCCCAGTGCCTGGCTTTAGTGATGCTCATGTTTGCAGAAATTAAAGATCCAATCTAGAGTAGGTATAGGCAGGCAAAATGATAAACCCTGATCTCTGGAAGGTTTATCTTCAACTCCACTCAGGAGACAAGTTTAGAAATAGAAATAAATGTGGGCTTTTATTGTGTAAAAGGATGCCATGGCTTTAGTTTTGCATTTGTAAATGTTTGTATTTTAGTAATACCGGGATGGACAACAGATGGACAAAGCTCATCATTTTAACGAGGTGGCATCTCCTGAAGCGTGAAAGAGGGAGTCGCACCTTACACCTTCAGCTCTCCCCCCAATTCTCCCAATCTGAGGGGGTTAATTCAAAGAATATAGCAAAAATGGGGTTCTTGCCTATCTTCAGTCCTAAAATGGGTAATAGGATCCTTTGCTATATATAGCAAAGGTAGTTGACCGACTAGCTCTTTAGCAAAAAAGGAAAGTACAACAAGGGGAAAAGGTGGGGGAGGACAAAAGGGGAATGTGCCCTGTGGATGTGGTGGGCACACTGGGAGCTTTGGTCAAACTATTCTCCTGCTGTCTTACTGATGAGTGAATGCAGCATCGCTCCTGTCAGTAGAAGCAGGGGCCTTGACGGCTGTTGGAGGGGAGGATTCTGCATCCTCCTCCCTCCAATAGCAGCATGCAGTGGGCAGAAGAGAGTGGGCACTCATTGAGAACACACCTCAGTCTCAGGACTGTGCCCCTTGGAAGTGAGGGCAGACTTCTGGTCTCTTTGCCATGTGACAGATCACATAACCTGAGATGGTAAGGAGGAGATGCTGCCTTCATTGACTGCTTGCGCCATTCAGAAGGTGGCCTGAACAGTGAGTACACAATAGGTGTGGGAGCAACTTGGCCCTTGACCTTCTCAGAACCCTCCCAGGAGCCCTTTAGCATCCTCCCTCCTTTAGATCCCTTCAGTTCACCTTGCTCAGAGCCCCCTCCCAGGACCCATCTCCTTCATCCCATGGACATAGATGCCAAAGTAGTCCTGCTCAGACTGACACCACCAATGGAGGGGCGTTTTTCTCAGTCGTTCATTGACAGACACAGCCTTCTTTATTCCTAACGATAGGGTTATATCGCCTCTGCAGGAGTAGGACTAGGCAGAACAAAAAAAACAAAACACTTTGCCACTCCCATGGGCCATCCTCAGTCCGTAAATAACCCCTTCCCTGCTCTAGGTATTCAGTTTATTTCTGCCTAGCCAGGAGTAAGGACTTAGTTCCCTGCTGGGATTGCTATTCCTGGGAATTTTTTGTTTGTTGTTTTTTGTTTTTCCTGGATTTTTTCCGGTGAGATCTCCAATCAGCTGCCGGGCTGGGCGACAGACTGGACACTTGGTCCAGGGATCACCCCAGTTTGGCCAGCGAGCGCGTGCAGTCCGCAGCTACGCGCTAGGTTGACCATGACATAGCCCCACTGGACAGGCGCTGGCCCTGCGAGTTAAACGTCTTGCGAGGACGCATACGACCTGGTCTTGGCCTGTGTCGCAATGTTCCTCAGGGCCGACAGCCCCCCACTTTGATGAGGAGGATCTGTCCGGGAGCGCTATCTGCGCATTTCGCTGGAGAGGTAAGTAGTCCCCTCCTCTCGTTCCCTGGAATGGTGTGGGACGCGGGTACTCCCTGGGGTGGTCGGTCCCTCTGGGGTTCTCCTCCACCCCCCCCTCCCACATCCCCCCCCCCTTTCCTGTGTGAGGCCCAGGCTTCTGGCCTAGGGACTTTTTGGGACACATGGCCCTTTTTTCCACCCTCAGGTTGTATTGGGGGGGTATCTGGTGGTTAGGCCTGGGAGGCGGGTGATCGGGGATCCTACTGTCTAATTTAGGCTGCAGCTTTGCGGCCTACAAGCTAGGATCGGTCCGGTCCCCCCCGCAGGCCGCACAAAAAATTTGGGCCGCGGTTTTGCGCCCTACTGGCAGAGTGTCCGGTCCCCCCGCGGGCCGTGTGCTTGCGGCTAAAAATTTGACCCGCGGTTTTGCCTACTGGCTCTTGTCACTCCGGTCTCCCCGCGGGCTGCGCACTGCAGCCGGCATCCGCAAATTTAGGCTGTGGCTTGCGGCCTACCGCGGTCCGGTCCCGCCGCGTGCTTGCGGCGGGCGGCCAGAAATTTATCCTGCGGCCCTTTCCTGAGGGGTGGCACTGCGCATGTCTGTGCCCCCTGTGAGGGGCCTCAGTCGGCATCCCCTATGTGGACTTCGGAGGGGGGGGGCCTGGTGGGTGGGACCCCCATATCCCCTCTGACTTTTTGGTGTGGCGCTTAGGCAGATAGCCTAGTATAGGTCACTCCTTGCCTCCCCTACCTGTTGAACAATCCTACATCTGTGCAGGAACCTTTCAAGATGGGGTATGCAGCGGTGGCTGCGGGGGAGGGCCGGTACCCTCTTTGATAAGTCATCTTGCGTGACAAAAGCGTTCCCTTCGCTCTTATTTTGATAAATGTGTCCATGAAGACTGGGAGTGTCCAAAGTGCCTTTTGTGTTTCCAAAAAACGCTTGCTGGAAGGTAACCCTTTGGGGAGTCCCCCCTTCAGAAGGGGACTGTTAAACCAGTAGTGAACCCCTCTGTCTCTAGGCTGCTCGAGGCAACCATGGCTCCAATGGAGGAATCTCTGGCTTCTATGGGCCCAGCTGGCATACCTGGAGAGGGGGAGCAGAATCTCTCTGCCTTTGCTGCTTAGGGACCTATTGGGTAGGCGCTGCGGTTTGTCCGCTATGCCTCTTGGCTGCATTTCCCCTGGTTTCTGAGTCTGTTGCCTCAGTGGTGCTTAGACATGTATTTTTTGGGGGAGGGGGGCTACTCTAAATAACTTCATGTCGTGTCTTGAGTTTGTCCAGTTATAAGATAGTTTTCCGGCTGTGTTCCATCAAAAAAGTGGCTTCCAATGGTTGTCTGTCTCCAGACTGCTGTTCTCCGCGGGGGGCTGTGCAAGCCCCGTTGCGGCAGAGTGTGATTGTCCCGGTTCCCGTGCTGGGAACAGTGTCATGGGTTTTATTCTAACCTGTTCTCAGTCTAAAAGATGGAGGGAAGGGTACATCTAATTCTGAAACCTTAAGGCCCTGACTTGCCTTGTGTGGGTACAGGAGTTCAAGATGGAGTCCACGCAGCAGTGGCACTCCATCATGAGGTCTTTCTGACTTCTACGACATCACAAATGCTTAAGCATTCTGTTATGTGCCTGACTCCAGCACTTCCTATGTCTTGTTGTGGTTGCGGAGCATTATCGGTGCGTGGGGCGCGTGGTGTGGTCCTTTTGATCTGGCCACCACTCTTTGTGTTTGAACGAGGTGTTGGCCCCGGATCTGGCATGGTTACGTCAGTGGGGGTTGGCGGTCCTGGACTGCCTGGGCGATCTTCTGCGCCGACTTCTAGATTACCCCCAGGAGCAATGTAGTTCCTATACAGACTTTCTCTGATTTCAGTTGGCGTCTATACTATCGAAAGTCTGCTTTGGCCCTGGAACATTGGTTTATCTGAGCCTGACCGGGCTTCAGCTCTGGCCAGCGTGTTTCTTCCCCTGGATAGACTCCAGAAGTGGCATGCAGCGTTTTTCCATTATTATCCGGCAGGTGGGCTCCTCTGCGGATCTACATGTGGGTGTTGGGTCTGATGGTATCTACCCTTTTTTTTTTTTTTTTTTTTGAGGCAAGGTCATTTGCACCGTTCCATGTGGGCTCCCTTCGGGGAGATCCTGGCATAATGGGACAAATGCCCAGGGTCCCTGAACAATCAGATTCGGCTGAGTCAGGAAACCAGAGGTTCCCTAGTCCAGTGGCTTCATTCTCCGGTTCTTCAGTAGGAAAGATCCTTTCTCCCCTTGTATTGAACAGGGAGACCACCAATACCAGTCTGTCCAGGTGGGGAGATGTCCTGGGACAGAGCTCGGCTTGGGGTCATTGGACATTGGTGGAATCCGGGGCTACCGTGTAATATCCCGGAACTTCAATTGATCGGACTAGGTCTTGATCACGGACAGCTAGACTTCGGGGGCTCACAGTATGGATCCAGTCGGACAAGGCAACAGCGGTGACTTATGTCCCTCACCAAGGTGGGCCAAAAAGGCTGTTGGTGACCCTGGCTGTTGCCAGTATCCTCCTCCGGTGGGCAGAATGTCTAGTTCTGGCCCTTTTCCGCCATACGCATTCCAGGACTGGATCACTGTCAGACAGATACCTCAGTTGGCTAGGGTTGGGCCACGGGGTGGGACCTTCTCTGGGCCATGTTTCATCATATTTGTCCTCGTTCCTTTTAGGTGGCTCCGTTTCCGAACTCCATTTATGGAGGGATGAGCAGGAATTAGGCCTTGAGTACCATAGAGGGCCAGGTGTCGGCCTGGGCGGTCTTCTTCAGCATCTCCTGGTCTCGCACTCCCTGGTGCGTGCCTTTTGTGTTCAAGTGATTAGACACCTGTTTCCACCGGGGCTGTTTCACCCACCACCGTGGGATCTGAACTTGGTGTTTTCAGTTCTCCAAGGCCTCTCTATCTTTCTCTCGAAATATTCAGGAGGTTTCACTGCTTACTCTGTCTCGTAAGGTGGCCTCTTTGTGGCTATCACCTCGGACAGAATCGAACAGATGTTTCTGGGCTATCCTGTCAGCGATCGGTTTCCTCCTTTCCCGGTTATGGCGCATTCTTCTCGGGCACTTAGTGTTTCTTGGACCTTCTGTCATCAGGCGGCCGTTGCGCAAGGCGTTAGCAAGGCGGCCACTGGTTGTCCGTGTACATTTTCAAGTTCGACGAAGTGGATGGTTTGGCATCTGTGGATGCCTCTTTTGGCTGCAGGTTTTTTTGCAGGCCGCTGTTTAGAGGGTCTATTCCCTCTTGAAAGGGTATCATTCAGGTGGGGTTCCAGCTTGTCCTGGGTGAAGCTCCTGTTACCTGGTTGGCTCTTGTATAGCCTCGGGATTTTTCATTTTCCCACCCCTCGTGTTGGCACTTCTTTGGGACGTCCCTATCGTTAAGATTAAAGAAGGCTGTGTCTGTTAATGAACGACTGAGAAAATAGGATTTTTTACTTACTGTAAAATCCATTTCTCTGAGTTCATTGACAGAACAAGCACCCACCCCTCTATGGAGTTTTTTTTTTTTTTTTTTTGATACTTCTGTTACTGCTTGCTACTAAACTGAATACCTAGAGCAGGGAGGGGGTTATATACGGACTTAGTTCGGCCCATTGGAGTGGCCAAGTGTGTTTTTTTTTTTTTTTTTTTTTTTTGCTTTTGTTCTGCCTAGTCCTACTCCTGCAGAGGCGATATAACCCTATCGTTAGGAATAAAGAAGGCTGTGTCTGTCAATGAACTCAGAGAAAAGGATTTCACGATAAGTAAAAAATCCTATTTTTCCCCACTGACCCTGGGGAAGCGCCATTTTTCCTCTTGGCAACACCACCGACGCAGGAACGTTTTTTTTCCTTCCAGTGACACCACTGACACAGGGACATATATTCCCTTCCAGGGACACTACTGGCACATTTTTTTTCTTCTAGGGACACCAACAATGCACAGATTATTTTTTTCTTTTCAAGGACACCAAAGACGCTGGGAATTTTTTTTTTTTTTTTTTTTTCCTTCCAGTGCCGCCACTTACATTTTTTTTTTCTTCACTACTGTTAGCCCTATAAGTGTTCACTGATTTTTAAAACTCCTAAAGTGATTGTAAAGTCTTGTTTTTTTTTTCCTAATAAAATAACGACCATGTTATACTTACCTGCTCTGTGCAGTGGTTTTGCACAAGGCAGCCCGGATCCTCCTCATCTCAGGTCTCTGGCTGGAGCTCCTGGCCCCTCCCTCCTGTTGAGTGCCCCCACAGCAAGCAGCTTGCTGTGGGGGCACCTGAGCCAAGCTGCAGCTCCATGTATCCATTCAGACACGGAGCTGCAGTTTGGCCCAGCCCCCCTCTCTCTACTGATTGGCTAACTGAGTTTGACAGCAGCAGGAGCCAATGACGCCGCTGTTGTCTCAGCCAATCAGGAGGGAGAGTCCTGGAAGGACGAGGCACTCGTGGACATCGCTGGATAGAGATGGGGCTCAGGTAAGTATTGCTGCACACAGAAGGCTTTTTATCTTTATGCATAGAATGTATGAGGATAAAAAGCCTTCTGTCTCTACAATCACTTTAAGTTAGATTCAGTGTACCAGTAGAAATGCATGTTATAACTGTCTGAACTGAAACCTACAGATGAAGTGCTGCCTTTGCTGTACATCAAAATGGATTGACTTCTTTTTCTAAAATTTTGTCTTCTTTAGAAATCACTCAGCTAGGAGATTGTAAGAGAGTAATTTCCTTGCGCTCAATCTCAGAAGTCCAGCAGCTGGTTGTGCTTGGTGGAAAGAGTCACAGTGTTCGCCTCTTCTTTTGGGACCAGATACCAGACTCAACTGGAGTGAAGATCCCTGAGGCAAAGGGATGTCAGGCTATTACATCTGGTCTGGTTTGCCAAGGCTCCACAGCTGTTCTCTGTGCTGCTTCTAAGCGTCAAGTCATCTGCTTCCAGTTGACAAACCGTAAGGGTCCTCCACGGAAGATTAAAGAGTTCCAGGCACCTGGAGTGGTGCAATGCATGGACCTTTTGGGGGAACGAGTTTGTGTTGGTTATTCCTCTGGATTTTCTTTTTACCCTCTCCTAAATGAAGGAGCTCCATTCAACTTACCCCACCCAGATGAACCTAAACTATCTTTCCTGGCACAGACTGCCCATGATGCTCTTTGTGCGGCAAGGCTTACCCTTAGTGAATACCTACTGTGCTTTTCCACATTTGGAGTCTATGTGAATGCCGATGGTAAAAAGTCTCGATCTCAGGAGATTATGTGGCCTGCACCCCCACTTTCATGCTGTGAGTATTCTATTATGTTGGTGTGGTGTCTGCTGTGGTACTGCTCTCTGTGGTTATCTAATTTTGTGTTTAGTGTTTAATGTGGCTCTTGCCTTTATTTTAAGATGTTAAAAATGGCCAAATGGAAAAACATTCTTTTCTTCCAAATCCAATAATCCGCTTTTGTCTGGTCAGGCATACTATCCAGGATAAAGGGGTCTAGAGTGCCTGTAGGTAGCAAAATCAAGTGGATGACTTTTCCATGTACATCTGATATTTGCTTATTCACATCAGTTTTTTTGTAATGGACCAGTAAAGAAGAAAAAAATATGTACAAAAGAGTTGACCCCCTGGCAGAAGGTTGTGGCTTTGTGTCTCTGTTTGGGTCAATTGATGTAATCCAGCCCTTAATAACACACACTTTTTTTTTTTTTTTTTTTTTTTGCCAGCTGTTTAAATATAGTCTTGAACGTAGAACTTGCTCTGGTGTATGCAAACTTTTGTGTGCTTTCTATAGGTGTTACAGTACAGAATGTGAACACAGAACAAAGTATTCATCTGCATCTCATCGATATCCATGTAGTTTGAAACTGTAGCTAAGTGGATGGTAAACTGTTATTTCCAGTGTTGGAGAGCCATCAATTATGGCTCTCCAACACTGCGTGTGTGTGCTAGATAGCAGTTTTTGTGCTTTTATTCCTCTCAAAATTGAAAGACTAGTATGACGAACGCTTTTATTCATCCTAGTAAAGTTTAATATGGCTCTTTAAGTGGGAGTGGAATTATCTGCTGTCATTGGCAGTAGGATGGAAAGAGCCTAATCCTATTACTTTGTGGCCAGGTCGTTTTAGTTTTAAGTATTATCTTGGTAGGTTAAAAAGGTTTTAGTTGACCCATAGCTCATACCACTTTTACCAGCCTGACCTTCCCTCAATTAACTACTTTCTAGTGCGTGAAGCTCACTAGTTTTAATTATTCGATCAGCTTTTTCCTTTTTTTTTTTTTTTTTTTTTTTTTTTTTTTTTGTGAATCCTATTGGGGAAATGTCACTTATTCTTATGAAGATGCAGCAGAAACTGAAAGGAAATGTCTGCAATGTAAAAGGTATTCTATTTTTAGACATTTTTGACACTTCCAGGTGTCACTGTAGTTTGTGTCCTCTTTGGAAGAAATACCTTGTATTTCTTTTCAGTAACAACTCAAAATTTTGGATTTCTTTTCATTTTCATTGCTGGGGACAATGAACAAATTTTATGTGTGTGTGTGTATATATGTATGTATGTGTGTGTGTGTATAAAATAAAAATGTAGTTTTGGGTGTTTCACTGGTAAGTGTGAAGTCAGGATGACTGATCATGACTAAATATGACTGATTACCGGTATTTGTCCTGCAGCATACACATCTCCTCACCTGACGGTTTTCAGTGAAAACGCAGTGGATATTTTTGATGTACGAAAAAGTGAGTGGATCCAATCTGTTCATCTCAAGAAGGTAAGCTTTGTCAGCATGTACATACATCTGAAGTATTCAATTTGATTGAATTTCATGAAGTGCACAGTTTTTGTTCTACAGGAAACCAGAGCAGTGCACACTATTGCTGTTCATGTGCGATAACAAGACATTAGTCCAACATAGTTTGGCAATTTTTGCATTACATGCACAATCGTAGGCTGCTTTTAAGTTTGTAAATCAATAAAAGTTTATAGGCACAGGCAAGTCCCAATGGGTGTTCACTCGTGATGCAAATTTTCATGCAGGTGACAACGTGCAGAACTTTAACCACTAACACTAGCCGCTCACCTCATCGACCCCTGAATAAACAGGTCAAATGCGCTTTCCCATACAGGGTTAATGAATGACATTCCATTAGTTCTATATCACAGGCAACACTGAAATTCCGCTGGTCTTGATTTCCTTATTAGGATTAGCAAAACTCCACCCAGGTAAGGTACTGCCTGTCAGTGACTGCTCCCAGGGGACATGTACGACGCCTCTTTCCCCCCCCCCCTGCTGGTCACCTCAACACTCATTGGAGATACAGAACGGGGGGGGGGGGGGGGGGGCGTCATACGTGTCCCCCGGGAGCTGTCGCTGACAGGCAATACCTTACATGGATGGATGGAGTTCTGCTAATCCCAATAAGGAAATCGGGACCAGTGGAATTTCAGTGTTGCCTGTGATCTAGTTCTAATGGAAAGTCACTCATTAACCCTGTATGGGAAAGTGCATTTGACCTGACTGTTCAGGGGTCAATGCGATGAGGTGAGCGGCTAGTGTTGGGAGGTTCTGCACGTTGTCACCTGCATGAAAATTTTCATCACGAGTGGACACCCATTGGAACTTGCCTGTGCCTATAAACTTTTATTGATTTACATTTATTATTTTAGCTCTGCACTAACTTTTTATATGATTAACACTGGGATTTGATATTTTGGCCTAGAGTGTCAGCAGCTTATATATTTTTATATTCAGTTATTTTGCGCTGATTGATTCATAGTTGGCTATATCTCACAAAAGTGAGTACACCCCTCACATTTTTGTAAAAATTTTATTATATCTTTTCATGTGACAACACCGAAGAAATTACACTTTACTACAATGTAACGTCGTGAGTGTACAGGTTGTATAACAGCGTAAATTTGCTGTCCCTTAAAAATAACTCAACACACAGCCATTAATCTCTAATCCGCTGGTAACAAAAGTGAGTACACCCCTAAGTGAAAAGGTCCAAATTGGGCCCAATTAGCTATTTTCCCTCCCCAGTGTCATGTGACTTGTTAGTGTTACAAGGTCTCAGGTGTGAATGGGGAGCAGGTGTGTTAAATTTGGTGTTATCCCTCTCACTCACTCATGCTAGTCACTGGAAGTTCAACATGGAACCTCATGGCAAAGAACTCTCTGAGGATCTGAAAAAAAAGAATTGTTGCTCTACATAAAGATGACCTAGGCCATAAGAAGATTGGCCAGACCCTGAAACTGAGTTGCAGCATGGTGGCCAAGACCATACAGCGGTTTAACAGTACAGGTTCCACTCAGAACAGGCCTCGCCATGGTCAATCAAAGAAGTTAAGTGCACGTGCTCAGCGTCATATCCAGAGGTTGTCTTTGGGATATAGACGTATAAGTGCTGCCAGCGTTGCTGCAGAGGTTGAAGGGGTAGGGGGTCAGCCTGTCAGTGCTCAGACCATACGCCACACACTGCATCAAATTGGTCTGCATGGCTGTCATCCCAGAAGGAAGCCTCTTCTAAGGATGATGCACAAGAAAGCCCGCAAACTGTTTTGCTGAAGACAAGCTGACTAAGGATATGGATTACTGAAACCATGTCCTGTGGTCTGATGAGACCAAGATAAACCTATTTGGTTCAGATGGTGTCAAGCGTGTGTGGCGGCAAACCAGGTGAGGAGTACAAAGACAAGTGTGTCTTGCCTGCAGTCAAGCATGGTGGTGGGAATGTCATGGTCTGGGGTTGCATGAGTGCTGCCAGCACTGGGGAGCTACAGTTCATTGAGGGAACCATGAATGCCAACATGTACTGTGACATACTGAAGCAGAGATGTTCCCCTCCCTTCGGAGACTGGGCCGCAGGGCAGTATTCCAACATAACGACCCCAAACACATCTCCAAGATGACCACTGCCTTGCTAAAGAAGCTGAGGGTAAAGGTGATGGACTGGCCAAGCATGTCTCCAGACCTAAACCCTATTGAGCATCTGTGGGGCATCCTCAAACAGAAGGTGGAAGAGCGCAAGGTTTATAACATCCACCAGCTCTGTGATGTCATGGAGGAGTGGAAGAGGACTCCAGTGGCAACCTGTGAAGCTCTCGTGAACTCCATGCCCAAGAGGGTTAAGGCAGTGCTGGAAAATAATGGTGGCCACACAAAATATTGACACTTTGGGCTCAATTTGGACATTTTCAATTAGGGGTGTACTCACTTTTGTTGCCAGCAGTTTAGACATTAATGGCTGTGTGAGTTATTTTGAGGGGACAGCAAAATTACACTGTCATACAAGCTGTACACTCACTACTTTACATTGTAGCAAAGTGTAACTTCTTCAGTGTTGTCACAAAAGATAGAATACTAAAATGTGAGGGGTGTGCTCACTTTTGTGAGATACTGTATATATACTTTTAAGTTTGAACTTTAGGCAGATATAGTTGACAGGAAACATGCTGACAGGAGGATACTCTGCTGACTGCTCTGTTCTCTCCTCCTGTCAGCATGCTTTCACTGTACAGTCAAAAGGTTTAGGGTAAAGTGGAGCAGTAAAATCGTCTTTTTTTTTTTTTTTTTTCGGTAAGTGATGTTCTGCAAATAGTTATGCTGTGTAGCAGAGCAGTGTAACTCAGGGATAGAAAAAAATACAAATTCTTTTGGAAAATACTGTTCTGAACCTTATTCAGGCCCTTGATTTATTTAAAAGAGAAGAGTGGGAATTTAAAATAACAATCCTACTCCCCTAGATGGCTGCAGCACCGATCCCAGCTACAGCTGCCCCCCCACCACCTCTAGACTAGGAACTGAGTGATCAAAGACCACCGATCGTTCAGTTCTCCGTCTTATGTGAGCAGAGAGCCAGTGACGGCTTCAGCCCAGTGTCGGCTGAAAACTGGTCATAGCAGTGCAGAACTAAGTGCACTCCTGTGACCCACATAAGAAGTAGGGTCAAAAGAGCTTTGGCCCTACTTTTTTCCTTTTTAAAGGTTTCAGGCATGTCTCCTCTTTCCAGCCTTTCCTCCAGACTAAACATTAAGTTCCTGAAGTCTCTCCTGTTTTATCCCTCAGACCTTTTAGTATTCTAAATGAGGTCTAGCTAAAGATCTATATAATGTCATCAGGTCCTCCTTCCCCCTGCTGGTGGTCCCTCTGGTGAGGCATCTTAGAATTATATTTGCTTGTCCCACTGCATGGGCACACAGTTTGCTCATTTTCCTCTGTAGTGCTGGTCAACACTGTCCCCCAATATTGTACTCCTATCAGGGAATTATTTTCCCTAGGTGCATTAATTTACATTTAGAAACCTTTAACTGCAATATATATCTTGCTGCATATCCACTGGACCTCCCAAGGGTTAAGTCCTAACTTTTGTTTTGGATCATTATGTGGGATTGTATCAAATGCCTTGCTGAAATCCATACCCACAACACCACTCGTCTAAAAGATTA
Source organism: Aquarana catesbeiana (assembly GCF_042186555.1). NCBI lineage: Eukaryota > Metazoa > Chordata > Amphibia > Anura > Ranidae > Aquarana > Aquarana catesbeiana. The sequence continues at coordinate 111,464,903 of NC_133334.1, forward strand.
CAGATATAGTCAATATTATTCTTATCAGTAGTGATTCCATTAAAGGAGTTAAAAAGTTATAAAGGCAGAAGGTTTTTTTTTTTTTTTTTTTATCTTCATACATTCTATGCATGAAGATAAAAAAACCTGTGTGTAGCAGCCCCCCTAATTGGTTACCTGAGCCCAATCTCTCTCCAGCGATGTCCACGAATGTCTTAGCCATCCGGGACACTCCTGATTGACTGAAACACAGCAGTGGCACCATTGGCCAGTCAGCCAATCAATCAGGGGAGAGAAGGGTCAGGGCTCCATGTCTGAATGGACACAGAGCTGTGACTCTGCTCCAGTGCCCCCCATAGGAAGCTGCTGTTTGTGGGAGCACTTAATAGGAGGGAGGGGCCAGGAGCAGCAAAGAGAGACCCTAGAAGAGGAGGATCCAGGCTGCTCTGTGCCAAACCAATTGCACAGAGGAGGCAAGTAGAACGTTTAAAAAAAAGAAAAGATTAGTCTATAAGATCACTTCTTTAACTTGACTACAACCGATGTTAAACTCGCTGGCCTGTAATTGCCAACTTTTACCTTGCTGCCCATTTTGTGGATAGGTACAATGTTAGCTGTCCACCAGCCACTGGAAAATTCTCCTATTAGAAGAGATTGAATAAAAAGATCTGTTAATGGTCCAACAACTATATCTCCCAAGTTCTCTTAGAACTCTGGGATGAATACCATCGGGGCCCATTATTTTGTTAATCTTTAACGGAGCCAGTTCCTCTGCTAGCTCTGTCTCCAGAAATCCTAAAAATGAAACCGCCATTACTAGAACCAATATGATTCCCCAACTTGTTATTGTTGGTGCAATCGAGTTCTGAGAAGACTGAACTGATAAGGCTATATTTACCTACCTCACTTATATGGAGTGATTAAACCTTTGTCTATGTAAGAATTAAAAACGAATGATAACAGTGCGAAAAGATAAACAATTGCAGAAAAGAAATGTTAGAATGATTAGAAATTACCAAATATGTCTAGTGAGGTTACAGGTACAGTGTTGCTTAGGCTGCAAAGATAACTAAGGCCCCTTTCACACTGGACGGATCCGTGTTGATCCGCCCCGTGTTTATCCGCTGCTCAGCGGGGATTGCTCCGTTTTCCCCAGCTGAGCAGGCAGATGACAGGGCGGGACCCGCACACTGTGCAGGGACCGCCCTGTCAGATCTCCGCTCTCCCCTATGGGGGATCGGAGGAACACGGACCGTCTGTCCGTGTTCATCCGATCCGCTCTGCAGACGGATAGAAAAATAGGATTTTCTTCCATCCGCAGAATCGGACGAGAGCGGAGCCGGACAACATCGGGTGTCAGCGGATGTACATCCGCTGACACCCGCTATCCCATAGGGATGCATGTATGTCCGTATTTCATCCGAAAACGGATGGATGAAATACGGACATACGGTCCGCATGTGTGAAAGGGGCCTAAGACTAAACTCAGATATGGTTACAATGGACATACACAGGCTGTTACTTGAATCTTAGGCAAAATCTTAATATAGAAGAAAAGTAGGGAAAAGTAAAGAGAGATAAGGGAATACATTACACAGAGATCTTACGTGTCCAGTGATAAGGAGATTTTTATACCTACCTCACTTATACGGAGTGATTAAACCTTTTCCTATATAAGAATTAAAAACGAACGATAACAGTGCGAAAAGATAAACAATTACATTTATTTATACCGAATAGGAACGTTGGAGATTACCACATACAAAGTGGAGGATACAACCGTAAAACAGAGACCAATGATACAAAATATTGCTATAATGGTCATACACATGCTAGCTAGAGATTAATAATATATTAAGGCAAAACCCTACAGTAGAAAAGGTTACAGAAAAGAAAAGAGACAGAAGATAATAGAGATACATTGTATAGAGAAGTCTTACGTAACCATCCTTCATCTAGACCGTCAGCACAAGAGAATGGGCAGTGATCTGTGCTGCAATATATACACTTGTAAACCCCCCCTTCCTTCTATATGCCAAAACTGCTACATTGAGTCAATGGGGGTGGGGGGCTCTCTTACCAATTACCATATCATGACCAGGTTATTCCTGTTCCCTTCACACCTCCCACCTCCTTTGAAGTGACACTGTACTATCAGATGGTCAGATAGCCACTCCAGATAACATTCCACAGCAGGGCAAGATGTCTCTGTTGATTCCAAACTAGGGTTCTCAAACTATAGTCATTGAAAAGTCACTGCAAGTAACATTAATAATAAAGTCCATCACCTTCAGGGCCCAAATCTCCACCACACCAGTCCATGAGGCTTAAGAGAAAGGACAGTGATCTGTGTCCCATTATATACACACTTATAACCCCCCCCCCCCCCCTCCATATGCTAAAACTGCTACATTGAGTCAATGGGGGTGGGGTGCTTTCTTACCAGCTACCATTTTATGCCTGTTCCCTTCCCACCTCCTTTGAAGTGACATTATTCTACCAAATGGTCTGAAAAGAGGCTTTTGTCAGATAACTACTCAAGATAAAATTCCACAGCTGGGTATGGTGTCTCTGTTGCTTCTAAACATGTTCTGAAACTATAAAGTCATTGAAAGATCACTGTAAGTCACATTAATAATAAAGTCCATCACCTTCAGGGCCCAAATCTCCACCACAGTCCCCCCTGAAGTTCATTTTTGAACTTATGCCCTCCCTCAATGATCCTGTACCCACCCACAACAGTCCAGAAGCCCCGACCCTTCCCCACCACCACTGAGGCCTCCTCTTCCTTTCTTGAACACGCCGGAACCCATCGAGGTAGACTTGAGACAGCAAAGCAATCCTGTTGTCTTTGAGACTTCACATCCGAACCATGAGTGCCTGTACTGCAATGTTTCATCGCGCCCCCCCCCCCCCGCCTTGGAAGAGCGGAACTTCTACGATGGCGGGATCCTGGAATATCTAGTCCTGTAACTAGGGAATATGCTGTAATGATTGTAACGATTGGATTGGACCGCGAGACAGCACTTTTCAGCATGGTGAAGGAAAGTTCAGGAGAGTCTTATTCTTCGTGGCACATTTGTCTCAAGAAATAACTTGGTTGTCATTGCTTCATCAGGTGGTGGTTGGGCGGGCCTCCAGACAGTCGTGCATGACCCCCACCCCAAAGCACCTTGTCCCCATGTTGATGACAAGGGCCTCTTCCCGACAACCCTGGCCGTTGGTTGTCCGGGTCTGCGGGCAGGGGCTTATTGGAATGCGGGAGCCCCCTTTAAGAAGGGGGGCCCCCAGATCCCGGCCCCCACCCTATGTGAATGAGTATGGGGTACATCGTACCCCTACCCATTCACCTAGGGAAAAAAGTGTCAAAGAAAAACACTACACAGGTTTTTATAGTAATTTATTAGACAGCTCCGGGGGTCGTCTTCTGACTTCGGGGGTCTTCTTCTGACTTCGCCGCACTCTCTGGTCTCTTCTCCCGTTGTTCGGTTCTTCTCCCGCTCTCCGACCTCTTCTCCTGGTGTCCGGTTCTTCTGCCGCCTCCTCCGCTATCTTCTGCTGCTCTTTTGCTAGCGGTGGCCCGGATTTCTGCGTCATCTTCTTCCCTCCTTTCTTCTTCCGATGTTGACACGACACTCTCTCCCACTGTAATGGTGTGTGAGTGCTGCGCAATGACTTATATAGGCGGTGACCCCGCCCCCTTATGACATCACATGCTGGGACTGTGAAGTCATAAGGGGGCGTAGTCATCGGATGACATGACCATGCCCCCTTATGATGTCACAGTCCCGGCATGCCCTGAGACTGACGTCATAAGGGGGCGGAGTCACCGCCTATATAAGTCATTGCGGAGCGCTCACACACCATTACAGGGAGAGAACGTCGTGTCAACATCGGAAGAAGATGACGCAGAAGTCCGGGCCACTGCTAGCAAAAGAGCGGCAGAAGATAGTGGAGGAGCCAGCAGAAGAACAGGACATCGGGAGAAGAGGCCGGAGAGAGCGGTGAAGTCGGAAGAAGACCCCCGAAGTCGGAAGAAGACCCCCAGAGCTGTCTAATAAATTGCTATAAAAACCTGTGTATTGTGTTTGTTTTTTGTTTTTGTTTTTGACATTTTTCTTTTCCCTAAATGAATGGGTAGGGGTACAATGTACCCCATACTCATTCACATAGGGTGGGGGGCCGGGATCTGGGGGCCCCCTTATTAAAGGGGGCTCCCGGATTCCGATAAGCCCCCACCCGCAGACCCTGACAACCAACGGCCAGGGTTGTCGGGAAGAGGCCCTTGTCCTCATCATGGGGACAGGGTGCTTTGGGGGGGCTGCAGGGTGACCCCCTCCCCCAAACCACCCACCACCCCATGTTGAGGGCATGCGGCCTGGTACGGCTCGGGAGGGGGCGCTCGCTCGTCCCCACCCCCTTTCCTGACTGGCCGGGCTGCGTGCTCGGATAAGGGTCTGGTATGGATTTTGGGGGGACCCCCCACACCGTTTTTTTGGCGTAGGGGTTCCCCTTAAAATCCATACCAGACCTAAGGGCCTAGTATGCCCCTGGAGGGGAACCCATGCCGGTTTATTTAAAATTTGGCATGGAGTTCCCCCTCAAGATTCATACCAAACACAGTGCCTGGCATTGGCGGGGATCCAAGTCAGATCCCCGCACCAGTGTGAACCCGGCTCGCAAGGTGTCAATCTCGCCGATTAAAAGCGGCGGGCTTGACACAATATCAGACAACAATACAGAAGTTGACCAAAGGGTGGTGGTAAAGAACTGAAAAACGTGATTTGGTGAAAGTTGGCTGAAAAAGTTCTGCCGTGTGTATGCAATACAAACTTATGGCCACCGCCCTTTGTACAAAAATCCAAAGGAAAGTTTGTACAAAGTCCTATCGTGTGTATGAGGCTTAAGACTGTACCTAAATAAACTTTTCCCATAGCACAACACCTTCCTTTCTCCAGCACTCAGTACCAGTCATCTGAAGCTGTCCAGACTCAAACCATCAGAATAAGATGGACTCCAGGGTGTAACACAGTAGAGTCTGATAGGATAGTACCCAGATTGACCGTGATCTCTGCACAATGTTCCATCCCTGCAATTAGGGATGAGAACAGTGCAAGTTGGATTTTGACGATCCTGGAACTGGGTCATCCACCAATCTATTACGACTCATAGGCAGCCTGGATACTACCCTCACCTGCCTGTCCTTGCAAAGTGAAAATTGACCCACAGAGAGTCAGTCACTTCTCCAAGGTCCTGGATGCTGGACAGAGAAAGCTGGCTTACCTAACCCCTTCCCTGATATGTAGCACAAGGCCTCCCAATGTGGTCTCGAGCATCTCCCGCTCCATAGTGTTTCAAGGTACCCAGTGCCCCACCTCCAGCTCCAACAGCAGTCTCCATTAAGCCTCTTTTTATCCTAAGTATGGGAAATAGTCTGAACACCCAGATTGAAAACCACCTGCCAACAGGTACACTCAATTCTTTATAGAGGCTGCACACCTTCTCCCTCCTTTATCAATTCGGTAATCAGACCATGTTATCCTTCACCCATACAAAATAAAACTGTCTTCACTATTCAGACCAGACTCACATGAATGACAGGGGCATAGTGCAACACTGGGGCACTGGTCTTCCTGGCATGCAGGACACAGACAACTACTCAAGGTACACAAGGAGTCTAGGACAGGAAGGACACCTATAGGTATTGACTGAGAATACAGCATTCCCACACATATAACCAAAGTGAGGGTCCTTGGAACAGCCAAGAACTGGTAACACCCCACACAATCTTCCTGCACAACTCTTCTCCAGACTTACCCAAAACTATACAATACGAAGCCAGACCTATACACTCTCAACTTGTATGCTATCAGGCAGGCCCTCGTACTACACATCTGAAGGTAAATGTAAAGGAAACCGAACAACAAAAAATTGCATAATGTGTAGCCTGCTTGAGGAACTGCTGCTACCAGACACAACTGGCCAACAGGCAAAGAAAAATCCCTTGCAGCACTGAGGCACCGGGATCGCTAAACAGTAGGTGGTACAATTCAAGCCGACCGCTGTGCCTTGAAACCCAATTATCGAATCTGAGGGATAAAACGCCAATAAAATTTTAGTAATAAACATTAAATGTTTCCTCCTAGAAACAAAATAAACCAATGGTTATATACCTGTAACAAGACATTAGCATATGAAACAAATATACATTACATTACATAAACAGTGCACTTTTTTAAAATACCAAAAATTGTTGAGCTCAACTTATTAATATGTATTAATACATATTAATACCACGTGGATTTTTGTTTTATGATATACCAATAAGTCCCCAAAAAAAAAAATGTATTCACCATGGTGAGAAAAAAAATTAGCAACTCGTAATAAATCTTTTAGCGGTACCATTTATCAACAAATTATAATACCTCACCACAAACCTCTCACAGAACTGTCCTCTCTGGAAAACAAAAACAATTTAGTAAATGCACCTTTCAGTTCAGTATTAGATAATTATCTTGGCTCAGGTAATTTGCATGTCAATACAGTTCGCTTTACACTCTCACTGACCTGGTCAGAAAGAAGGGGGGGTCATTTGGGTGGGCTGTCAGCAGCTGAGAACAAACATCACACGACACGACGTGTATTGCATATTCCACACACACACTCACACAATTAGCTAGGTCAAAGATGACCTCTAGACATCACACATATCAACATGTTTTCTATAATAACCTGTACTTCTTCTTAAACCCATAACATCTGTTTGGTAAGGTTGAAATTCTTTCGGAGATCCATCCCATTTCGTTAGCCCCTTCTCAGCCTGCATGGACGCATTCTCAAGATTTTGGAATGGGACCCATGATGTAGAAGGTTCATACTTCGTACACCTAGGCCACTTTGCAAAGCGCACTGAGTACACTTCATAATCACGTCTTGTGGTCCTATATGGATTATGTTTGCCAACTTTTTGATTGGAACTGGATAAACAGAATCTTGCGATGTGGCCAAATAAACCACATAAGTGACATTTTATCTTATCTAAAGTGGTACAACATCTCTTAACAAAATGCTTTGTTTTAGACGACTATGTGGGATGGCTTTTTCTGGATTAGTAGTTTTTACCTGCGGCTTAAAAAATAGAGGCAATTTTTAAAGAGCTCTTACCTTCCTGGTAATTTTTGTTGGTACATACCTTAGGTGTGGAGGACATCCCCTGATTTCAGACCTACCCAAAGCAGTTACCCTGTTATCTTCTCTATCTGAAAACTAAGTCCACGGCTCCTGGCAGCTGACAGATAATGGTTTCATTTCACCTTCTGCATCCTTCAGTCTTTTCCCAACTGATGAACATCCTCCTGTAATCTCTTGTTTTCTAGTACTAATTGCTGATGGATAGCCTCAGAATTTGACATAGAAGCTTCTAACGTACGGATGTTACCTTTTGGTTATTTCTAGCGCTTCTTTTAGGGATGTAATTTGCACTTTCAAATGTTCATACTGTTTTCCTAACCACCTGGCCTCAAAGATTAGCGGCGTTTTTCCCGAGCACTTACTACAGCTTCTTTCCGTGAAATTTAATTTAATTTTAATTTAATTTCACATCCTCTCCCGTCAGCGGGACAGAAAGTGTCCCTTCTGCCTGGAGACTTTCCTCCCTTAATGCCAGCATGGCCATTTCCTCTCCATGTCGTGTTGGCCTACTGTGTCTTGGAGCTGTACACTCCCTCTTGAAGTGTCTGGGTCTGTGGCAGTTGAAGCAAACCGGTTTCCCTTTTGGTTTTTGCCTGAGATCTGCACTGTTCAACTGGTCAGTGACAATGCAGATCCTTTGAGGTTTCCGTGACTCCCAATCTGCTATATTTCTTTCAATAGCAGTTGCAAATGACAACAAAGAGGAGAGGGGCTTATCTCTCCAGTCTGGATTTGCAGTCATCAATTTTTCTCTGATGTTTCCTCTCAACCCGGTCATGAAGCTATGTATCAATACGGGTGATAGGGCACTGTTAGTAATGTCCTCACCAGCCGATTCCACGGCTTGTTTAAAGTGATTGTAGTATGTCATACAATCTTCCTGTGGACCTTGGATTGCTCCTGACACCTTGGTCCAAGACTGGAGAGGATAGACTGTTTTAATCAACTGCACCAATTGCTTAGTGAGTATATCTCCTAGATGGCTGGAGTCAACATACAGGGTCCGTGAAATATAAGTTTTACTGAGGATTTCATCCAAGTCCCCATCTCCACAAACCCTTTTCATTATTTGAAGCATATCACCCCAGTTTGCATTGTAGCTTGCCTGGATGTCCAGCAGCTCTTTGGAAAATTTAGTGGGCTCTGTCCTTGGATGGGGGGACATGTGTCACCTTTGCAGTGGATCTCCCACTGTTATCATAAACCACCTGTTCTCTTACAGGATAGACAGATATGTCATCTGAAAAAGATATCGGTTGTGGATTGGTCTTTTGGGATTCTGTCACAGAATCCCATTAAGACTGGGGAAGATTGGTGCTGCCAGGTGGGGGCACTTTATCCAACTGCAAAGTGCCCTGAAGGGTGGCATTAACTGTCCCATGGTACACAGGTGTGCCCACATTGGGTGATATCCTTTCACCATTAGAGTGACACCACACAGGTCCTTGCTGTGGGGTGCTAGTTACTTGGGAGGTATAAAGGTACATAGGCCGCGTACTTTGTAGCAGAACTGCCCGTATTGCTTACAGCAGCGGAATGGCTAGTTAACTGCCATCTAGGGAAGAATGCTGGCTCGCAGACCGTAATATGGTCTCTGGAACTGGGGAGACTTTTCTCCCTTGATTCCAGCATTCCCTTCCCCTGGCTTGCTGCACTATCTCTTTCCTTTTGTTTCAATTCTTCACATGAAGAGTTTTCTCTTTCGTTCATTGACGGACACAGCTCCATTCTCTTGACCGTAGGGTTATATCTTCCTCCTTTCATGAGAGACTAGGCAAAACATGCATTGCATGTGAGAAACCCAGAACTTTACAGTTCTGCCCAGGGGGCGGTCCCTCTGATATAACCCCTCAGCCTACCTCCTGCAGCTCAGTTTTTTTCTGCCTAGCAAAGGAGAAGGACCTAGGCTCCCTATCTGGACCATTGGTCCTGGGGTTTTTTTCTGGATTTTGCCACCTTGCGCAAGGTAATCTTCTATCAACAGCTGGCTGGGTGACAGGCTGGATAAATATAGATCCTTGTAGTCTCCCCAGCCTGGCCATCTCTGTGCACAGTTGTGATGTCGGCCATTTTCTGTTTGCCCTGTGAAAAACGTGGGTGGCGGCCATTTTCCCGGAGCTCGGGGGCCATTTTCCCTGTGTTTTTGTCCTATGTACAGGACGCCCGGCGGCCATTTTCTGGTAGCCTGGCGCGCTTTCTCCACACAGCGCTGTTCCCTGGGCTCAGAACAGTGCGGTTTTCGTTCCAGGACACCTGTGCATTCTCACAGGATACAGCCAGCAGCAGCACGGCACAGCTCTCGGTCGGGGTGGTGAGTCCTGTGGTGGGAACCCCAGTCTGTAGCAGCTAGGAGGGTGGGACTATACACCTTGTCCTAAGTCTCCAAGGGTGGCAGACAGGAAGGGTCAGCATGGCGTCAGAACCTGGTATTTCTTCCCCAGATCTCCCTGCAATTGCAACCGGCTCACCTGAAAATAGTGCGGTGCCTTTGGACGCTTTGTCGGCGGTTCTTAAATCGTTCGTTGCCAGGGTGGAGACGGCGTGCGGGCGCAAGGGGGGGTAAGAAACTGCCCCGCCCCCCCCCCCCTCCTCCAGGGAGAGCTCTGATTCAGACTCGGGCCCCGCAGTGACTGGCGGCCCCTGTTCTGATGTGTCAGAGGACGCTGACCAGGACCGATCGGACAATGAGCATAATTCCGGATCCGCGCAGGAAAAAGCGATAGTTGGAGCACTTATCACCACTGTACGTGATAGCCTGAAAATACAGGATGTGGCAGGATCCTCTGCTGAGGTGGCGGTCCCTTTTGGGTCCCGTAAGCCAGCCTGTACGCCTAAGGTGTTTCCGTGCCTGATTTACTTTGATAAGTTCATATACAAGGAATGGGGTAGCCTGCAACGGACCTTTTCAGTCCCAAAACGAATGGCGGTGCGTTACCCCTTTTGAGGAGAGCCTTCTTAAGAAATGGTCGGCTCCCCCGGTCGTGGACCCCCCAGTGTCCAGGTTAAACAAAGTAACCACGATCCCGGTAGAAGGGACTCCTGCATTTAAGGATCCTACCAACAGGAGGGCCGAGGCAGTGGCCCGATCCATCTTTACGGTAGCTGGGTCAGCGCTACGACTGGTACTGGCCACGGCATTAGTGTCGCAGACCCTTACTGAATGAGCGAAACGATTGCACCGTGAATTGGACAAACAGCAGTCTCCTCCTGTCTGCGTGGAACTAGCAGACCAATTAGTGCAAGGCCTTAAGTATGTCTGTGATGCGGCCCTGCATACACTTCCTTTGCTCTCCAGAGCATCAGTATCAGCAGTGGTGCTGCGGCGCCTGATATGGTTGAAATGCTGGTCTGCGGACCAGGCATCTAAAAAAGCTCTGACGGATTTGCCTTTCCTTGGTGAATGGCTTTTTGGAGCCTTGCTAGATGACATTATTAAGAATGTCACGGGTGGGAAGAGCACTTTGCTCCCACAGTCCAGGAAGGGTAAGGAGCCACGCCGCAGGCAAGGTCCCTCCTTTTCCACTCTAGAGGCTTTTTCGTCCGCCCGGGACCTCAGGTAAACGTTCCCTGTCCGTCAGGGCGACTACTGAGGGACAGAAGCGTCCCTGGCTTCACAAGCCCGCGAGCAAAAGTGTTGCCGCATGAAGGTCTGCCCCCGTCCAACACACGGATGGGGGGTCGCCTTTGGGAGTTTGCAGTTCGGTGGGCCTCTCGACTGTCCGACAAATGGGTCTGCGAACTGATTTCATCGGGCTACAAGATAGAGTATCTCTCTTGGCCACCAAGCAGATTTTTTTCCCTTCAGCATACCCTTACTCCCGGCTCGCTGGGAGGCCCTGTTTGGGGCAGTAAGGGACCTGCTCAGCCGTGGGGTTATAGTGCTTGTTCCAGAAACGGAAAGGTTTCAGGGATTTTATTCCAATCTATAGTCCCCAAAAAGGAAGGGGTACGTCCAATCCTGGACCTAAGAGCCCTCAATTGCTTTGTGAAAGTACAGAGGTTCAGAATGGAATCAGTTCGCTCTGTAGTCGCTGCACCCCATCAGGGGGACTCTCTGGCGTCTCTGGATATCCAGGACGCGTACCTGCACATACCCATATGCCTCAGGCATCAGAGGTTTCTGCGATTTGCAGTAGGGGAAGACCACTACCAGTTTGTGGCTCTCCCTTTTGGTTTGGCTTCAGCACCCCGAGTCTTTACCAAGGTATTTGCTCCAATTTTGGCGTTGTTGCGACAACGTGGGATCGCAATCGTGGGTTACCTAGGCGATCTCCTTCTGAGAGCAGATTCCGCCCCAGAATTAAGGGAGGATGTGGCGATCACCATGCACACTCTAAAAGAGTTTGGGTGGGTGTTGAACCTCAAGAAGTCGGTGCTAGTGCCTAGGCTTACTGCTGGACTCTGTGGAAGCGAGAGTGTTTCTCTCTTGAGACAAGCTGCAGACTCTCAGGACTGCGGTGAAGCGGTTGAGGAGCCGCAGGTGGTCGTCACTGCCTTTCTGCATGCGAGTTCTGGGCCTTAATGGTGGCTTCCATTGAGGCGGTACAATACGCCCAATTTCACACCAGAGTCTTGCAGAGGGAGATATTGTCGAAATGGGACAAATCTCCATTATCCCTGGATCGACAGTTTCGGGTGAGCCAGTCAGTCAGGGACTCTTCTCTGGTGGCTGAGATCTCCTGCCCTTCGGTCTGGGAAATCATTTCTACCTCTCCATTGGACGGTGATCACGACGGACGCCAGCCTGACCAGCTAGGTATTGGGAATACAATCGACACAGGGCCTCTGGTCAAGGGAGGTTTCCCAGTTACCGATCAATGTGCTTGAGCTTCGGGCGATCAGGCTATGCCTCTCCACATGGTCGATGAGACTACAAGGATGTCAGATCAGGATCCAGTCAGGCAACGCCACGGCGGTGGCATATGTCAACCATCAAAGAGGAACAAGAAGCTCGGCCGCAGCACGGGAGGTCACTCACATCCTTCGGTGGGCAGAGCGACATGTACCGGCCCTGTCAGCTATATACATCCCGGGAGTAGAAAACTGGCAGGTGGACTATCTAAGTCGTCAGATGCAGGACCCAGGTGAATGGACTCTGCATCCGGAGGTGTTCAGGCTTCTTTGCCTGCGGTGGGGCACACCAGATGTGGACCTTCTGGCCTCTCAGCTCAATCGAAAGGTGCGGAGGTTCGTGTCCAGGACAAAGATCCTTGGGCGGATGCGTCAGACGCGTTGGTGGCTCCATGGGAGCAGTACCGGCTGATTTATGCCTTTCCTCCGCTCAAACTGTTACCACCTCTGCTCCGCAGAGTGGAGGCCGAGGGGATCCCAGTCATACGGATTGGCCTCGGCGTCCTTGGTACGCCGACCTGATAGCCTGGTGGCGGATGCTCCTTGGCAGTTGTAGGTGCGGGAGGACCTCCTATCACAAGGTCCGATACTTCATCCTGCTTTACCGTCGCTGGCTTTAACGGCGTGGCTGCTAAGGAACCGAGGTCTGTCGGACTCTGTCATTTCCACTATGCTGAGGGAAGGAAATCATCTTCCCGGAAGATATATCATCATACATGGAAGGCTTCTATCTCCATCTGTGAGGAGATAGGGTGGCGCCCACGTACTTATTCGGTAGCTAGAGTCCTGCTGTTATAGTGAGGAGTGGACCAGAAGTTGGCCTTGAGCACCGTTAAGGGAAAGATTTCAGCTTTGGTTGTTTTCTTCCAACGACCCCTGGCGTCTCACTCGTTACGCATATTTGTGCAAGGGGTTCGGCATGTAGTTCCTCTGGTGCGTCCACCTCTACCTCAGTGGGATCTGAACCTGGTGCTGTCGGCGCTTCAGAAACCACTGTTTGAGAGCATCAGGGAAATTCCCTTCTTGACCCTGTCTCAGAAAGTGGTCTTAGTGGCTATTACCTCTGCCAGGAGGGTTTCAGGGCGACTTGCAAGACAAGGCCGCCAGCTCTATCTGATTATCCACAGGGATAAGGTGGTGTTGCGTCCGCAATCTTCTTTTTTTGCTGAAGGTGGTTTTGGCCTTCCACCTCAATGAAGACATTGTGTTACCATCTCTGTGTCCTAAGCCGACACATCCTAAGGAGGTGGCCCTCCCATTCCCTGGACGTGGTCCGGGCTCTAAGAGTATATCTGTCTGCCACGGCTCCCTTCCGGAAGTCAGATTCGCTGTTTGTTTCGGTGGCTGGTCCGAAAAAAGGGCTAGCGGTCTCGTCGACTACCATTTCCATGTGGATCAGACAGATCGTGGTCCAGGCTTACGCCTTGAAGGGGCAGGTGTTCCCCTTTCCTGTCACAGCCCATTCCACTAGGGCAATTGGGACTTCTTGGCTTTCCAACATCAAGCGTCAGTTTCCCAAGTGTGTAAGGCGGCGACTTGGTCGTCCGCTCACACCTTTACCAAGTTCTACAAGGTTGATGTAAGTATATCTTCGGATGCTTGCTTTGGCCGCAAACTTCTGCAGGCGGTCGTGTAATGTTGCAATTTTACATTCTTTTCTTTTGTTGGACAAAGTTTATGTTGTTGTCCATGCAGTTTGATGCATTTGTCGCCCGCAGATTCTAATGCGGTTGATTCAGAAGGTAACTTTTCCGTTTGGGGAGCACTTCTGGTTGTGGGTGAACTTCTGTTTTGCTGTTCCCACCCCTCGTTATGACACTGCTTGGGGACGTCTCTACGGTCAAGAGAATGGAGCTGTGTCCATCAATGAACGAAAGAGAAAATAGGATTTTTGTACTCACCGTAAAATACTTTTCTCTGGAGTTCATTGACGGACACAGCACTCACCCCTCCTTTTAATTACGTTATACTGCTTGTTGACGTACTGAGCTGCAGGAGGCAGGCTGAGGGGTTATATCAGAGGGACCGCCCCCTGGGCGGGACTGTATAGTTCTGGTTTTTCACATGCAATGCATGTTCTGCCTAGTCTCTCCTGAAAGGAGGAAGATATAACCCTACGGTCAAGAGAATGGAGCTGTGTCCGTCAATGAACTCCAGAGAAAAGGATTTTACAGTGAGTAAAAAAATCCTATTTTTCTGTGATTCATTGGGGATTTTAAATAGGGTGTTAAACTTGGCAGCAAGTTGTGGCTTTCCCTTTTTGTCATCTGTTGATAGATGACAATTCCTATCAGCTTCTGAGTATTTTCCCACCAAGGACTGGGCGATTGTAAAAGGCCCCAATCCTGACAATTCCTCATCGTCCCCCTTTTATCACTGTCACTACTCTGGGGATGTGGGTCTAGTGGCTGTCCCTGCTTGTTCCTACTACTCAGCATCATTTGGCGTGTTTTCTCCTTAACTCCCACTGTAAAAACATTAATTTCCTCCGTCTTTTTCACAGACTCCAGCATCCATATAGCCCAAATATCTTTTTCATATGGCCATGTCATCTTTTTGTGGTGAGCACGGTACAGATTTTCCCATACTTTAAGTTTAAATGTGCCTTTCTTAGAAAACCTTGTTTTTGTCCACCTATCCCATTCACGAATATATTTTACAACCCAGGGCCCATATTTATCATCTCTTCCCTTGGGGTCATTTGATAGGGTTTATCCCATTCAGACCCCCTCTTTGAAGCAATTTGATTACCCATCCTTACGGACACTTGGACCCTGACCTGATTTCCCAACCTTTTATAGGTTTCTCCTCCAGAGGTAGCTACTCTCCGGACCGTGATTGGGTTGACAGGTACCGCCCCTGTCACTGTTGCTGCTTTTCACTACTTGTCAGAAAAATATTTTCCCTGCTCGTGACGATAGTCCTTCAAGTCAGCCTGGACTTTAGTTCAATCTTCCCCATGGATTTTTTCAAAGTATTTTAAAAATGGCTAACAGTAGGGCTATTACTTTTGTTATCTCAAGAATGATTAGGGCAAACTTGGATAATCAAGAAAATATATGCCTGCTTGGAGTACAAAAGGCAGTTAACCAAGGCACACATTTGCAATATGATTTATATCTGTTACAGTATAGCCAATGCTCCCAGGTCTACTTACAAAGCTTACAATCCCCAGTTAGTAATTGCAAAGAAGAAAGTTTCATACCCAAGATCATTCAGTGTGATTTAGTCTCCGTTTCCACTGATGCAATTTGTCATGCGACTTTGGACACAGTCACATTACAAGTCGCAGCCCATTGATTTAAATAGCACCCGTTCCAATCTATGCGACTCAAAGCTGCAGCGACTCTGAAAAGGTACCTGCACCACTCTGATGCGACTCTGGATCAAAGTCGCATTCAAAGCCACACCACAGTCGCACTAAAGCTGCATCTCACAGTCACACTGTAAATCATGTGACATTGGGGATGCGCCAATGGAAACGCTGCTCTATACCCACAGGTGTGTTTCAATCACAAAGATTGGCCTAATCTCATTCAAAGGGTCAACTGAAATAGCTTTTTGGCAGAGAGACGCATATTCTTTTCCACTGCCTCCAAGATTCCAAATGGAGCCCTCATCATTTGCACTTACAATTTAATTTCTTATATACATTATTCAAAATCAGTCTCCTCAAAGTATCAGTATAGACAAAAGGTAAACAGGAAAATTTTGATAAGTTTTTTTAGTCTGGGTATTCAGATGGGAGATAGGTAAACACAAAACCCAGCTCTGTCTTCCGTACAAGAAATCGCATTCACCCCAACGTTAAACTTCCTCACACGGGGCATCATCTGATAAGGCTATATTTACCTACCTCACTTATATGGAGTGATTAAACCTTTGTCTATGTAAGAATTAAAAACGAATGATAAGAGTGCAAAAAGATAAACAATTACATTTATTTATACAGAAAAGAAATGTTAGAATGATTAGAAATTACCAAATATCTCTAGTGCGGTTACAGGTACAGTGTTGCTTAGGCTGCAAAGATAACTAAGGCTAAACTCAGATATGGTTACAATGGACATACACAGGCTGTTACTTGAATCTTAGGCAAAATCTTAACAGAAGAAAAGTAGGGAAAAGTAAAGAGATAAGGGAATACATTACACAGAGATCTTACGCAGTGAACTGTGTCCCATTATATACACACTTGTAACCCCCCCCCCCCCCTCCTTTCCATATGTTAAAACTGCTACATTGAGTCAATGGGGTGGAGTACTCTCTTACCAGCTACCATTTTATACCTGTTCCCTTCCCACCTCCTTTGAAATGACATTATTCTACCAAATGGTCTGAGAAGAGGCTTTCCTGATGCCTCCATGGCAGCACACACTGGGTTGTGACTCCGCCCCCACAACCTTACAGGATTGGTTAGCTATAAGTTTGAAGGGGAGACACCCCGCTGCCTTCTCTTTTTTATCCTCACCTGACAGATTGGGATAAGCAGCTTGCTCCTGTTGTCAAGATAAAGAAAAAGCCTCTTACCGCACTCGCCACAGCAGGTTCAAGCCTCTCCTGTTTGGAAGTCCCTCCTGTACAGTCTCTAAAGGAGCTTCTATGGAGGGAACCCCCGGTCTGGTGGTCTCAGGGGGCGTCTGGACATCTGGCACAGTAAGCTTTAAAGAAGCTTCATATTTTGCAGTGGTCTCCTTTCCTTTTTTGCCTGTACCTTGTTTATGTATGTTTCTCCTGCTTAGGGGGCTTGCTGGCACTTGCTGTCCACCGCTGTGGAACCGTCATGGCCGCCTCCTCTGCTCTGCAATTGGCCTCAGGGCTAGATTCTGCCTTGGGAAGGTTATGCCCTTCTCCAAGATGGCGCCGAGGCGTTCGGGACGCTCTGTGCATGCGCGGGAGCGTCATTTTGCCGCAACGGCGGCGGCAGATTTAAAAGCACAGGCATTTCTGTGTTTGTTTGCTGAGCATTATCACAAATACCTGGATTTCGCCGTGCATTCAACTGCTTTGCCAGAAAACAACTCAGCAAGACCAGGTAAGTCAATCATCTGATTTAGCCTTTTAAAAAAAAAAAAGTAAGGGAATTAAAAAAAAAAAAAAAAATTTTTTTTTTTTTCTTTTTTTTCTCTTATTACCCTTCAGTCTTACTGTCACTATCACTATGGAGACCACTGCCCGCGCAGACCACCATCAGCAAACGAGGTAAGAGGCCATCGGTCATTGGTAAGTATTGAAGAAGGGGAGAGAAAAAGAGAGCCAACCACTAACGCTGCGTTTTTGGCAGCCCTACCAGGTCAAGAGCCGCAAGTTCCAGGCGTGAAGGGAGATCAAGTCATGCGTCAAGCAAGAAGTCTCGCAGAAGCCGCTCAAGATCTTCTTCCCGCCACCGAAGACATAGCCGCTCACGTCACAGCCGCTCAAGACGCAGCTGCTCCCGTCATAGTCGGTCACACCGCAGACGGTCACCTTCATCACACCGCCAGAGCTGCCACACCCGTCCTGCAGCAAATGCTTGCTGGGTATGCAGCGCGTCGGCCTTGCCAGATGAGCTAGTCTGCAGATCCTGCTTCAATGAAGCAGCAAAGGACAAAGAGCTAGACGCAGCAGTGGCTACGGAGCTCATAAGAGAATCTGTGCGGGAATCCATAAGGGAGACAACAGCACCACTAATCGATAGGCCTACGCCCAGCACATCGGTAGCGGATGACCTTCAACCCCAGGCATCAGAACCCTCCTCAGGAGATGAGGATCAGGACATGTCAGCAGGTTTTGATTTCTCCCTTGTACAGCCTTTCGCAAAGTCAGTCAAAGAAGCGATAGGCTGGGAAGAAGATAAAGCGGAGCCACAAAGTCCGGAAATATTTCCCAAATTTAAGGAAAGAACCAGAGAATTTCCCTTTTATAGGTGAACTGGAGGATCTAATTAAAGATGAGTGGGAAAGATCTGATAAGCGGTCCAGTCTTACCAACAGACTGACAAAAATGTATCCTCTGAAGGAGTCAAAAGTCAAATCATTGATGAACGCCCCAGTAGTTGACTCCTCCTTGATGCGTCTTGCACGGCATGTCACTCTGCCTATTGAAGACGCGGTTTCCTTTCGGGATGTTCTGGATCGGAAATTGGATCTGGAATTGAAGAAAGCATACTCCACTGCTGGGGGCGCGTGCAGACCAGCAATTACCACAGCAGCAGTGGCTAAAGCCATATCAGGTTGGGCAACCAAGGTGGAGAAAGATCTGCAAGACGGTACTGAAGTAGACAAAATAATATCTTCTCTTCAGGAGATCAAGTTGGCAGGTGACTTCATGGCAGAAGCTTCAGTGGATATTATAAGATCCTCTGCGAGATCAATGCTAGCCTCAGTCACGGCAAGAAGGGCCTTGTGGCTGAAACCATGGATGGCCGATACTGCATCTAAAACAAACTGGTGCAGAATTCCATATGATGGCTCAAACCTGTTCGGGTCTAAATTGGACACCGCTATCTCGAAGGTGACAGGAGGGAAGTCGGGATTAATTCCCTCAGACAGGAGACTCAAGGCCCAAAAGGGTTCCTTCTTCAGGCTAAACCTCCCTGAGAAATATAGGGAAGCTAGATCCTACCGTCCCGGTAGGGAGTTTAGAAGAGACTGGAAAAACACAAGACCTTCCTTCCTAAGGATGCAGAAGTCCAAGCCTACCCCGGCAGGGGAGCAGCAGAAGTCTTTTTGAAGGTTCGCCTGCCCACCCAGTACAGGTGGGTGCCAGGCTCAAGGACTTCGTACAGATTTGGTCAAGCCATATAAAGGACCCATGGACTCTCTCCACAATCAAATTTGGACACAAGTGGAAGTTTATGGGCAAAATTCCAAAAAATCACTTCCAATCAACAAGACTGCCATCTTCACTAATCAAAAGGAAGTTACTATTAAAATATATAGTGGAATTGAAGGAGAAAGGGGCAATCCTGGAGGTTCCGTCAGATCAAAAGGGGAGGGGGTTCTATTCCCCACTATTTTTGGTAAAGAAGAAGACCGGAGACTTACGTCCTGTATTGGATTTAAAAAATCTCAACAGGAACATAAAAATAGAGGCCTTCAAAATGGAGAGTCTGCAGTCCATACTTCTGGCAGTGAACCTGGGCGATTGGATGCTCTCAGTAGATTTATCGGACACTTACCTACATATTCCAATTCATCCCGCCTTTAAAAAATTCCTCCGATTTGCCATCAACAAAAGCCACTTCCAATTCCAGTGCCTTCCTTTCGGCATCTCGTCGGCTCCCAGGACATTCACCAAGGTCCTCCTACCCTTGGTTGCATTCCTCAGGGAAAAGGGTCTGCGAGTCCACCATTATTTGGACGACATCCTGCTCTTGGCAGAAGATCAAGAAACCTTGCTATGTCATCAGAGAATCTTACTCACGACTCTCCAGGACTTCGGTTGGCTAGTCAACTGGAAAAAGAGCAGCTTAAAACCCACACAAAACATGGTATTCCTGGGAGCGGATCTGAACACCAAATTGAACAGGGTACAACTCCCTCAGGAGAAGATTCAGCCTCTAGTACAGAAGATGTGGAGATTACTATCAGCGAGGCATCTTCCAGCCAGAATCTGCTTGTGTGCTAGGGTCCATGGCTGCAACCCTGCCCATGGTGCAATGGTCACAATGGCACATGAGAGTCCTCCAAAACTCCTTTCTGAGGCAGTGGGATGGAGTATCGATGCGTCAGACCATTACCATCTCCAGACCAATGAAGCAATCAGTGTGGTGGTGGACACACTTGACCAACCTCAGGAAATACAAGCTGATAGTTCCCCCAGATCCGATAATAGTCACCTCGGATGCCTGTCAGAGCAGCTGGGGAGCTCACTGTCAAGATCAAGCAGCACAGGGCCGATGGCAGTTCCGGGCCCAGGATATAGTATCGAATATACTGGAACTCAGGGCAGCCTTCCAGGCCCTCATGGCATTTGCACCAGTCCTCAGAGGGAAGAACGTGCTTATTCGGATGGACAACAAGGTGGCAGTGTCCTACATCCAGAGGCAAGGGGGTACCAAGAGTCTCACACTGATGGAGGAAGTCCGTCCTATCTTGGAATGGGCACAGGCACACCTAGCAGATTTAAAAGCAATATATGTTCCTGCGGCACAGAACATGTTAGCCGATTATCGAGAGACTCTTTCGAACAACGAATGGTCCCTGAGTCTCCAGGCCTTTTCTCTTCTCACGGAGACATGGGGAGTGCCAGAGATCGACTTAGCAGCCACTCCTGCGAATACGAAATGTCGGCGGTTTCTGTCCAGAGCATCTTTCCCTTCAGCCGAAGGGATAGATTGTCTAATTCACCCCTGGAACTTCAAGTTGGGGTACATATTCCCGCCAACTCCGTTAATTGCGAGATTCCTGTCCAGGCTTCGGAGATCTTCAGCCACGGTAATCGCGGTAATCCCTCTTTGGCCGAGAAGACCATGGTTCACGACCCTATTGCAGCTCAGCCTTCAACCCCCAATCCTTCTTCCGGTAACTCCGGATTTGCTATTTCAAGGCCAATTTCTACATCCAGCTCCAGAGAAGTTGCATCTGACGGCATGGAAGTTGAAAGGGTTAGGTTAAGGGAACAAGGCTGCTCACAGGAAGTAATATCGACTCTGATGCAAGCCAGGAAAAGTACCACTAACACCACCTATACAAGAATTTGGAACCAATTCTTTACAATGGCGCAGCAGAAGGGATGGGATCCTATTGCTCCAGAACCTTCTCAAATCCTAGAGTTCCTCCAGTCAGGAATCAACAAAGGTCTAAGTTCAAGTACCCTAAAGGTACAAGTATCCGCCTTGTCGGCCAAAACAGGCACCAGATGGGCATTACATCCGCTGGTTATCGAATTCCTGAGAGCCTGCCTAAAAATCAAACCTCCTAAGAAACCAGTTTTTCCATCATGGGATCTCTCAGTAGTTCTCGAGGCCTTCACCAATCCTCCTTTTACTCCATCTGAATCAATATCTCTGTGGGATCTGACTCTAAAACTGTCTTTTCTCATTGCAATTACATCAGCAAAGAGGGTGTCTGAGATCCAAGCACTGATGGCATCAGAAACTTGGTATTCTTTCCTGATAAGGTAGTACTAAGACCTTCAGACCACTTCATCCCGCAGGTAGCAACTTCCTTCCACTACAACCAAGATATTGTCTTACCATCCTTCACTAATGATCAGGGTGAACCTCATCCTCTGGATGTTAAAACTACCATCATTAGTTACCTGGCAGCTACAAATTCTTTTAGGAAGACGGATACCCTCATGGTCATTCCACATGGGAACAGACGAGGTCAAGCGGCTACTTCACGTACTATCGCCTCCTGGTTAGTCAAGTCCATCAAGAAGGCATACTCCATGCATCATATGGCAATTCCTGAAGGCATCAGGGATCAGACATACTTTCATTTCTCACTATAGAGTAGATTCTGCTCACTTGGCTATGGCAGACTTCGGTAGATCTGTTGTTAGAGCCAATTCTTCCGCATTATAAGGAATAAATATTATTTTCTTGCACCCACCCGACTGGCGAGTTATTTCCCAGTCTGTGCTGCCATGGAGGCGTCAGTTAAACGGAAAATTGTATACTCGCCTTTCCGTAATTTTCCTTTCCTGACGCCTCTCCATGGCAGCACACAGATTCCCACAGATTCCCACCCCGTTTTATGGTGATATATTTACAGAGAATGCAGCGGGGTGTCTCCCCTTCAAACTTATAGCTAACCAATCCTGTCAGGTTGTGGGGGCGGAGTCACAACCCAGTGTGTGCTGCCATGGAGAGGCGTCGGGAAAGGAAAATTACGGAAAGGTGAGTATACAATTTTCCGTTTTTGTCAGATAACTACTCAAGATAAAATTCCACAGTTGGGTATGGTGTCTCTGTTGCTTCTAAACATGTTCTGAAACTATAGAGTCATTGAAAGATCACTGTAAGTCACATTAATAATAAAGTCCATCACCTTCAGGGCCCAAATCTCCACGATAGAACAGAAGTAATTGTTTAAATGGTTTGCTACAGCCAGGTCTCCCTTAAGAGAAGTGTTGTGTCCAGTTTTCATTTTAGTGATCCCATTTAAATTTTTTTATTTATCTTTTATCATTGATTTATGTAAAAAAGGTTTTGTCTCCTTTCTTCAAGTGGTTTTTCAGTCGGTTCAGTAAAAATTAAGCCAGCAGCTACAAATACTGTAGCTGCTGACTTTTTTTTAAAAAAAGGATGCTTTCGTCAAGAGATCCAGTGCTGTCCTCACCTGGGCTGGTTTTTCACCGGTCTTTGGGGTCCCTGACGTCGCCATGTTTAGTGTGGGAAGCAGTGTTAATTTTGGCAGCAAATTTCGATTTAGTTTTAGTCTTGGGACTAAAATGGCATTTTAATTTTAGTCCCATTTTAGTCTTCTGCAATTGTTTTAGTCATATTTAGTCGACTAAATCTCCAGTACATTTTAGTCGACTAATGTCCTACGTTTTAGTCGACTAAAATTACCAGTACATTTTAATCGACTAAAACATTTTAGTCGTCTAAAATCTAATGGGTGCAATTAACCGCTTGCCGCCCGCCGGCTGTCATATGATGGCCAGGCGGCGCGGCTCTCGTTCTGGGAGGGCATCATATGCCTTCCTGGCCCACCAGGGGGCACACACGCTGCCGACGGCACTCGCGCGCGCCATGTCACCCGGGACCCGATGCGTGTGCCCGGCGGCCGCGATGTCCGCCGGGCACCCGCGATTTCCCGGTAACACAGCAGGACCGTGGATCTGTGTGTGCAAACACACAGATCCACGTCCTGTCAGAGGAGAGGAGACCGATGGTGTGTTCCCAGTACAGAGGAACACCGATCGGTCTCCTCCCCTTGTGAGTCCCCTCCCCCTACAG
Source organism: Aquarana catesbeiana (assembly GCF_042186555.1). Lineage (NCBI taxonomy): Eukaryota > Metazoa > Chordata > Amphibia > Anura > Ranidae > Aquarana > Aquarana catesbeiana. The sequence goes on from NC_133334.1 coordinate 111,487,815, forward strand.
TTAGAAACACTCCCTAGGAAACCTAATTTACCCCTCGATTACCCCCTAGTGTTAACCCCTTCCCTGCCAGTCACATTTATACAGTAATCAATGCATTTTTATAGCACGGATCGCTGTATAAATGTGAATGGTCCCAAAAATGTGTCAAAAGTGTCGAATATGTCCGCTGCAATATCGCAGTCATGATAAAAATCGCAGATCGCCGCCATTACTAGTAAAAAAAAAATAAATAAAAATGCCATAAATCTATCCCCTATTTTGTAGACACTATAACTTTTGCGCAAACCAATCAATATACGCTTATTGCGATTTTTTTTTTTTTCTTTAAACCAAAAATATGTGGAAGAATACATATCGGCCTTAAAATTTGTTTAAAAAAAAAAATGGATAGTATAGCAAAAAGTAAAAAATAATGCGTTTTTTTTTTCCTTTCAAACTTGTCACTCTTTTGTTTATAGCGCAAAAAATAAAAACCGCAGAGGTGATCAAATACCACCAAAAGAAAGCTCTATTTGTGGGGAAAAAAAACAATTTCATCTGGGTACAGTGTTGCATGACCGCGCAATTGTCATTCAAAGTGTGACAGCGCTGAAAGCTGAAAAATTGCTTGGGCAGGATGGGGGTGAAAGTGCACTGTATTGAAATGGTTAAATTGTAATGCATTAGTTAACATTTCTCTACAATTTCCAAACTCCTATACTGCTGGAGTGAAAAATATAATCTGTTATTTATTATGGTATTGAGGTATGAACATGCACTACAGACCAGTTTTAATTTTGAAGTCAAATTTCAATTTAGTTTTAGTCTTTTGACTAAAATGGCAATTTAGTTTTAGTCCCATTTTAGTCTTTTGACTAAAATGGCATTTTAGATTGTCGTATTTTAGTCATCTCAGTTGTTTTAGTGGTATTTTAGTCGACTAATAATCATTTAGTCGACTAAAATGTTTTAGTTGACGAAATTAACACTGGTGGGAAGCCAGCTATGACTCATTGTGGCTTCACCGCCAGCTTCCCACTTTACATGCACAAGCTGCACTGCACTTTGTGAATGGTCCCGCAGCCTTCTGGGAGGAACGGGATCTGAGGGACCTAGTGGGAGTGGGATACCTGTCAAAACCTGGTACCTGCTCCCCCACCCCACCCCCCAAAAAAAAAAAAAACTTTATCCAAAAGTGGTAGAGGAGGTGGAAAAGTGGAACTTTCCCTTTTGGGTGAAGTTCCGCTTTAATAGATTTGGCCATTTTCTTCTTTCTGTGCTTTGACAGCACTGATAATGTGCTTGGCTCTTTTTGTCTATCTTTACACATTTTTCTGTCAGCTACACTTTGTTTCCTTGAATTCTCTATATGTTACCTATTTAGTGAGCTATATTGTGTTTTCTTCCATTTACTTTGGCTAGTTTGCCTGGCATCTAATTGTCTCCAGGATGGTAGACTTCATGTCCATTAATAACTGACATCTGTCATTTTACTACAACTTTTTTTTTTTTTTAAAGCTACTTCAGCAAGTTCTTTTGGGATACTTAATTCACCATTAAAGTTCATTTTTGTCCCATCACATGTCACATCATAGTAGCTTTTATCTTTTCTTTCCCCTTTTTTATCCCTCCCCCCATTTAATCTTCAATTTTTCTTTCCCTTCCCCTTCGCTTCCTCCAAGAGTTAACAAATTAGTTAAAAAGTGAATACACAAAACGTTCTCTTACATAATAAAATGGATAAGTACATCATCAAGAAGTGAAGGCACATTATACTAAAAGACAGTAAGATGAGTAGTAGAAACCAAAGTGATCAAAAGACCTCCTCCATCCCACTCAATTCACCTATTTCCAGTGTTACAAACCAAGCGTTGCCCCTTAATCCCTCCCCTCTTTCCTACCCCTCCCATTCATTTATCACTCTATAGGGGGGAACCCATTTTTTCCAACCATCTCCTCCACATAGCATCAAATTCTTTAAGGTTGCCTCTTTGTATACACTGCTCTTTCTTTACATATAGTCTCATTCACTTCCTGAATCCAATCTCTCACTGTAGGAGTTGTTCTAGATTGCCATCTGGTTGCGATAATTTTTCTGGCTTGGAACAAACACCTTAATATTGCAATTGTGGTACTATTCCTTTTTACTGTTTCTCAGTACTAGTCTAAAACATGAACTCTTCAGATTGGGCTTTTTATTAACCATTTCAAAGATACCCTATTTAGTGCCTCCATTACATCCCTGATCCTGACTGTAAGGCCCCTTTCACACTGGGGCGGTTTGCAGGCGTTATTGCGCTAAAAATACCGCCTGCAAACCACCCCTAAACAGCCTCCGCTGTTCAGTGTGAAAGCCCGAGGGCTTTCACACTGAAGTGGTGCGCTGGCAGGATGGTAAAAAAAGTCCTGCGAGCCGCATCTTTGGAGCGGTGAAGGAGCGGTGTGTTCACCGCTCCTGCCCATTGAAATCAATGGGACAGCGCGGCTGAAGCCACGCTGTACGAGCGGATTTAACCCTTTTTCGGCCGCACCGCTAGCGGCCGAATACAGCCACAAAAACGACGGTAAAACAGCGCTAAAAATAGCGCTGTTTTACCGCCGACGCCCCCACCGCCCCAGTGTGAAAGGAGCCTAATTGTATTTTGAGAATTCCAGTTAATATCAGGCGTGTTGAAGTCACCCATAATTAAAACCTCTCCTTTCATTGCCATTTCAGGTATCTCATAATTAACACCTGCACATAACACAGATATTGATATTTTTATTGCTGTCTGAGTCCTTGTTTGGAAGAGTTACCATGTTTGTCCAGGTGACTGTTATCACCAAAAGTGAAAGAAAAGCACAAATGTGAGTGGTCACCAGAACAGCAATATTGGGAAAATCCTCCAGTGGGGACGGGGATTTTCCTTGTTTTGGGAAGAAATATTCTCACTTCCTGTTGTGGCTATGGGACAGAAAGAGAAGGTAAATCTCCCCAATGGGGCACAGATGGCAAAAAAAAAAACTGACAGGGGTTATGACCATCCTTGTTTCCAAAATAGAAAAATAAAAAGTTTGCCCATTATTTCTACTTAAACATTTGAGTGCAATTTTGGCAGATAAACAGGTATTTTTCTGTACTTTACACTAACATTCACTAACTATACACTAACATTCATTGCACGCACTGGGACATAGTTTAGCCTACCCAGTGCTTAAGTGGCGTCCTCAATGGGGGTAACTCTGATATGCCCATGTTCATTGGTATGTGATATTTAGCCTTGATACTATATCCTTATTATATGACTTCCATGCTACACCTGTGAACTTGCTGTTTTAACTTCACTGTAATCCTTGCCTGGCATGTTCAAGACAGCATTTTACATATTATACACCTCTGGTATAAGTGTTTATAAAATACTGCTGGACAAATGTAATTGTTAGAGAAATTATAGTTATTTGAGGATTTAAAAGCACAGTTCTCAATGAGTCCATAGGAAATTTACAACTCCGTTATCTAGCAACTGATCCGTTTAGTCTAGATTAAATGGCATTCATTGGTTTTATTTGTTATCTATGTAATGTATATACATTCACTTTACCAATAGGTTCGACCCTTAAATCAGGAGGGATCTCTCTGTGTTTTTGGAACAGAGAAAATCCGCTTGGTGTATCTGCGTAATAAATTAGCAGGTTAGTATGGACATTTTCCTTTTCTGTATTTGCTTTTTATTTTCTTAAAACATAAAATGTGGTATTTTTAAGAGAAAAATTGTGGCATATCACAGAACATGTTTAGAGAATGAATAAAGCCACACACTATTTAAGAAAAAAAAAAAAGTGTGACTCAAATATTCAAGACACTTGGCCTCCTATTCATGGGTCAGCCGCTGCTGAAAGTGATTTACTGCGGATGGTGAGTTGGCAGCATTGCTCATGTGAAAGGGGCCTCGCTGCTTATTGTATTTTTTTTAAGAATACGTACCAATGCCCAAGGTAGGTTTGTTAGCATTGTGAATTACAATCATTATGTACTACTTCTGGAAATGTAAAATTGTCTTATGTTTTACCTGTTCCCCGCAGATCAAGATGAGTTTGAAGTGCCTCAGACATCAGACAACAGTCGGCGGCAGCTGCTTAAGACTAAAAGCAAGAGGCATTTCTCTTTCCGGACTACAGAGGAGGAGAGGCAGCAGCAGAGAAGGTTGTGTTCATAGTTGTGTTATAACTTGTACTGTTGAATAATGGTAGTTCCTTACCAAAGGAGAATATGCAAATCCAGAGACGTAAATAGAACCTTCAGGGTCCCAGTGGAAGAAACCATAGAGAGCCCCCCTGACCCAGCCAGGGTCCTTCCGCCAAGCCCAGTTGCAGGTGGAACCTTTGCGACCCTGGACGTTCCTCCACTGGTGTCAGGTTTTTTTTTTTTTTTTTTTTTCTTTTTTTTAAGCCCTTTTGGGGGGCTTTGGTGAAATATCAGGGGTCTAAACAGTACTCTGATGTTTCACCTTTGAGACAAAGAAAAGAGATTGAGGACACAGCCCTTAATCTCCATCTCTGCAGCCTCAGCTGCACAGAATGAATGGACAGAAATAGCTCTGTACAGAGCTTACTTTTGATTCACAAACTGAAGCATAATAAACAGTTTACTATGCCTCAGTTACGAATGGAAAGAGTCAGTGAACAGTACCAATGTCCTAGGATGGAATAGGGAAGGCAAACTATAAGCCAATTTAAACTTCAGCCTCAAAGAAAAACTCCAGCTAAACTTTATTTTCTTTGGAAAGAGTGATAAAATGAAAATAGCCAAAGACTGAAATGTGATCGCAGAAATTCAGAGACTTTGGAAAACAATGAAAACATTTGATTGGTTACCAAGGATTCTTTGGCCTGTGAAGGCTTACTGACTCTCCTTGGCTGTGGTCAAGGGACGTTCGGGCCTGCTGAAAAGCTGCCATATACTGGCTCTTAGAACAATCCTTTCAACGGCTGAAGAATAAGCAGTTTAAGTGTAGCTAAAGCTTTATTTGTTTTTGTTTGTGATGTGCTTTGCTTTTAATTGCTGTGTGTACCTGTCGGTGAAAAGGGTGTAGGAAGGTCAATAAAAAAGTAGATTAAGGTTCTAGATTTTATTCTGAAGAAAAAGCGTTTTTTGATATTTGTGCCCTTTTGGGAGACCTCCTATCAGTTTCTGCTCTAATGACAAAGGATGTGCAGAAAAATACCTCCAGTGGTGACACAGGAACCAATAAAAACCTTGCAGTGGTTTTAACCGTTTCCTAATTTATACAAAACGTGAAAAAAATTTGGGCTTCCTATTTTTGTTTTACTGGGTCTACCCTCTTCTGGCTGCCACCTTGTTCCCTACACATGCTGAAATGAACAGTGAAGTTGGTGGTGTTTACATGTTCTCAGTTACCTTTTCTCACAACAGTCATTAATTTTTTTGCAACAGAAACCCTTGACTTGTTTAGCATAGAGCATTGGCCAATCTGACATCACTAATCTTTTATCATGAAATCAAGCTAGTAAACAATTGTGGTTTTGCAGACTTATTTGTGCACATGTAGCAGCAGTTTTGTAAAAAGGTTATCTTTAGAAAGGTTTCTTTTGGAATAGTGGTGCTGAAGATGGTTTTCTACAAAATGTTGCTGCTTTGATAAATATCTAATTGCAAATATAATGGTTTTCTTCTGGTGTCATGCAGGGTTATGATGAGAGATCCTGAAATTAGATCAAAGCTAATCTCCAATCCTAAGAACTTTAGTCATTTGGTACATGTTGGTCCTGGAGATGGGAAGCATCAGTTGAAAGACTTGCCAATAGTAAGTACTCATTTGAGCTGACAGTGGGCTAGAACCTCAATTATCCAGCAGAATGTGGGATGGATTGATTTTCTCCTGGTCGTTTTTGCACAACAGTAATTCACTTTAATTACAGTTTATATAAGGGAGATAGATAGCAATGAATAGTGTGTAATGCTGGGCTTAAAGTGGTTTTAAAGCCATAGTGTTTTTACACTTATGCATTCCCTGCATTTAAGTGGAAGTTCACCCTAACACTAAAATCTCTAAATTTACAAGCATCTATGATCTAACACTAACCTATCTAGCCTTGTAAAGAAGAAATCAGTATACGTACCTTTTTGAAGCCGGTCCAGTCTCCAGCGGCAGAAGCTCTGCAGAAGAGACAGCTGGGAAGTGACTTCACCCACAGAGTTACTATGGGGCTTCCATTGTCGGTTGCCTCCTCTACACCCACCTCTATAGAGAATCCACCGCTGACAGCTCGGCATGGTACTGGACCGGATCCACTTCAAAAAAGGTATGTATAGCAATTTCTTCTTTACAGGGATAGGTTAGTCTTGGATTGTGGATGCAAGTAGATTTAGAGATTTTAGTATTGGGGTGGACTTCTACTGTAAGGCAAAAACACCCCACTAATTCTCCCCTCCCCCCCTTAAAACGCTTACCTGAGCCTGTCAGCGATCCAGTGCTCTGCCTGGCTGCAGTCTTCTCTACCCTCTCTTTCTCTTCTCACAGAGACTTGGGCAGGAGCCATTGAATCCTACTGCTGTCAGTCAAATCCTGTGAGCACAGTTTTTAATAGCGTATGCAGTCAAGGGGCCTCAGCAGATATTTTCCAGTAAAGGTCAACTTAGCTTTTAAACCAGCACAAAGTATTTAGACACACCCAGAAGAAGGCTTTAATGTGCAAGGAAGGAGGGGGCTGTACTAGGGAATTGACTAGTCGATTCTTCTAGCAAATTCAAGGCGCATTGCAGGTGAATTAAAAAAAATGTATGGAAAAGGAAAGTCATTGCAAGTAAGCATTTAAAACATGTTTCTCATTCGTTCATTGACAGACACAGCGCTTTCTTATTCAGAACCATAGGGTTATATCGCCCCCTACAGGAGTAGGACACTAGGCAGAAAAAAGACTTGGCTACGCCCATGGGCAATCCTAGCTAATATACACTCCCCTCTCTGCTATAGGCCTTCAGTTTTTTTTCTGCCTAGTCAGGTGTAAGGACCTAGTTCCCAGCTGGAAACTCTAGTCCTGGCATTTTATTGTTTTTGCTTTTTAAGCTACTTTTTTTCTCTTGGCTTTGCGGCCTACTGAGCACTTGCGGCGGGCGGCCTACCGACTGGGTGACGTGCGAGGCAGCCCTAGAGCGGGCAGGGGGGCTTTCTGCTGCAGGCATCCGTCCTCCTTCCTCGGCTCTAGCCTGGTCCGGTCCCCCTGCGGACCTGAGCACTCGCGGCTGGCCAAAAATTTAGGCCACAGCTCTTGCGGCCTGCTAGTCCGCACAGCCACGCCGGATGCCTTCTTCCAGAGGGACGGCGCTGTGGGGGCTCTGAGGGCGATCTTCTTTTGGGGGGGTTCTTTAAGTGGCCCCACTGTAGGCTCCCCCTGTGAGGGGCCTTAGTGGATGCCCCCCGTGAGGGGCCTCAGCCAGTGTCCCCTGTGCGGGGCATCCGTAGGTGCCCCCTGTGCAGGGTCTCAGCCAGTGCCCCGTGAAGGAGTTCAGTGGTGCCCCTGTTCGGGTTTTCCATAGGCGCCCCTTGTGCGGGGCCTCAGCCAGTGCCCTCTGTTAGGGGTCCAATGGTGCCCCCTGTGCGGGGTATCAGTAGGCGCCCCAGTGCAGGGTCTCAGACAGTGCTGCTTGTGAGGAGCCTGGGTCAGCGCCCCCTGTGCGGGGTCTCGGCTGACGTCCCCCGTGTGGGACCTTAGTGATGCCCCTCAGTCGGCGGCCCCCCTGTGGTGTTTGCGTGTTTACAAGTGGACCAGTAGTGGATCCCCCTGTCTCTAGGGTGCGCCATGTGACCATGATTCTGGGAGGAGTGTCTGGCTTTTAAGGATCTGGCTGATATACCTGAGGGGAGCAGATTCCCTCAGCGTTCGCTGAGTTGGTTGGGTACAGAATGGAGTCCAGCCACATGGTGGCATCCCTTCATCATTGGGACTTTCGGGCTTCTGTCGACATCACGGATGCTTATTTATGCACTCCAATATGTGCCCAACACCAACACTTCCTCCTTTTTTCTGTGGGAAAAGAGCCTTTTTAGCTCACGGTGTTGACTTTTGGTCTCTCCTCCACCCCTCGCGTATTCGCAAAGGTGTTGGCCCCAGTTCTGGCGTGGTTACACGGGGGATTGTGGTCCTGGGCTGCTTGGACAATCTTCTGCGAGCAGAGTCCTCGGTTACCCTGAGGGCTCTCTATACAGACCTAAGTTTTCTGTTGGCTTTTATACTACCTGAAGTCTGCTCCGGCTCCTTCCAGAAAATTGGATTATCTGGGCCTGACTCTGGTTTCATCTCTGGCCAGAGTGTTTCTTCCTCTGGACAAACTCCAGAAGTTGCATGCTGCATTTCAACTACTGTTGTCTCGCAGGTGGGCCTCCCTGCAGGCTAGTGTTGGTCCATGAGCCAGGTGCTGAAGTTACGACGCTGCTGAAGCGTAGAAAGCCTTTCTCCTGGGAAGATTTACCGCTGGACATGGATAGCATACATATGCCGGTGTGAGGCGCTTGCCATTTACCTTCGTTCTTTCTCGGTGGCTTGGGTTTCGACCTTCCTTCACGGGGGGGGGGGGGGTGTTGGCGGAACTTGGCCTTGTGTACCATCAAAGGCCAGGTGTCAGCCTTGGCGGTTTTCTTCGGCGTCCCCTGGTCTTGCACTCCTGGTGCCTACTCTTAATCAAGGGGCTCGACATCTGCCTCCTCTACCGCCGTGGGATCTACTCTTGGTGCGTTCGGTTCTACAGGAGCCTCCCTTTGAAAATATTCGGGAGGTTCTCCTGCTTGCTCTGTCTCAGAAGGTGGCTTTTTTGGGTGCTATCGCCTCTGTTCGCAGAGTGTCGGAACTGTAGGCGTTACCATGTCATACTACTTACCTGGTGATCCACAAAAATGAAGTGGTTCTTCACCCTTGTCCGTGTTTCCCTCCTCTGATTCCTTTTGATTAAGGACGTTGTATTGCCTTCCCTGTGTTGCAGGTCAAAATGTCCTAAGGGATTTACCTTACATGCCCTGGATGTGTTCAGGTGATACTGGTGTATTTGGAAGTGACTGGGCCTTTTCGGAGATCAGACTCACGGTCTGTGATCACGGACGGGCCAAATAGGGGGCTGTCTGCTTCTTCTGTGACCTTTCTAGATGGCTCACAGACGATGACTCTAGTCTATTCTATCAAGGGTTTGTGTTCCCCCTTTCCCTGTTATGGCCCATTCTACTTGGCTGCTTACTGCTTCTGGGACCTTCCATCATCAGGTGTCAGCTGCGACGGTTTGCAAGGCATCCACTTGGTCGTCGGTGTACACTTTCACAAAATTCTACAACGTGGCTGTGCTGGCATCTAAGGGTGCTTCTTTTGGCTGTAAGGTGTTCCAGGCTGCTGTTTAGAGGTCTATTCCCTCTTGAAGGGCTATTGTTCTGGTTGTGCTCCAGTTTGTTTCTGTGTTGAGCTCCTGTTACCTGGTTGGCTCTTGTGTTAGCCTTGGGATATTTCATATTTTCATTGTCCCACCCCTCATGTTTGGCACTGCTTTGAGACGTCCCTAGGTTCTTAATAAGGAAGCGCTGTGTCTGTCAATGAACGAATGAGAAAATAGGATTTTTGACTTACCATAAAATCCGTTTCTCTGAGTTCATTGACAAACACAGCACCCACCCCTCTATGGAGGTTTTTAATGCTTCTGACACTGCTTGGGACAAAACTGAAGGCCTATAGCAGAGAGGTGGCTGTATATCACCTAGGACTGCCCATGGGCATAGACCAGTCTTTTTTTTTTCTGCCTAGTGTCCTACTCCTGTAGGGGGCGATATAACCCTATGGTTCTGAATAAGGAAGCGCTGTCTGTCAATGAACTCAAACAGATTTTACGGAAAGCCAAAAATCCTGTTTTCCTGTGCTTTTTACCTACAATGTTTTATATTGGTGACAGGATCTCTTTAAATGCTGTTGATTTCTGTTCTGATATATGATCTGAATATGATTCTTTCATCACAATAACAAAATAGTTTATAATGATTATGTAGTCCATGTACAAATTAAAAGTTGTATATGACCACTAACCACAGTCGTAAAAATCTATTTTTCAGTATATTTGGTATCATGTTTCACTGTAGACAGTTTTCCTAAGCAAATACCTCTTTTTATTTGCTGGCTCACAAGGACAAGCCATTGCCTCACAATTAGCAGTAACGTTCTCAGCTTGGTGCTTGGGCTACCTGTTGGATAGGCAACCCAATGAGCAACTAAAGGAGCTTGCTTGGCAGGCTAATAACACTGTTCATTGTAAGGCAATTGCTGAAGAAATCTGTATACAAGGAAACCATGCCAAACATACTGAAATTTAGATTTAGGGTTTGCATACACTTTACCCGTTTTATATGTACAGAGGGCCGGGTGGGACAAGTGGTGTTCTGAGAGGACGTTTAGATACATCTTCCCCGAAGTGCGCCTCATGCGCAGGAGCAGTGGATCACCGATCCGAGTACCAGGTGGTGGTGTTCCACCTTGTTACTATGATCACTGTGACCAATCACAACAATTACAAGTCCAGTAGTAAACAATGGCTGTCATTCATAACGCCATTGCTTACAACTGTGATCTCTGTGATTGGTCACAGTGATCATATGCTACAGGGCCAGTCAGTGTACCATGTGATAGCTGTGGCCAATGAAGAAGCACAGTAGTACCTAGTGGCTGCATGAATACAGCAGGAGAGTGTCAGAAATAATGGCTGTAAGATCAATCAAAAGTTTAATAAAACAAATCCTCATCACCTGCATACAGTAGAACACTATGGGAACACTGCACTGCTCTGCTCTGGTGACAGTGTAAAAAAAAACATGGAAAAGGGGTGTTGTGTGTTTTTTTTTTTTTTTTTTTTTTTTTTTTTTTAACAACATACTGTCACTAGAACAAGTGCTGCGTCAGTACGGTGGCATTGTACTGCTGTGGCGGTGATCATATACAATGGCTGGCTGCTCTGATATCACTGCATGTCGTTGCTAGCATCCATTATCTCTGATCACCGCCACAGCAGTACAATGTCACCAGACTAGTGTTTTCCTAATCGCCACCGTTCACTCACAGTACAGTGTCCCTGATCACTGCCACCAGACCAGTGTATGCCAGCAACGGTGATCCTTATCACCACCACGCCAGTTGCAGTGTCACCAAATCAGTGCATGTCAGCAAGTGTTCCTTTTTACCGCGACACCAGTGCAGTGTTGCCTCTGCCTGCCGCCTGTACTAACCCTGGCCTGTTGATTACATTTCTGCCTGCTGTCTGGACTTAGCCTTTGCCTGTTTGCTGACCATGTCTCTACCTGTGGCCTGAACTATCCCATCTGCATGGCCAGCTGACTATGTTCCTTGCTCCTCCAAAATATCATTTTATGGGTGTTCCCACTATCCTGGTGCTCCAGAGCCTCCAAAAATGTGATCGGTAGTTAGGAAATTAGTTGTGTGATGTATGCCCCTAGAAAGCCTGAAGGTGTTCCTTTGAATTTTGAGCTCCTTTGGTTAAGCTGTGAAAAAGTATCATGCCTGTTGTATTGCCACACGTGAGAGGAGTAGCAGAATGTTTTGGAGTGCATTTCTAAGCATGCCTATGATGCGAGATTGACAACTCTGCGTAAAAAAATTAAATAAAAATACATTTTCATTTTCTTTCCTGGATTTTCCAAATTAGTGTGGCAAAAAAGACACTGCCCTTCAAAAAATATTTTGGAATGTTTTTGTGGTTGTTTCCACTATCTTGGAGTTCCAGGGCATACATAAATGTGATAGGTAGTTAGGAAGTTAGGATGTTCCTTGAAAGCCCAAAGGTGCGCCCTAGATATTGGGTGCCTCTATGCATCTAGGCTGTGCATCTAGCAGAATGTGTTTTGGGGTGTATGTGAGAGTTTTACAAATAATTGTGACAAAATTTCAACTTCAAAAAACTCTTCATGCCTCTTCCTAAATACCTTGGACTGTCCACTTTTCAGAAAGAATTCTTTGGGGGGGGGTTATTTGTACTGTCCTGGCATTTTAGGGCCTCAAGAAATGAGGCATCAGGACTGCTCAATTTTCAAAAAAAAACAGGTGCATCTCATAAAGTTTAGAACATCATCAAAAATATAATTTATTAAAGTACCGTAATTCAATTCAAAAAGTGAAACTCCTATATTATATAGATTCAAATCATTACACACACACAGTGATATATTTCAAGCATTTTTTTCAATTTTGATGATTATAGCTTACAGCTAGTGAAAACCCAAAATTCAGTATTTCAGAAAATAAGAATATTACATAAGGCCAATAAAAAAAAGGATTTTTAATACAGAAATGTTGGCTTACTGAAAAGTATGTCCATGTACAGTATACATTTAAAGGGGTTGTAAAGTCAGAAGTATTTTTTCTTAATGCATTCTATGCATTAAGATAAAACGCCTTCCATGTGCAGCAATCCCTTCAGCCCCCCCTACCACTTACCTGAGGTCCCTCCCTGTCCAGCGATGTCCATGGGTGTGTCAGCCATCCAAGATTCTCCTGCTGTTCTCAAAGTCAGCTAGCCAATCAGGAGAGAGTGTGGGCGGTGCCGGATTGGGGCTTCCGTGTCTGAGTGGACACGGGGAGCTGCTTGCTGTGGGAGCACTCAATAGGAGGAAGGGGCCAGGATCACAGAAGAGGGACCCGAGAAGAGGAGGAGGATCTGGGCTGCTCTGTGCAAAACCACTGCAAAAGAGCAGGCAAGTATAACATGTTTGTTGTTTTTTTTTTTTTGGTGGAAAAAAGGAGGAGACGTTACAATCACTTTAATACTTGGTCGGGGGCTCCTTTTGCATTATTTACTGCATCAATACAGTGTGGCATGGAGAGGCGATCAGCCTGTGGCACTGCCGAGGTGTTATGGAAGCCCAGGTTGCTTTGATAACGGCCTTCAGCTAGTCTGAATTGTTGGGTCTGATGTCTCATCTTCCTCTTGAAAATACCCCACAGATTCTCTTTGGGGTCTAGGTCAGGTGAGTTTGCTGGCCAATCAAGCATAGTGATACCATGATCATTAAACCAGGTATTGGTACTTTTGGCAGTGTGGGCAGATGCCAAGTCCTTCACATCTTTGATGTGAAAATTGTTAGATAATAATCAAGTACTAGCCCTTGCTGCTTAAGATGAACATTTGTTTCCCACAAATTTCTTTACAATACTGGAAGGGATTCATTTATTTCTCTTCCGTTCATTGATGAACACAGCTTCTCTTCATTCTTGACCATAGGGTTTATAGCGCCACCTACAGAAGTAGCCAGAAAAACACAGTATATGGGCAGTCCCAGCTGGGATAAACCTCCTCTCTGCTATAGGAAAGCCAGTTATTTCTGCCTAGTGTTTCAGGAGCAAGGACTTAGTTCCCTGCTGGGACATGTGGTTCTATAGCCTTTATTTTTTGGAGATTTTTTTTTCTGTGGAGATTCTCAATCCACAGCCAGGCTGGGTGACAGGCTGGATAATCTAGATGCAGTGGTCCCGTCTAGCCAACATTCGCATGCAGACCTTTAGCTATTCGCTGGGTTGGCCTCTCATGGGGGCACACATGACCAGGCATCTATGTCAGTGTCACCCTGGCTCGACAGCCCCCTCCCCCTTTTGATGATGGCAGCCCGGATGAACCTGCCCACCTTGGGATTGCCCCCCCATGTCCCTGGGAATTCTGCACATTTTAAGGCACCAGTGATCACACACATTATCCCGGTGTAGCAGTCTGAGGATACTTCTGGGGCTGCGGTGAATTTCCCCTTTGTAACTCCCTAGCTTGTTTGTTCTGCCAAGAAATTTCCCTATCCCACCTATTTAATGGATTTATTTCCTAGGCTGGGGGGAGCCTGAACTGTCTGTTAGGGCCACGGAGCGCTTTTAGTACATTCTTCCTGTGAGGAGGCCCATCTGAAGGTGGACCTTGCTTCCCTGTTGTGGACCGTGCAGTTTTGGTGTACCACTGACTGGGTGTGCTGGACTGCTGCACCAAGGACTGGGTAAGGAACAGGGGTTCCCCGGTCTTGGTGAACTGCAGGACCACCTGGTCCAGGGCCTTCAGTCCAGTGCGATACATCTTTAGATACGACTCTTGTCTTCCTAGCTCCTCATCTTGTTAGTACTTCGCTAGGGTATCTGGCTTAGTGTTGGTGTGCGGAATGGGAAGTCTGAGCAGGCCCTGGCAGACTTTCCTTCCATGGTACCACCTTGGTTGACATTATCAAAGTCTTTCACGTGGTAGAGTACTTTTTGTCCTTTAAAAAGAAAAGGGAACGAGTTGCGCCACTGGTGTCTTATCCTCTGCACACATACAGCTTCTTTGTCCCCTGGGTTCACTGGTCAGCTTCAAATCCTTCAGCCTCCCCTTGGGTGCTCCAAACGCGCTGGGCCTTATAAGCTAAGCCCGCAGACACTCCCCACTCGGTATGTATGCTGCTCAGACAAGACTAGGGTGAGGTGGTTGCATGCATTGGTTTGCGGTCTCGGGAACCTCCCTACCTTCGGACAGGGGGCCCACGTTCTAATCCTGTTGTATTATGAGCTAGATAACTTTTATATATTCACCAGACAAGTTCTTTTTTTCTTGTCTTCACTCCTTGTTTGCAGGCTTTTTATGGGCTAGTGCAGTATCGTGCCTTACGATCTGTCGTCAGGGATGCACATTACCAGTTTACACACACCCCTTTCTGGTCTGGCCATCTCTTCACGCCAGGGCTGTGTTTTGGCCTAGGCCGACAAGGCCTAGGCCTAGGGCGGCACTTTGCGGGGGGCGGCAAAATAGGCCGCCCCCCCACCCGTCTGACTGATTCCCGGCTCCCGCTGCCGCCTCCCGCACACTTGCAGCCCACGGCGGACGGCTTTCTGTAGCGGCGCCGCTGTGTATGGGCGTGCTTGGCAGAGGGTGGGGGCGTGTATCTCACGCCCCCTACTCTCTGACAAGCACGCCCATACACCGCGGCGCCGCTACAGAAAGCCGGCCGCCGTGGGCTGCAAGTGTGCGGGAGGTGGCAGCGGGAGCCGGGAATCAGTCAGACGGGTGGGGGGGGCTTTCTCTCATGCGGGGGGGCGGCGTGTGTCACTCGCGCCCCCCATATGCAACAGGTGACAGGTGGAGCCTTAAGCTCCACCTACCCTCCCCTGCACTGCTTTCCTGCAGTGAATCTTCTCCTCGGCCCTGGGGCTGTGACGTCAGGAGGAGAGAGAGGAGCACGAGGGAAACCCCCAGGACAGCAGGTACAGTGATTTAATAAAGTATATCAGTATTATGGGCACTGGCAGAATTTGATGGGCACAGTGGCAGCGTTCGATGGGCACAGTGGCAGCGTTCGATGGGCACAGTGGCAGCGTTCGATGGGCACAGTGGCAGCGTTCGAGGGCACAGTGGCAGCGTTCGATGGGCACAGTGGCAGCGTTCGATGGGCACAGTGGCAGCGTTCGATGGGCACAGTGGCAGCGTTCGATGGGCACAGTGGCAGCGTTCGATGGGCACAGTGGCTGCGTTTGATGGGGCACAGTGGCTGCGTTTGATGGGGCACAGTGGCTGCGTTTGATGGGGCACAGCGGCTGCGTTTGATGGGGCACAGCGGCTGCGTTTGATGGGGCACAGCGGCTGCGTTTGATGGGGCACAGCGGCTGCGTTTGATGGGCACAGTGAGACCCCCCCCCCGTGATAGCATTAAAACTCAGCAGCTAAAAATACTGTAGCTGCTGACTTTTAATATTAGGACACTTACCTGTCCAGGGATCCAGCGATGTCGACACCTCATCCGATTTTCGGATTGGCTCTCGGGTTTTGCCACTATCATTCATGGTAAGGGAAACCGACCGGTTCCCTACTGCACATGTGCGAAGCGCGTTGCACTTTCTGAATGGCCCAGCGGAGGAAGGAGGGGGGCAAACTTCAGAGGGGACAGCGCAGTCTCCCAGAAGTGGGGAAGGGTACCTGTCAGAAACGGGTACCCGTTCCCCCCTGAAAGGTGCCAAATGAGCCTAAAGAGGAAGGGGTGTTGTTTACAGATGATAGGGTGGGTCTTAAACAGGAAGGGGTGTGGCCTCGGCAGGATGGGGTGGGTCGTATTTAAATTAGGGGGGTGCATGCGTTTAGTCAGGCCTAGGGCAGCACAAAACCTAAATACACCACTGCTTCACGCGTATTTACCATGGTGTTAGCTCCAGTCCTGGCGTTGCTGGCACAAGGGGGGGATTGCCACATCTGGTTATCTGGAATCTCACTCTGCGCTGATGGATTATGTTCTGATTATGATGCGCACCCTGCAGGAGTCGAATGGGTCCTGTGCCACTAGCAGTCCGCTCTTGCGCAATCGAGAGGCTGGAGTATTTGGGTCTGATGATGGACTCGGTGCGGGCCAAAGTGCTCCTTCCACTCGGTAAGCTTCGGAAACTTCAGTCCACCATTCAGCTACTGTTGTCCTGCAGGTGGGTTCACCTGTAATCCTGCATGCGGGTTCTGGGTCTCATGGTATCCATCCTCGAGGTGGTCCTGGATGTGAAGTCATGGGGGGGGGGGGGATGGGGGGGTGTCTGCAGAGGGAAATTCTTTCCAAGTGGGAGGTCTCTCCATGTTCCTGGACAATCTGATTTGGCTGGTCCAGGGGGCCAGAGCTTCTTTGTGGATGCCCGGGAAGGTTTTGATCGGACAATGCTACGTCCGTGGCTTATGTTGACCATCAGGGTGGCATTAGGAGTGCAGCATTGGTGTTTAAATCTCCTGGTAGCCAGGGTTCCATGCACCAGCTCTCTCCTCTGTGTACATTCTGGGCATGTACAACTGGCAGGTGGATTACCTGAGTCGCCAGGCGTTGGATCGGGGAGAGCAGTCTTCACACCTGGAAGTGTTTAGACAGCTCTGTCTACGGTGAGGCAACGCTGGCCATGGATCTGCTGATGTCCTGTTTCAACAGGAAAGTGCCATAGTTTGTGGTGAGAGAGCGAGGGATCATCTGAGGGATGCGATGGACATTCTGGTGATGCCGTGGAGTCATGATCTCATTTATGCATCTCCTTTTTAGCTTCCCCCTCTTCTGCTGCACAGGATGGAGGGAAGATCTTTTGTCTCAAAGGCTGATCTTCCACCCTGCTTTACCATCGCTGGCTTGGTTTTTTGAAAGCTAGGTTCTAGGAGATGGTGTTGTCAGGCTCAGTCATTACTGCCATACATAAGGCCTGTACATGAACTACTTGGAGAGTTATCAAACTTGACTGGCTTTGGGTTCGGCTTGAGCCTTTTCAGTGGCTCGGATCTTGGCCTTCTCTAACGCAGCAGTTGAGTACAAGCTTGCTTTTAGTACTATTAAGGGTCAGGTGTCTGCCTGTGTGGGCTTGTTTCAAAACTCCTTAACCACGCACTCCTTGGTTTATGATTTTCTCTGAGGGATACGTCATGTGGCACCCCTTGGTGTGTTCACAGTTGCCATCGTAGGACCTAAACTTGGTTCCTTTGGTCCTTCAGGAGCCTCAGTTTGAGAATATTGGGATGATTCCCTTGCTCACGCTCCCTCATTAGGTTGCCTTTTTTTTGTTTGCACACCATGCTTCTGGTCTGGGAGCTGGTGGCCTTGTCCTGTATACGGGGACATGGTGGTTGTAAATGCAGGTCCTTGATTCCCTCTGAGGTTCGTATCAATTTTTCTGCTAAATGAGAACATTGTTCTACTTTCACTGTGTCCACATCCTTTGCACCCTGGCAACCCTGCAGCCTCCTCTGTCTCCTTTTCTGAATGGATCCGGCAGACGAGGTCTGGCATAGCCTCCTCTGTCTCCTTTTCTGAATGGATCCGGCAGACTAGGTCTGGCAGCCTCCTCTGTCTCCTTCTCTGAATGGATCCGGCAGACGAGGTCTGGCAGCCTCCTCTGTCTCCTTTTCTGAATGGATCCGGCAGACAGTGGTTCAGGCTTGCCATTAAGGGTTGGGCCCCTATTTTTCTAGTTATGGTACACTTGTCAGAAAACTCACTGCTTCTTGGGTGTTCTGACATCAGGCTTCTGCTACTTACATTTTCGAGGCTGCTACCTACCTGGATGTCTGGGCATACCTTTTACCAAATACAAACAAGTGTAGCGCTGAAAATTTTTATACCTTTTACCAAAGTTTTACGAATTTGATGGGGTTTTTTTTTTTTTTTTTGGTTATACCAGCTGGGACTGCCCATAGACGATGCTGTGTTCTTTTTCTGCCTAGTGTTGTCTTCATTCTTGACCATGGTGTTTATAGCGCCACTTACAGGAGTAGAAGCTGTGCCTGTCAATTAACTCAGAGAAAATGGATTTTATGGCGAGTAACAAAAATAAATAAAAATCAAATTTTTCCACGTATTTTGCAACCACAAAGGCTGGCTGTAATAAAAAAAAAAAATGCTTATACATACCTAGTCTGAAGCCGCTCTGGTCACGATTGAGTCACAGTGCTGACTTCAGTGTAGAGGAGGGACAACAGACAATGAATGTCCCATAGTAAGGCTATGGGTAATGTCATCACCCAGGCTCTACAGCCATTGCCGCTGCCTCTTTTCTACATTGAATCCGGCGCTTGCCTAGAGCAATAGCAGTCAGATCCTGATAGAAGTGTAAGAAGAAATAAGGAATGGTTTAGGTGGAAAAACTTCTCCAAAGGAGGAGAGGTTATCGCCTAAAAGCACCAACAAAAAACTGGTGTCTAATGGAGTGGGTGGCATTATAAGAGTGTACATTACGGGAGGCCCTAGCAAGTGTTTCTAAGGGTGGCCATTCAGATCTTATTTTTTGCAAACTGTCACCGATCTAAATATCGGACCTCTATAAGAGCTACTGCCTAACTGATGAGTTTGCATAAGAACTGGAAATTATTTATTCTCATACACAGAAATCGTGCAAAATCTTGAAACATTATATATTAGCATGTACAGTGGTGAAAATTATTTGATCCCTTGCAGATTTTGTAAGTTTGCCCACTTACAAAAGAATGAGGGGTCTAGAATTATCATGGGTGTATTTTAAAATGAGAGACACAGATTAACCAACAATCCAGAAAAAAAACGCATGATACAAAAATGTTCTAAATGGGGTTGCAGTTCAGTGAGTAAAAGAAGTATTTGATCCCCTACCAATTAACAATAATTCTGGCTCCCACAGACTGTTTACCAAATGAGCACATACTGTAGCCAGATTAGTCAATTTAAGAAGGTGCTCCTAATATCACCTTATGTGTATAAAAGACACCTGTCCACAATCTTTCTTTCATGCAAACCTCACCTTCATTGGCAAGACCAAAGAGTTGTCAAAGGATGTCGGAGACAAGAGTGTAGACCTACACAAGGCTGGAATGGGCTACAAGACGATCAGCAAAAAGCTTGGTGAAAGACAACTGTCTTCAATTACCCACCGGTCTGAAGCTCCATGCAAGATTTCGCCTCAGGATGATGAGAAAAGTGAGGGCTCAGCCCAGAAAATACAGGGAAGGAGCTTGTGAATGATCTCAAGGCAGTCAGGACCACAGTCACCAAACAAACCATTGGTAACACAATACGCTACCATGGATTGAAATCCTGCAGCACCCGCAAGGTCCCCCTCCTCAAGAAGGCACATGTACTGGCCCATCTGAAGTTTGCCAGTGAACATCTAAATGAGTCGGAGAAGGAGTGGGAGAAAGTGCTGTGGTCAGATGAGACCAAAATTGAGCTCTTTGGCATTACCTTGACTCGCTGTGTTTGGAGGAAGAAAGATGCTATGACCCTAAGAATACCATCCCTACAGGCAAGCATGGAGGAGGAAACATGCTTTGGGGCTGTTTTCTCTGCTAAAGGTACAGGCCGACTTTGCCGCATTGAGGGGTCATGTATTGTAAAATCTTGGATGAGAACCTTTTTTTTCCCCCTCTGCCAGAACACTGAAGATGACTTCCAGCATGATAATGACCCAAAACATACTTCCAAGGCAACAAAGTGGCTCAAGAAGAAGCATATTAAGGTCATGGAGTGGCCTAGCTAGTCTCCAGACCTTAATCCTATAAATTTCTAGAGGGAGCTGAAACTTCGAGTTGCCAAGCGACAGCCAAGAAACCTTAATGATTTAGAGAAGATCTGTAAAGAAGAGTGGACCAAAATGCCTCCTGAGATGTGTGCAAACCTGGTAACCAACAAAACGTCTTACCTCTGTGCTTGCCGACAATGTAAAATACATGTAAAATACACCTATGATAAAAATTATGGACCCTTCATTTCTTTGCAAGTGAGCAAACTTACAAAATCCGCAGGGGATCAAATAATTTCACCACCGTTTGGCATTTAAATATCAAGTGATGGACAAGTCCTAAAAGTGTGGCATTCCATACAAGAACTAGCAGAACTGGTAGCAATCTGTACATGCACTAACAATCTTGTATATTACAAAAATATTATATTTATATATGTGCGTGTGTGTATACAAACATCACATCCTGCCTGCTTTTGTTATTGACAATAATCTTGAAATAATTGGCGTGTTCGTATTAGTAAAATGTCATTTTAAATATTAAAGTTGGCTGCACAGAAAGGCTGCAGCCAACTTTAATATTTAAAATTTTCAGTTTTGTATACCATGCTAATTGATTGTAACATGCTTCCAAATCTTTACAGAAACAGCAATGCACTAGGTGGCTAGTATATTTGTTTCTTCTATATGGTTGAAAACTGCAGTTTTTATAAGTGGCCTGCATAACTTAAAATTGTTGTGATTACCTTAAATGATCACAACAATAGAAAGTAATATTACATGGGGCACCAACGGTACCAGTGAAATTGTAATTTTGCTCTATCCCTGCTAGGCACAAGAAGAGAAGAGAAACAGTAGTGGACATGATGCAGTTGGGACAGAAAGGCCTTTATCTTCCAGTAGTGATACTGGTAAGTCCACCTCATGTCACCACTATAATATAGATTTTATTTCATACACACATAACAGTATATTGATTTTATATGGCCCCAGTTGCAATTTCATTGTTTGAATCTTCCTATGTTTTTTCTTTTTAGTAAAACGAAGCTCCTGCAGCTCCCAGTCAGAGGATTCTCTTTCCTCACCTCTCAGCCCCATCCCCTCGTCTGATAATGTAAGTGAGGTAAAACTATTTAATTTGACATTTTCAAGTAACCAGATCTGTTTACTCATCAACTTTTATTACTTGGCATTACATAATAATTACCAAAGTGCCACCATCTTGTTGTTCTCTGATATAATTTTATTTGTTCTTCGTTTTTTTTTTTTTTTTTGTGGGTTTGATGAACTTCTGTGCAAAGGCACCATTAGCATTCATGTGCCAACTGCTATGCAATATTGCAGGCCTGTTTGTGTGCCTAGACCCAGGTCTGGAGAGAACCCCCCCCCCCCCCCCCCCAGCATGCAGGTCAGGAATTCAGACCTTATACCTCACTTATTGTATGTTTGTTCTGGATCAATGACTCACTAGTGAAACCAGGTGTTAGGATGGCATCTCTGGCTGGTCCTGTGTTTTTTAGATCTACTCCATTCGAATGGCAGATCTTCCCTGCATACAGTCCAGTTTAAAGCACAACCCTGTTGGTTATCTCAGTGGAGGGAATGGCCAGGAAATCGCAATGTCCTAATTATTATTTTTTTCAAAGACATGATGATCTTCTTTTAAAGTAGTTTAAACCAGAATGAAGGAAACCTGCCCCAGAATATGTAACCAGCAAGTAAAGTCAAAACTCCTGAATTGTTTTTGTCATGGGTCAGAGCATAAAACTCATTCAGTTCTAGACATACAGCTCAGGGGAAAAAAGTAGTTGACAGGTTAGTGGGCAGTTTGGGGATGGGATATTCAGAGTCTGTCAGCCCCCTTCAGAGCACAGTCCCCCTTTTATATCTATTGTCCACAGTCCCCCGTTATGTCACTGTCCACAGTCCCCCTTTTAAAGCAGTCCCACAGTGTCCTCAGCCCCCTTCACATCACAGCACCCCTTTACATTATAGTGCCCCTTTACAGTGGCTGCTAAGTCTCTACCCTGTAGGTAGGAGTTCTGAGCAGGGAAGGCAGAGATTGATGTTCGAGAGGGAAGGAGGGGAGGAGACAAACTGCAGGGCGCTGTGATGTAAAGGGGGGGACTGCACTGTAAAGGGGCAATGTTACACTGCCCCTTAATATCATTGTCCACAGTTCCCCCTTTAAGGCAGTCCCACAGTGACTGCCTTTTTTTTTTTGTTAAAAATAACAAACCTGTTATACTTACCTGCTCTTTGCAGTAGATTTGCACAGTTCAGCCTGGATCCTCCTCTTCTCGGGTCCCTCTTTGGCACTCCTGGCCTCTCCTGTTGAGTGCCCTCACAGCAAGCAGCTTGCTAATGGGGCACCCAAGCCGAGGCTCCCTGTGTCCATTCAGATATGGAGCTGTGGTCCCCCTCTCTCCTCATTGGCTCAGCAAAATGCCATTGGCTCCCACTGCTGTCAGTCTCAGCCAATGAGGATGGAGAATGCTGGACAGCCGAGTCTTTTGTGCAACATCACTTGATCGAAATGGGGCTCAAGTATGTATTTGGGGGGCTGCTGCACACAGAAGGCTTTTTATCTTAAAGTAGAACAATACGAAAACCTTCATTTATTTTTCATTTCAGATAGAGCAAGGGAGGGTTATAACCCCCATCAGATTTTTTTTTTGTGTCCAATTTCTGAGATTTCCCTTCACTTCCTGTCCAATAGCCAAACAGGAAGTAGGAGGAAATCCCTGAAAATTAAGGGAATTCCTTGGGGACCCCCAGGTCACCAGAACTAGTGTCCTTATTGGAATATTTCCCTACTACTACTTTTCTGGGGATAGCACAAAATTTGGGGTTTTATTTTACTTTCTACTATGTGTCCTATTTACCATTATCAAAAGTGAGAGGGTGAATCTCCCTAACGGGGGCACAGACAGCAATAAAAACCTAATAGGCGTTCTAATCCCACTCTATCCAAAAACAAAAAAAACATTTTGCCTTTAGTTATACTTTAATGCATAGAATGCATTAAGATCAAAAACCTTCTACCTTTACAACTACTTTAATCCAGGTTAGACTGGAGGGAACATTTTTTGGAACAGATATAGTTAAGCTTTTCAGCACTTTAAGGTCAGCCCAGTTTTTTTTTTTCCCTGGGCATTCCTTGCAGCGTTTGTCAGGGCCAGAGAGGTGGCACTATTTGTCTTTGTTGCTATGGACTTTGCGAGTAGCTGCAGCAAGCTATGAGTGGTGCACTTTTTACTAACTTGAATGCTGCTAGTGGTGCCTTGTGTACTAGGTGGCCAGGCACGCTGTATACCCAAACATCACTGTTTCTTCGACGGCTTTCTTTATATTTACTCTAGCCAAGTTAATGGATGACATCATGGGGTTAGGACTTGTGTGTGCACAAACTGAACTCTGCCTTTCTCTCGCAGCTGCTGTCCCTCCTCACATTGCCTTGTGGCTGGCGTGCTCGAGCCATGCAGCAGCAGTAATGTTCAGCACCCAGGGTTCCTGTCCTCTGTCTGCAGTGACTTTTGGTCACGCAACCTTAACTCTGTGCACATACCAGACTAAAGCTCATCTAGTCTGTAAGGACTCCTGAGTAGGGGCCATTTTTCTTGGCTTCTGCAGTATGTTATCCTAAATATCTTAAAAGATGCCCTATGGTGCATATAGTGGGGTAGCTGCTGAACAGCCTTATTCACCAGGCGAGCCCTCAGACGGGGGGGGGGGGGGGGTCACACCTGGGGTCTGTGCGACAGATCTGGAAAGTGCTCTTTGGCTGACATAGTACACTCTGGCCCAGAAAGTTTTACAAGTTAGAGCCCACTGCCCAAAGGTCACAGTCCAGTGGGATCTGGGTGTGGCAGCCAAAGCTAGACTAAGGAGAAACAGCTGCAGAAAACTGCTATATAGAGACAAGCTCAAGCAATGATGTTGGTAGCCGAAGTTTGCTTAACCACTTGCCGCCCGCAATATAACAAAATGACGGCGGCAAATTGGTTTCAATATCCTGACTGAGTGTCATATGATGTCCTCAGGATATTAAGCCGCTGCGCGCCCCCTGGGGCGTGCATCGCAGGGATTGTTGTTGCGGTGTGTCAACTCTTCTGTAGGCACCAGTATATGGCTTCTTTCTATTAAGCTGTGTGCCTCAATAGACTCTGAGAAAAGGTTTTTACGGTGAGCATAAAAATTCTATTTTTCCCACAAACAATAGTATGTCCTTTTACATTCTTGTGAAAGTAGGACATCACTCTGTCAACCTTGACTCATTTTAATCCTTATGCTGGTAGCATTAGTAAATAGGAAAGTATATCCTATTTACTTAAACTTTTATATTTCTTCATTACTTCCTGGATTCCAGGCCATAGGCAAATTGGTGTCATACATTCCAGGAGTCTTTGAGGGGTTTTCTCAGCAAAGCACAAAATCCTGCCTGGGCTAAGGGCAGGTGGATTCAAGGACGTTAATGCTTCATGAATAATCTACCCTCACTCAAGCTACAGTCAGAAATGCTAGGAGGGGATTTTCAAAGTGAATTCTCAGCAAAATGGATGGATGGGGGAGTTTACTTTGAATGTTAAATATTAATTAAATCATGTTTTTGATGCTCAGACGCAGCGTAGTTCTACTTTAGGTTTTGAAGATTAGGCCTAAATTGGGTGGGCTGATTAAAAAACATCTACACTTTGCATATTTCTTCTGCATCCTCCATAACATGCTGCACATTTGTGCTAGTTGGTGTTGTAAACAGAAAAATATTGCATTCATTTTTTTTTCCGGTATGCATGAGTTCTATCCAAAATAGATTGCCAATATATGTGAATCGATAAACTGGGTAAAAGGTGACATCGAAGAATGTTATCTTTGCTACTGAGGGAAACATGATGTGATGGATATGCTATGCTTTGCTTTATAAGAAGCCTGCATTGCAAATCATTCCAAGTATAATGAGAGCACTAAAACTATTATGTATAAAATGCAAATCTCCTAAACTACTCATACCTGCAGCAAACCAAAAGAATTTCCATTCTAATGCTAGGTTGTTTGGATGAGGATTAAGCTCCAGCCTTTCCTGGAAATTGACGCATACCTGCCCGAGCTGTACAATCCTATAGACAGACCATAAAAGTGTTGGGATAGTAGAAATGTGTGGGAGCTTCAGCAACATTAGCATGCCTTGTAGAAGGGCCCAGGATTCTGATTTAAAGCCCCTGAAGGTATATGCAGGTTGTTTCTGGTTTCAGTATTCTCCGAGTCACTTGTAAGTAAAGTGAGCACTGGCATTTTCAGGAAATGTTTCATAAATTTTATCCTACCTATTTCCTCAGTATAGGTTTCCTTTTAAATTGGAAAGTCATTTTTCACCTTTTAAGGATTCTTTTCTTCTTTTTTTTTTGCAGATTTATGACCACACCAGCTTTTTAAACCTTTCTAATACCTCATCCTAAAAGGATTTGTCTACTCTTGTATCCAGTGAGGTCCGTTCTAGTCACTGCCAAATCCAGGAAATGCATGCTTGATCTATCAGCCAAATGATGGAAGAAGTAACTCTAACCAAAGCCATTCTGGATGTGACAATAGAAGATCCTGCATGTAAACGTTGAACAGACTTCTTAAAGAAGTGGTGCCAAGTAATACAGATTTGTATCATCGCTAGAGATTATTGAAGAGTTTCATTTTATAGTGTCTGTTTTATAAGTGTAATTTTTGTTAAATTTTATAAAGCCTGACCCTTGCTGGGGACCCCATGTCGAGTCCTATAAATAAGAGAGAACCCCTGCAAGTAATGTAATTACTTTTTTTTAGAAATTCACCTGATAACGAATATACTTTTTTCCCCTCCTATGACTTGCATTTGTACACAATTATTATTACTTCCTTCCCATTCTGGCAAATAGAACTATACTTGAATTTGCCTTAACAATCCAGGTCTTTGTTAAAACACACCAGCCAATGTTCTTTTAAAAAGCAATGAAGAAATGTTAGCCCGCATTAATAAAAAAAAAAAGTCTGTATGTCCAAACTATTTGGCTGAAGATGGTTTCTAATGTTAAGTATTTTGGATACCAATGGTCTCCTACTTGGCGGTAATAGATTGCAAGTAACATGGTCAAAATCAAGCTTCAGTATAACCCGAATCTGTATTTTGTTCCAGTCCATCACATACAAATCAATGTCTTTCAATAACTGAATTGCAAAATACATATGTTTTTATGGAGTTTATTATATTATGTACAAGGGAAAAAAAGAAACCGTAAATAAATTCTGACTTGGAAAGTGTCATTTCCTTCTTGCTGTGAATATACAGCATTGTATGCAAGATAAAATTATACACCATAAATATTATGAAATATCTGACCATGTCCATATATTTCCAGAAAATGTCACAGCTTCCACTTTCTATGTCCTGTCAAAAATACAGAAGAATAAATCTGTTAGAAATTGTTTCCCTGTAAAACAAACCCATTCAGTTTAGTTTCAAAATGAAAGTATGTGTGTGTGTATATATATGTGTATGTATGTATATATATGTGTGTGTGTGTGTGTGTGTATATATATATATAATAAATATACCCCCCCCCCCTTTTTTTTTTTAAATAAGTGATTACATACCCTCTGTTCTAAGCTGCATAAGTAGCTGGGGGTGGAGAAAAACAGCATTACACTGGTCTTCTCAGTGAATGGTTGTGCGGGGGTGGGTGCTGTTGGGACAGATCTGATCATTTGGAGGAGAGCAGGCTGAGTTCTGAGCACATCTAGACTGACCACACTGTGCTCCCATGCCTAGTGTGATCAGTTTATAATAGGAAAGCCAAGGGGCTGGCAGGAACATCACGGATTTCACATATAGGAAGCAATACAAAGAACAGGATACTTTTTTGTGCATGTCAATCAAGGCTGCTGGGTAAGGCCTGATTCACACCTATGTATTTTTAGTGCTTTTTGCATTTTACAGACTTGGACTACAGAACATGTTCCATAGGAAAATATGTTAAATAGACTGTAGTGCAAATCTGCAAAAAGCACAAAAAAATGCATAGGTGTGAATCAGGCCTTAAAGAAGATGCTGACTACAGTCTGTGACCTTGTGGATATCAGCCTGTTGGAGAGGAGTATCCCTTCCTGTAGTTCCACCTTTACACACAGGACTTCATATCTAGTGTCTGTTAACCATAGCAATTGGATACTGACTGTTGCTGTGATCACACTACATTGTAAAACACCTGTCATCACAAGGAAACACAGTTGACCATGGACAGGTAAAGTGCAGCAACTGTCTGTTACTGTGTGACAAAGGACCTCAAAATTCTAGAATTGAAATCCTGATCACAAGCACCTAACCAAAACATAAATTTGTAGTGGGACTGGCCTGTAAACAGTCATTATAAGCCTGTACAGGATGAAAAGGCATGTGTTATGGGCCCGGGAGGGAGAAGCTATAGGCAAGTCACCGCACATCTGAGGGTTAGCAAGTGTACAGGGATGGTTAAACAGACCTAGACACCGAGTTGGCATGCATAGAGGAGAGGATAAGTGACCCTGGATGAAAACACCTCTCTCTCCTAGCTGCATAAATGCATCTTTTCATGCCGTCTGGGTTCTCCGCATCTGAAGCTTCATTCATATGGATGCATTTTTCCCCTAATCGTCTTTCAGGACAGCCACCTGAGAGCTTGGCTCCTCCCTTCTGTTTGGAAACACCTGCACCAGCTTGTATAAATTTCCTCCTCCCCTGCTGGCTCCTCAGTTATTTGTGTTTCCTCCAGTGGGGAGACACCATAGGAACCAGCCAGGAGAGCCAGAGGAGGCTCAGGCAAACATGTCCTGAAAGAGGAGTGGGGACTCCTAGGACAGACCAGAGAGGTTGGTGTACAGAGCAGCCTGGTGAGGCAAAGCCCTGTGAGCAGCAGTTACACTAACCTGGTCAGGAAAGTCGTTTTTCTGATTGCCACCCCCGCATCCCTGAGTGCAGGTCGAGGTCGGGGGGGCGGCCTTTTCAAACGCTGAGTGCAGTGAAGCGGAGCGCAGCTCCTGCAGTCTCATACCCCCAGCAGCATGTGAAAAAACAAACATGCCGGGTATTGGGATTGCACGGCCTGTGGCGGGTGACGTCATATCCGGCCGAAAGGGGGCGGGCACTTCCGGGTTCGCGGCTTCCGGTTCCGGGCCAAGAACGCTGAAAAGGAGCCAGGCATGGGCTGGAGAGGAGCCAGACAAGCTGTAGAGACAGCACAGGCTCCGGATGTGACACGAGGATGGCGGATGCAGAGGACCTAGACCGCACTGCTCCAGCAGAGACCAGCTCCAGCCATGTGAAGGTAAGGGGAACCTAGGGTGGAGCTCCCCTGGCCTGTACCACCACCCCCCCCCCCCCGCCCCCCCCATCAATTTAGGGCTAAGGGAAAGGGGGGAGTAGGTTAAAGGACCCTCATGTGTCAGAGGGTGGTTTCATAGGGCCCCTGGTGAGGCAAGCCCGAATGAAGTGTTGCACTCCTGCAAATGTGCGGGGGAAGGGTACTGTGTATTAATGGTATGGGGTTTTTTTGTCTTATGTCTTTTCAGAAAACAGAAAAAACCAGGGTCTCTCATGTTTCAAAAAAGAGGTGTCCTTCCTGTAAAGTTACCCTTAAAGATACCTGGGAAAAGGCATTATGCAAAGAGTGTATTAGTAAACTAGTACAAGAACACTCTTCAGAGCAGGGTGAGCTAGCGGCGTCAGTTAAGGAATTGTCTAATACCTTCGAATCCTTCAAAACCTTCTTTGAGGGTTTCCAAATGCCACAGCTTTTGACTGCTCCTCTGACAACACCATTACCAAAAACACAGGCAATACCCTCCACGAGTGCAGGCTCTTCAGTAGCCCCTAGGGAGGAGGTGGAGGAGGAGCCGGACAGTGCAACATCTGGCTCCCAAGAGTCTGAGGGGGAAGCCCTGGATGGGGATTCCAGGAAGCCATCCCGATATAAACTCTCTTTAGATGAGGTAGATCATCTATTAGGGGCCATCTATACCACGCTAGGTATACCAACAGAGAAAAAGACATTGTCACTGCATGATCAGATGTATGAGGGCCTGGGGGAACAGGAAAAGAAGAATTTTCCTGTTCATGAGGTCCTTATAGAGGCTATTAAGAAGGAATGGCAGGAACCTGAAAGGAAGCCATTTTTTTCTAAGGCCTTAAAAAGGCGATTTCCCTTCTCGGAGGACCCAGCATCAGTATGGAACAAGATTCCAAAACTAGATGCGGCCTTCTCGCAAGTGTCGAGGCACACGGACTTGGCCTTTGAGGACATGGGGGTTTTGTCTGAGCCAATGGATAAAAGGATGGACTCCCTGTTAAAAAAGTCATGGGACTCAACCGTGGGTAGCCTGAAGCCAGCAATGGCGGTCACGGTGGTAGCTAGGAACGTAGAGTTCTGGTTAAACCAATTACAGGCTCACATTGAGGCAGGTACTGCAAAGGAGCAAATCCTAAACTCATTTCCCACACTGCTGCGAGGTCTTGCTTATATCGCAGACGCATCCGCAGAATTGGTGCGAATGGCAGCCAGGTCCTCCGCCCTAGCCAATTCCACTAGAAGAGCATTATGGCTTAAGACATGGCAGGGTGACTGCGCGTCCAAGGCCAAGCTCTGTGGAATTCCTTTTACAGGGGATCTGCTATTCGGACCAGGCTTAGAGAAGGTGCTGGATCGAACGGCAGATAAAAAGAAGGCGTTTCCACTAAAACGTAAGGCAAATTGGAAACAGCCACAACAAAATAAAAGAAGGCAAAGAGGGAATACAAGACCCCGATTTGCAGCTCCCAAAATGGAAACCCAGAGGAAACCTTGGGTTCAGAGAGGGAAAGGCAAAGGGGGGGCGATTTTTCGTCCTCCTGAGCAAACCCAGAAGAAATGACACAATAGTCGCAGTAGGGGGAAGACTGGGGGCCTTCCTTCCGCAATGGGAAGAGATATCTTCCAACAAATTCATTTTGAGAACAATAAAGGAGGGATATCGTTTGGAGTTCTCAAAAGCACCCCCAAACAGATTATACATCACCAAACCCCCAAAAAACAAGGAGAAGGCCAGAGGGTTAATGAGATCCTTAGAGGAGCTCCAGCAACAAAAGGTGATAATCAAGGTACCAAGGGGAGAGAGAGGGCAGGGTTTCTACTCCCACATATTCGGAGTTCAGAAAACTTCAGGAAAGACCAGACCCATCCTCAACCTCAAGCCTCTAAATTTATCCATAACCTACAAAAGGTTCAGAATGGAGTCCATATATTCAGTAAGGGCCCTTCTGCCCCCAAACTGTTATATGGTCTCCCTAGACCTAAAGGACGCATACCTGCACATCCCGATACAGCGGGAGTGTCAAAAATTTCTAAGGTTTGCGATAGAGACGGGAAGAGGAATCAGGCATCTTCAATTTCAGGCTCTACCCTTCGGCCTCTCCTCATCGCCCAGAATTTTTACCAAGATTCTGGCCGAAGCTCTGGCACCATTACGGGTCAAAGGCATATCTGTCATAGCTTATTTGGACGACCTTCTCCTATTTGCAGAGTCGCCCCGGAAGTTACTAGAAAACCTCAGCTACACACAGACGTACTTAGAAAGTCTGGGTTGGCTGGTAAATTTGGGAAAATCCAATTTACAACCCAGTCAGCAAATAGTATACTTGGGGTATGTCATAGATTCAGCGCAACAAAGACTGTTTCTGCCCAAAGAAAAGATAGGGAAAATTCAGAAGGAAGTAAGCTTATTACAAGCCAATATACCGTGTGCCATAAGGCAGATAATGTCAACACTGGGACTGTTGACATCTGCGATTCCAGCGGTCCAATGGGCAGGCCTGCATTTTCGGCCACTGCAGGTGTTCCTGTTAAAAATGTGGGATCACAAGCAGGAGTCCTTAGACACCAGGGTTCTTTTATCAGTAAGGGTGAAAGGAACCTTATGGTGGTGGAGGACAATAGAGAACATAAACAAGGGACGGCTGTGGAATCTACCCATTTCCCGAATCCTAACCACAGACGCAAGTGGCGTAGGGTGGGGAGCGCATTTAAGCGCTCAGATAGCGCAAGGGACTTGGGGAAAAGAAGAAAGAAGGAGATCATCCAACTGGAAGGAATTAAGAGCAGTATGGTATGCACTTCAAGCCTTCCAGTCAGAGTTCAGGGGTCAACATTTACAGGTCAGGTCCGACAATGTGTCAGTGATCGCCTATATAAACAAACAGGGAGGAACAAGGAGCGGAGCCCTGTGGACATTAGCAGAGGAAATCTTGAAGTGGGGAGAAAGAAACCTACTCTCTTTGTCAGCAATCCACTTGAAAGGGGATTTAAACAAAGTGGCAGATTTCCTCAGCAGGAAAAAGGTGAGAGAAGGCGATTGGGCGCTAAGCCAGGAGGTATTCGAGCAGATAGCTCACAAGTGGGGAACACCTCAGGTGGACTTGTTTGCCTCAAAGGAAAACAGGAAAGTCAGAGCATTCTTCTCCCTGGAAAGAGAGGACGGAGCGCTCGGGGTAGATGCGCTGGCACAAGCATGGGCATTCAGAAAATGCTATGCCTTTCCCCCACCTATTCTCCTACCAGCGGTAATAAGAAAACTACGTACGGAGAATACAACGCTAATTCTCATAGCGCCCTATTGGCCCAAGAGACCGTGGTTCTCTATGCTCAGAGAACTCGCGGTAGAACCCCCCTGGTTTTTACCGATCCAGGAAGATCTACTCTCCCAGGGCCCAGTACACTGCCCCCAAGTGGAAAGATGGAACTTGGCTGCATGGTGTCTGAGGAGCAGTTGCTAGAAGCGAAAGGGTTCTCAGGCCGTCTAATAGACACAATGCTGAAAAGCAGGAAGATGGAGACAAGGAACATCTACCAAAAAGTATGGAGGTGTTTCAACAGATGGTGTATAGACAAAAAATTCAATACACGAGGCTCAGTGGCAGTCCTGGAGTTCCTACAGGACGGGATAGACAAGGGACTAAGTCTTAGCACGCTTAAAAGTCAAGTGTCAGCACTTTCTGTTTACCTGGAGAAGAGATTAGCATCTGATCCGTGGGTAATCAGACTCTTTAGATCACTGAGCAGACAAAGACCGATACAGGGTACAGTTTTTCCAAAGTGGGATCTGTCATTAGTGCTGCAAACTATGACAGCTCACCCCTTTGAGCCACTGGATGATTGCAACCTGAAGATGCTGACGTTTAAAGCAGTTTTTTTGGTGGCAATTACTACGGCTAAAAGGGTTTGTGAGATGGAGGCCCTATCAATCAGGCCTCCCTTTTTTCAGATTTTTCCGGATCACATAATTTTTAGAATGGATCTGGCATTTCTCCCTAAAGTGGCCTCGAAATTCCACAGAGGCCAGGAGATTGTGTTGCCATCATTTTGCCCAAATCCTTCTAAGGAACAAGAAGTAAAGTTCCATAGTTTAGATGTAAGGAGATGTGTTTTGCATTACTTAGAAGCAACCAAAGATATTAGGAAGACGGACTCCTTATTTATTTTGATTTCTGGAGCAAGGAAAGGGCAAAAGGCCACAAGACGTACTATAGCCAGATGGCTAAAAGAAGCCATTGAACAGGCCTATAGGTTAGGAGGTATGCAGGTCCCAGAGGGTATCAGGGCACACTCCACCAGGGCAATGGCTGCGTCGCAAGCAGAGAGAGCTGGAGCCACGCCGGAACAGATTTGTAAAGCGGCAACTTGGTCCAGCTTTGCCACCTTTGTAAGACACTATAGAGTGGATCTTTGGGCGGCTAAAGATCAGACCTTTGGACGCAAGGTCTTACAAGCCGTGGTCCCGCCCTAGGGGTAAGTGCTCGTTTATCCTCTCAGGTGGCTGTCCTGAAAGACGATTAGGGGAAAAACGAAGTTACTTACTGGTAACGTTCTTTCCCGGAGTCTTTCAGGACAGCCGGGTACCCACCCAATTGTGTATCAAGACATAGAGATTTCCTTACAGGAAATGTGATATAATGAATTGTGTTTATCATATATTCTTGTGTCTCCCCAGCGGACTGGAGGTGCTCTTTAAAGAACTGAGGAGCCAGCAGGGGAGGAGGAAATTTATACAAGCTGGCGCAGGTGTTTCCAAACAGAAGGGAGGAGCCAAGCTCTCAGGTGGCTGTCCTGAAAGACTCCGGGAAAGAACGTTACCAGTAAGTAACTTCGTTTTTCTTGCATTACCATTCTATCCCCTATATGCAAGGTGTGTTTGTTTTTTTTTGGAAACCATACCAAAATGCAGCACTTATTTTTAAGCTGTAAAATCCAGTAAAAGGTATAAATGTGCAACAAAGTAGAAAAGCACTCTGGAAGCCCCTGACCAGTGGCACAAAAGTACATGGATTTTGACTTTGTTCAATTTAAGGGTTGCAATGTGTGCTCTCCAGCAAGTATGCCCAAGCTCATGAGCTCCCAAAGTGGAAATGAGGGGAATGAAGACAAATGGAATACACTGGCTATTTTTTTTAATGGCTTTTTTATACTTACAACTTCACACAGTCTTCCGCTTGCATAAGCACGATGTGTACATCAAGCTTTTTGCAAACTTTGTTAAAGTGGTATTAAACCCAAAGGCAAACATTTATTGTAGCTCACCAATTCTTAGGTGTGATGGCTGCATTAGTTTTTTTAGGCTTGCTTTCTTTTTTCATCTTTTTTTTTTTTTTACGAATGCAAGTGTTTTTGGTAGAAGGCTCAAGACCTATTAAAAATCCCATCCTCCTATAAATATTTTTTTCTCTCTAAATCCTTAAAAAAAAAAAAAAAAAAACATTGGCTTCAGCCAAACTCCAGCTCACACTGCAGTTACAGCAAATGTGCTAGTATGTCTAACTTTTGAATGTTCGTGCACACAATATAATACTCAATTATTTATTTATTTTTTTTTTAGTAATAGATGTTATACCGAGCAAATGGATACCAGACATGTTACGCTTTAAAACTGCCTATGCTCATAACAGCACAAACTATAGTACCAAAAAAAAAAAAAAAATCTACATCGGTGAGGATTTAAAAGAAGCCTTTATGGGTTACACAGGAAGTGTGGCACTGAAATTTATTTCTCAGTCAGACATTCGATACCTCACTTGTAATGTGATCATCATTTACATATGCGTGCGGTGACCTACATGTGTTTGCATCTAGGCGCTTTAACTTTTTTTATTTTTTGCACTGTAACTTTTCTTTTTTTTGACTAAAATGTATTGCAATCACAAGGGATGAACAGCATCACTTGTAAGCATGGGCTGTGACAGATCTGGGGGTCTGTTGGAATCCATCTGTCTTCTTCCAAAGCATCTGATCAACCCAAGATCAGCTTGATCAGATGCTTTACAAGCCAGAAGTGATGAAATCCTTTGTTGCTTCCGGTTTCTTACATCACAAAGGGGAGGCTGGTATGGATGTACAGTTGTGTTCATAAGTTTACATACACTGGCAGAATTTATGATTTCTTGGCCATTTTTCCAGAGAATATGAATGATAAAACAAACTTTTCTTTCACTCATGATTTGTGTTTGGCTGAAGCCATTTATTATCAACCGTGTTTACTCTTTTTAAATCATAATGACAGCAGAAACTACCCTGATACATACCCTGGTGATTATGGCCTGATAACATGCACACAGGTTGACACAAAGGGGTTTGAATGGCTATTAAAAGGAAAAGGCTGAGGTAACCATCCTTACCTGTGATCTGTTTTCTTGTAATTAGTGTGTGTATAAAAGGTCAATGACTTTCTGGACTCCTGACAGACCCTTGCATCTTTCATCCAGTGCTGCACTGACATTTCTGGATTCTGAGTCATGGGGAAAGCAAAAGAATGGTCAAAGGATCTGTGGGAAAAGGTAGTTGAACTGTATAAAACAGGAAAGGGATATAAAAAGATATCCAAGAAATTGAGAATGCCAATCAGCAGTGTTCAAACTCTAATCAAGAAGTGGAAAATGAGAGGTTCTGTTGCAACCAAACTACGGTCAGGTAGACCAACTAAAATTTCAGCCACACCTGCCAGGAAAATTGTTTGGGATGCAAAGAAAAACCCACAAAACTTTAGGTCTCTCTGAAAACATGTGGTGTGGCTGTTTCAAGATGCACAATAAGGAGGCACGTGAAGAAAGATGGGCTGCATGGTCGAGTCGCCAGAAGAAAGCCATTTCTATGCAAATGCCACATAGTATCCTGCTTACAATACGCCAAACAGCACCGAAACAAGCCACAAGCCTCAAATCACCTGGCACAAAGTCATTTGGAGCGATGAGACAAAAATTGAGCTTTTTGGCCATAAACGCTTCATTTGGAGAGGAGTCAACAAGGCCTATGATGAAAGCTACACCATTCTTACTGTAAAAAAAAAAAAAAAAAAAGTGAATCACTGATGTTTTGGGGATGTGTGAGCTACAAAGACACAGGAAATTTGGTCAAAACAGATGGCAAGGTGAATGTAGTATGTTATCAAAGAATACTAGAGGAACATTTGCATTCATCAGCCAGGATGCTGCGCATGGGATGTACTTGGACATTCCAACATGGCAATGATCCAAAACACAAGGCCAAGTTGACCTGTCATTGGCTACAGCAGAATAAAGTGAAGGTTTTGGAGTGGCCACCTCAGTCTCCTGACCTCAACATCATTGAGCCACTCTAGGGAGATCTCAAATGTGCAGTTCATGAAAGACAGCCCAAGAATTTACAGGAACTGGAGGCTTTTTTACCATGGGGAATGGGCAGCTTTACCATCTGAGAAGATAAAGAGCCTCATTCACAAATACCACAAAAGCCTTCAAGCAGTCATTAATTTTAAAGGGGGCAATGCACGGTATTAAGAACTGAGGTATGTAAAACTTTTGATCAGGGTCATTTGGGTAGGTTCTGTTGTCCTTATGATTTAAAGTGGTTGTATGCCCTGTACCACCACCTTTACCTACAGGTAAGCCTATATTAAGGCTTACCTGTAGGTGCTTGAAATTTCTCCTAAACCGCCATGGTTTAGGAGATATTTACAAAAGACCCAAGCGCCAATGTCATTGGCGCATATGCCCTTTCTAATAGGGTGTCATGCCATGACTGGTGGCCCCCGCGCGCATGCACAGGAGTGACATCACACAACTCCAGCCAGTCACAGAGCCGGAGTTCACTACCCCGGAAGCAAGAGGGGCGAAGATGAAAGCTTCCTGCTAGTGGGAACAACTGTGACATTGCAGGCTTTGATTTCAGGTAAGTGACACATAATGGGCTACTATGCGATGCATAGTAGCCCATTATGCTTTACCTATGCAGGGACATAAAGAGGAAGTAGTTTAGGGGTTTACTTCCTCTATAAAAAGAGTAAACACAGTTGATTGATAATAAGGACCCTTTCACACTAAGACGCTTTACGGGCGCTAAAGTGCTAAAAATCACGCCTGCAAAGCGCCCTGAAAGAGCCGCTCAATGCACTCCAATGTGAAAGCCCCGAGGGCTTTCACATTGGAGCGGTGCGCTTGCAGGGCGGTCTAAAAAGTCCTACAAGCCGCATCTTTGGAGCGCTGTATTTGCCACTCCTAAAGCACCCCTTCCTTTGAAAACAATGGGGCTGCGCTTGCAAACCCGCCTGCAAAGTGCCGCTGCAGCAGCGCTTTTAACCCTTTTTCGTCCGCTAGCGGGGGTTAAAACTGCCCCGCTAGCGGCCGAATAGCGCTGCTAAATATAATGCTGTTTTACTGCTTTACGCCCGCAACGCTTCAGTGTGAAAGTAGCCTAAATGGCTTCAGCCAAACACTAACCATGAGTGAAAGAAAAGTTTTCGTGTTATTCATATTCTCTGAAAAATGGCCAAGAAATCATAAATTTGCCCAGGGTATGTAAACTTAGAGCACAACTGTACCTTTCTCCCCCTTAGCACACTGAGCGGCAGCAGTACCGGGCTCCCCGATTGCCTTGTTAGAGCCCAGTAAAGGTGCCGCCTGTAAAAGTGATCCTAAGTGGCTGTGTAGCTGCTCAGATCACTTATCTTGTACAGAATCGGTGGCTCAAAAAAAAAATAAAACTGTCAATCACTGCTGCAGCTATAGGGATCCAAAGATGCATATTACATACAGTGGACGGGAAGTGCTTACCACCATTCTACTGCTGTTTTGTTGAGGTGGACATCTATTTTTGGAGTGCCGTTTTTATAAATGTCTCTCGTCAATGGTATATTAATCTTTCACCTCTATTATACCACATCTAAACATTAACCCCTTTATCACCCTCCACCACATTGTACATTATGTTAAAAAAAAAAAAAATGGGGTTAATGTTAAGTCTTTTTGCCTTTTATAGAGTAATAAATATAGGGGTTTATTAACCGCTTCAGTACCAGACACTTTCACCACCTTCCTGCCCAGGCCAATTTTCAGCTGTCACACTTTGAATGACAATTGCAGGGTCCTGCAACACTGTACCCAAATTACATTTGTCTCTTTTCACACAGAGGTTTTTTTTTTTTCTAAATATAACAATTTTGTTTCTGTTATAAATTTGTACAAAAAAAAAAAAAAAATAATCATCTTTCTTCATAAATTTAGGCCAAAATGTATTCTGCTACATTTCTTTGGTAAAAAATAACCCAAATCGGTTTATATTATTTAGTCTGTAGGAGAGTTAGAGTCCACAAACTATGATATAATACATATATCTGAAAATTGATCAATCCTGATGTACTGAAGGTCTATCTTTTCTTGAGGCCCGAAAATACCAGGATACAAATTCCAAAAAGGGGTCATTTGGGTGGTAAGTAGAGAGACCAAGGTATTTAGTAAGGGGCATGGTGAGTTTTTATAAGTTGTAATTTGTTTGTCACAATTGTTTGGAAAATTAAGAACTTTTTCGCAGTACAGCATCATCTAACTGGTGTGGCGGTGATCAGGGACACTGGTGACAGTATGTTGAATTTTTTTTTTTCATACCATAGTAACACCGTACTACTTTTTGGGAAGTGAGCAGGATTTTTTTTTTTTTTTTTTTTTTTTTTTTTTACATGTGAATTTCACTGTTCTAAGCAACCGTTTTTTTACTGAATGAAATTGATTAATTTAGTGTTGATTATTGTGGTTAGCTGTGATTTACCACAGCTAATCACATGGTAGAGATGGCCTGTGATTAGCCCTCTATGTACCATGTGATCACTGTGACCAATCACAGAGATCAACACAATAGTACACAATGGATGGCATGAATGAAATTCATCCAATATGACAGTATACAATTGTCATATGCTCTGCTGTGGCTGATACCATCATATCATATATCGTATCGGCAGCAGCCAGTACACTGATCAGTCATCCGCTGCGTCCAGTCGTGCTGCAGCACAGCCTGTGGGCACATTCCAGCAGGACATTATGTTGTATATGAGTCTAAAAAAATATACAAACTGTATTTAGATACACTAATGCATCTCAGAGTAACTGTCACTCGAGCTATAGCCACGCTAAAAAAAATGCCTGGCAAGATACAGGCTGGTGCGGAAGTCATTAAAGCTCCCCTCCTCAAATACTTACCTGAGCTCAATCTCAATCCAGGTTGGCACACAGAGAAGAGGGGAGGGGTGAGCCCCAAGAGCACCAGCAGGAGACCCCAGAATTGGGGTCCGTGCAAAGAGCAGCCCCAAAGAAATTGCACAGAGCAAGTAAGTATAATGTTTTTTGTTTTTTTAACACAAACCTTTACTATGACTTTAATGGGAGTTTTAGTGGGGCTTTGAACCTGCTTCTAGAAATAATAAAGTTTACTGAAGCCTTTCTAGCAGCTGCTTTTTTTTTTTTTAAGTGACCGCCTGGATTACTATTAGGATTTGTGTTTCAACAATGCTTGCCAAAAACTGTAAAAGCTTGCTGTACCAACTGCTCTCACAAGCTAAAAACAGTGTGAACATGCATTTAGGTAGGTAGATTCAGCCCAGGTGCTATAAACAGTGTGCACAGATAGGCTTTAACTCCCTGTGCAGTTCAGTGAAGTAATTCTAGTGTACCAGCTCAGCTTTGTTCTTTACAATGGACTGGCTGCATATGGGACTCTATGCACTTATTTAAATCCAACAATTAATGTTGTATTACATACTGTTCATACTCGGTCACTATGGGATTCAGTTTCTGCAAAAAAAAAAAAAAAACACTCCCTCTCTCCTCCTCCATGCCCACTAACCAGCTAAACACAATGGGGGCAGGATTTTACATCTCGACTTATGGAGACTTCACCTCCCAGGCTAGAGGGGTGTGCCACCTCCTGTGACTGGCAGATATCTGCCCACACCACGTTTTGCTAAAAATAATAGATTTGATTCCAAATATATATTTTGTATGAGAATTTAAAACAGTTTATTGATATTCGTTAATTTTATAGTCTGTATCCCAAAGGCTGTTTTTTATTTTGTTTTTAATTATGAACATGTGACCAGCAGCAGAGGAATAGACAGGCTGCCAAAGAGCCGAGTCATGTGACAGCTGTGAAGGTACTTGTGCATGTTTTTTTTTTTTTTTGAAATAATTACAGTGCCATCATCTACTTACAGAAAGAGAAGGGCTAATGTAAATTAATAGTGTGTGTTTAGTATTTTAAATGAACTCTAGATTATTTTGTATATGCGCAAATCTTTGTAAAAATAGCACATTTCCCAGCACAAATAAAGAAGCACCATTGTACATACCATCATCTTCTAATATTCGCTGCTGTCCCTCTACTTTCCCTAATCCAGCTTCCGTACGCCTAGTTTTAGGGGTCCTTTGGCCGCTCTCCTCTCTGCTCGTTTAGCTTCCATCTCTCGCTGCCGTTCTTCTCTTTTCTTTCTTGCCATTTCAGCTTTGCTCATGCCTGTCATGTATGACAATCACCACACATAGGTAATGTAGCATAGCAAAACCAGCAATAGTATCAAACACACTTTCCTTCACCAGGGGAGTCTTTCTGGTGTCTGCGGATTTAAAGGGCTCATACTTGCATGTCACTATCCAATGCATGTGTTTCCCAAGTTTTGCTGAGGGCCCATACATTACCAGATGTGGCAGGTACTTTGGAACTGCACCAAAGATGTTCATCAAGGTGCTGGCCCCAATACTGGCCCTGTTTATACCCTTGTGGCATCTCTATAGTGGGATACTTGGATAACCTCCTGTCTAGACATTATAGTTTGCATGGATCCTGAACATCCAGAAATGACACTAAAACCGACTCATCAGTT
The DNA here is from genome assembly GCF_042186555.1 of Aquarana catesbeiana. NCBI lineage: Eukaryota > Metazoa > Chordata > Amphibia > Anura > Ranidae > Aquarana > Aquarana catesbeiana. The sequence continues at coordinate 111,527,973 of NC_133334.1, forward strand.
AGAGTAACTGGGCCTAGTTTTGGACACATCTCAGGCAAGAGTGTGTCTTCCACAGACTTTACAATTGCAGGTTCAAGCTCTCTCCAATCTAGGAGCTGTCTGACTCTACATATTCCCTGGGAATCCAAGGTCTGATGGTTAGCCTCCTCAGAGGCAGTTCCTTTGCCCAGTTTCACCCCAGAACTCTACATCATAAAATTCTTTTGTCACAAAGTCAATCAAGTCTGTGGATTTGTTTGGCACTGAGAACCGGGTAGTTCTTGGCTTGATGCCAGCAGGACACCAGCCTGCCGGCCTGTGGAGAAGTCTAGAGCAGCTGTCAGTGCAGGGAACTTGGTAATCAGAGTCTCGTCTCACAATCAACAACTTGGAACTTTGGGAGATTGTGCCATTTCTGAAGCATTGGGACCTGTGTCACAGATAGGGGACACCAAATGTAGACATCCTGCCTCAACAGCAAACTGGACAGAATAGTCTCCAAGCATAGAGATCCTATACCCGAGGCACTGGATGCCCTGATGGCTTTATAGGATCAGTAAACCGTGCTCTACACCTTTCTTTCACCGTTTTGTAGGATTGAGATAGGGGCACTCGGGTGTTTCACATTGTTCCAGACTGGTCCATATAGATGGGATATATCAACCTGGTAAGACTTCTGGTGGACCCTGTGTGAGCTTCTCCATATTATCGGGATCTTTTATCTCCAGGAACAATTAACCACCATGCTTCACGAGGGCTGGCTTTAATAGCACGCATATTACCTGATTTTGAGACGGGTGTGTCTAAGATATGGAATTTACAAGCAAGTCCAAATTCATTTTATTCAGAGTACAGTACAGGCACAAGTTTAATTCAATGACCCTGTGTTAAAGGCTGGTACTTTCAGGTGATTGTATATTAGCACACCGCCTGGGTGTCCCCCTATAACCCTACACCACTCCTTGAGTCTTTAGTATTATAGCAAGCATTACAGAGTAACACAGGAATAGAGGGGAGGGTGTCCTGTACGCTTTTCCAAGATGTGGAATTTACAGGGGTGTGTGTGTGTGTGGGGGGGTGGGGGTGGGGGGGGGGGGGGGTGGGGGACTTCCGTCTCAGTTCGCCACAGCAATCTGAGCCTGAAGTGGGAGCAGGTACCTGTTCTAGCGCCCCCCCCCCCCCCCCCCCCCCCCCCCCAAAAAAAGTGCCAAATGTGGCAGTGGCAACAAGCAGGGCTTCCCCGTTTTGGTGGAGCGCTGCTTTAAATGGACTCTAAGAAAAGGATTTTGAGCCAGTCATTTAGCAAGTACACAGCTTTTTTATTTTTTAAATATAGACTTGTGTGTATGAGTGTCAAAATAGGCTCTTCTGCACAGGAGGCTTGAAAGTGCAAGGAATGGGATGCCTCAAAAAAACAGGCATTAATGCTGGCCATACACCGTTAGATTTTCTTGGTTCAGCCCCAACAGATTCCTCCATAAACGCTATACAGCACTGATGGACCAATCTTCCTCTGTATTGCCTAGTATTCTGATGGCCAACACCAGCTAAATTTGAAGCAGCTGCTATTCGCCTAGCAGTTTTCCAGCCGGCTCCATGGATTTTTTTTCAGTCAAAGGATGTCAGCGGGAACAGCCCAAGGCAGACACCCAATGTGTTAATTTTGTCAAGCTCATCAGGAAAACACTTGAAATTTGAGCTTGAGTAAGGGGTTAGCTTTCCATAATGATGCATACTCAGAAATGCTGAAGACAGAATCAATACTTCCACCTGGTGCTACAGGACCATTCATACTGATGACTATGGGCAATCATAGTTTAAGGCTGGTTAGGCAAAGACAGGAAATGGAAGCGCTTGCCCCTGGTTTGACACCCACATCTCTGATTATCTGTCAACATATTGGTTTTCATAGAACTTATCAAATGTAATGTAATAAGAAAACATAACTTTGTGGCTTTCCACTGCTATTTTGGGACATTTAAAACTAAACTCCAGGGGAAATAAAAATCGTCTCCACACTGCAGGGGGTTAAATGCTTGTTGCAAGGGTAAAAGAAAAAACACTTTTGTTTACTTTGATCCTCCATTCCCGCAGCCTTCACTTTCCAGCGGTTACAGGCCCTCTGGCTTCAAATATAATGCAGGGTCCATAGCACTGCACTGAATGTGAGGACACCAAGGGACATTCCACAGCCAAACTATGCCAACTACCAAGGCAGCAGGGATCAAGTCAGTAAAAATGAAAAATGTGAAGCTTTCCTCCAGGGATTACATAACACTGAGCAAAAACTGTAATTTTTACTGGTAATCAGTCATACAAAACTACAACTTGCTGCCTCTTAACTAATGATTGTTGTATGATCTTTTATGTGATTACTCACATACAATGGCAGCAACACAAAGCATCAAGGGATCAAATTACTATAGGAAGTATAGTCTGGAGCAACCAATTTTGGAAATCTATAACCAGGGACAATTTCTGGCTTTGGAATTGAATACTGCCTAGTGATGCCTGCTTAGTACAGACCTTTTGAAAACAAACAAGAAGATGCCCTTAGAGTTCAGGTTTAGTTTTGCAACACAAATTATAAAAAGAGGGTTGCATTGCTATGGGTAACAATTTTGGGCTCTTCATTGATCAGCAGAAACAGCTAGCTTGGTTGAGCACTACTTTATCTCACCTTGATCTGCTTCCACAGATTCCCAGTTGTCATCTCCTCCCCAGTCCCCCATAGCATCCGAACTGTGACTTTCATCCTGTTTCTGCATCACAAAAAAATGTGTGATCAGTATACATTCCAAAGAGCTAGCATCCTAATACTCAATCTAAAATGATCACTGGATGACAATGCTGCAGAATGCACAGAGCCTTTTCTTAGTCAATTCAGACATTTGTTATCCATTTATAAATTAAAATTATCTTTTGTCATTCCAGAATGTCACAAGTATCTAACAAATGATGTTTCTTTCTCATCCATTGAGGGATGCAGGAAGTGATCAACTGTTGGGTTATACTGTCACCTACTAGAAGATTTGAAAGTGAGAAAAAACAAAAGGGGCCAGCCCTTCTACCTCAGTATTTTGCTAGTGTCCAAGGAAGATGGCTGCTTTTTTTCAGCTTAGCTAGGAAAAGTCTGTTTTCTAGTTTTTCTAGTTTTTTTCCTTCTCTACACCACTGCTAGAGCTGGTCTCTACAACTGCAGCTATTCAGAGCATCCTATCCTCAGCGTGACTTTTGAGGTGCCATGACCATACTGGAAACTGCACATCTAGCCTGGAAGTGACCTTCTGGTAGGTCCAGAGCCATTGGCATTGACTCAGTGCCTGCCGTCTCAAATGACTCATTCTGTGGGTAAGCTGTCTATGCACTGGGAGCTACTTCATTCTTTGGATCGCTGGGCGCCTACAAAATTCCTGCTCTCTGATGTGCTAACATAATTCAGTGTCACTCATACTCTTTCCTGCCATTCCCATGCCATGCCGAGGAAGCATTTCACCATCAGTTCCTACTGCCCATCTAGTGCCTAATCTGGAATTCTGCTACCCTGTGATTATAGGGTCTACCCCACCAGTCTCCTTAGCTCTGCTGGGTGAGGCCGAGTTCCTTGCCCTATCAACCGGGGTCTCTACGATATTCACTCCTGACTCTGTGGCCACATTCACCTAGCCCCTCACTGATCCTGCCCGCAGAGGGCCTAAGTGTGCTCACATGCCCTCCTCCGCAGAGTCTACTGTTGATCTGCCTGCGGCCATAGAGGCAGCCGGACAATCAGTCATAGCACCATTTCTGACAGATTCTGTGTCATCTTAGTCTTTCACTGAAGGGCGCATCTTTGAGGAATTGCAGTCTTTTATTGCCCCAGATATAAAACCATTTTGGCTTTAAGTGCTGCAGTACATATCAGCCTCTATGGGAAATAGACCTGATAGGCCTTGGATGCCCCGTGTGATGGCTGGATCTTGCTAAATAGTGGTTTATACCAACCGTGGATCAGCTAGTTACCCACCTTAACAGGGATAACATTAGGTTAGTGGAGGGCGTGCTCTCTTTTAAGGATTCTACTGACCAATTAGAACACCTCTTTAGAATCAAATTCTCATAGGCAGGGCTTGCCCTCTGCCCTATTCTGGCTGTGTCCCTAATCTTCTAACTGTGGCAGAATGGTGTAAATCCCTCAAAAGGGATCTCTCCACTGCAGCAGTGCATGCTATCCTGATTGAGCGTGCAAACCAGATGACTAGAGTTCTACGTTTTAGATGTGATGGCGTGCTGAAAGGGTTTTGGCTTGTCTCCCGTATGGATCTGTTGATCCAAAACGTACAGAACACTCTTTTCAGGGTGCTGGGAGAAAACCCCTGATCCAAGGCTTGGCAGACCCCTCTGGTAGAGAGAGATGACATCTCTTTGCACTTTCCCTGGACAATATCATCAAGGACATCACTAGAGACCAGATGTCAGGAACATTGTAACAGCTACCAATTTTATATGCCGTAAACACCTGCATGCGCATTAGCTCAACTACATGTGCGTTGCCGCACAAACGTACGCGCAGATATGTGGCCATGTCTACTGTCACCAAACAGGCTATTTAAAGCAAAATATGGTTGTGGCTAGATGGTACCATTGGATGCAGCACCTCATCCCAAAATGATTAAATAGCTAGTTGAATATGGGGATAGGGGATTATAACGGTGCTAGGGTCAAAATAATACAAAGAGAAAGAGAGAGTTTAAAATGGCAAAATTACAAAAATTATTTTTATTCGTAGAAATGTAACAAACATGGAAACACATTCGAATGATTAACAATAAAACCAGACTTATATATTGCGTACGACCCAAGATGCAGTGAAATAGGCCAGATGGAGAAGGCTTAACGAAATGGGGGCTCGGTTATCCTACATGTTTCGCCAAGGCATTGGCTTCCTCAGGGAACAAGAGCTCAAATTAGGTATGGGAAAGTCTGTACATAAGGGTAAAGAAAACGATATATAGACAAAAATATTAACAATATGATATTAAATGCACAACTGAATAATATAATGATCAAATATTGTGGCTGGGCAATCACACAGAGAGGTGGCTCCAGTATCCCCTGTAACGCAGACGTATCTGAGAGACCGACAACCAGGGGGGGCACGAAGAGCGCCCCCACAACGGGGAAGGGCAAGCTGCGCCGTATATTGTGCCTGCAGGGGGTACGCAGTAAACCTGACAAGGGAATGCATTGGGAATAGGTGAGTGAATGTTAAATATATATTGAACGTTGCGTTTAAAAATATTAGGGGTGATGCAGTTATGCATCAATTGCAAAAAACAAAAAAGTTTTTGATGATAAGTAACTCACGCTATAAATTAAAAACAGTTGATTGAAGGAAGGGAGAGGTGCCTGTAGGAAAAAGCGCACACACAGCAGGGCAGTTGGGAGAGTTGGCAAACAATCAGCCTCTATAGAAAAAATAAATGGATTTGCTTAACCAATGGACCTGATATTACTCACCGAAATAGGGGGGAAAAAAATGCACAGAAAAAAAGCTTACCTAGTAAGATATATAGCAAACCAAATAACTCATTTGGATGTTTTTATATATTGTATTCATAAAAGGAGGTCTTTTTTGAAGAAAAAACAGAGGCAGTGAGTCCTAAAGGGGAATAGATCAAAGGGAATGTATTAAAGATTAAGGAACTGTGCTGGAGGGGACTGAAAAACTAGTTGAAAAGACCAGGAATAATTACCTGATAGGCCGTGTGGCAAAGTATATAACTCCGAAGGGGTCAATATTAATGATTATCCAGGAGAAGGATGGTAGCTCCAAGATGATAGCACCTAAAGAGGAATAATTCAGGGCTAAGCAAAGAGTGGAGTTGAAAGTATTATTGGTATGATGAAAATTCCAGTTACCTGATTCATGTGTGTGAGAGCAAGTACAGGCACGTCCCTCGTCCAGCGTGTAAACCGAGGGACTGGCCGGTTCCTAAAGTACCCCCCACACCTGATCAGATAGTGATCAGGTGTGCGGACGCAAGTAAAGGGCGTCCGCGCATATGCGCAGTGCGGCGCCCCGGAAACTACATGTTCCGGCATGCACCGCACGCGCATGCGCAGACACTACGGCCAACCCGTGGCAAATGAGAAGGCATGACGCCATGGAATGGGTGGTCCCAAGGCGCCATAGAAACTCGCCTTGGGACCACCCATTCCATGGCGTCATGCCTTCTCATTTGCCACGGGTTGGCCGTAGTGTCTGCGCATGCGCGTGCGGTGCATGCCGGAACATGTAGTTTCCGGGGCGCCGCACTGCGCATATGCGCGGACGCCCTTTACTTGCGTCCGCACACCTGATCACTATCTGATCAGGTGTGGGGGGTACTTTAGGAACCGGCCAGTCCCTCGGTTTACACGCTGGACGAGGGACGTGCCTGTACTTGCTCTCACACACATGAATCAGGTAACTGGAATTTTCATCATACCAATAATACTTTCAACTCCACTCTTTGCTTAGCCCTGAATTATTCCTCTTTAGGTGCTATCATCTTGGAGCTACCATCCTTCTCCTGGATAATCATTAATATTGACCCCTTCGGAGTTATATACTTTGCCACACGGCCTATCAGGTAATTATTCCTGGTCTTTTCAACTAGTTTTTCAGTCCCCTCCAGCACAGTTCCTTAATCTTTAATACATTCCCTTTGATCTATTCCCCTTTAGGACTCACTGCCTCTGTTTTTTCTTCAAAAAAGACCTCCTTTTATGAATACAATATATAAAAACATCCAAATGAGTTATTTGGTTTGCTATATATCTTACTAGGTAAGCTTTTTTTCTGTGCATTTTTTTCCCCCCTATTTCGGTGAGTAATATCAGGTCCATTGGTTAAGCAAATCCATTTATTTTTTCTATAGAGGCTGATTGTTTGCCAACTCTCCCAACTGCCCTGCTGTGTGTGCGCTTTTTCCTACAGGCACCTCTCCCTTCCTTCAATCAACTGTTTTTAATTTATAGCGTGAGTTACTTATCATCAAAAACTTTTTTGTTTTTTGCAATTGATGCATAACTGCATCACCCCTAATATTTTTAAACGCAACGTTCAATATATATTTAACATCCACTCACCTATTCCCAATGCATTCCCTTGCCAGGTTTACTGCGTACCCCCTGCAGGCACAATATACGGCGCAGCTTGCCCTTCCCCGTTGTGGGGGCGCTCTTCGTGCCCCCCCTGGTTGTCGGTCTCTCAGGTACGTCTGCGTTACAGGGGATACTGGAGCCACCTCTCTGTGTGATTGCCCAGCCACAATATTTGATCATTATATTATTCAGTTGTGCATTTAATATCATATTGTTAATATTTTTGTCTATATATCGTTTTCTTTACTCTTATGTACAGACTTTCCCATACCTAATTTGAGCTCTTGTTCCCTGAGGAAGCCAATGCCTTGGCGAAACATGTAGGATAACCGAGCCCCCATTTCGTTAAGCCTTCTCCATCTGGCCTATTTCACTGCATCTTGGGTCGTACGCAATATATAAGTCTGGTTTTATTGTTAATCATTCGAATGTGTTTCCATGTTTGTTACATTTCTACGAATAAAAATAATTTTTGTAATTTTGCCATTTTAAACTCTCTCTTTCTCTTTGTATTATTTTGACCCTAGCACTGTTATAATCCCCTATCCCCATATTCAACTAGGCTATTTAAAGCGGTTGTATAGTCTTTTTTTTAACTTTTACCTACAGGTAAGCCTATAATAAGGCTTACCTGTAGGTAAAAAAAAAAATCTCCTTAACCTTTACGGTTTAGGAAATATTCCCCTTGTTATGAGCCGCTGACTGCAGCGGCGCATGCGCACAGGGGATTCTCGGCTGAAGGCCCGGCAACTGCTGGACCTTGCAGGGAAAGAAATCTCCTGCACGCATGCGCGGGAGTGATGACATCGTGGCTCCAGCCACTCACAGTGCTGGAACAGCGATACCCGGAAGACACGCCGAGGCAACATGTCAGCTACCTCGGCGTGGACCAGGTAAGATACCGACGCCTCGTTCTAAGGTAAGTATTTCACAATGAGCTAGTATGCGGTGCATACTAGCTCATTATGCCTTTTGCTTTACAGAGGTAAAAAAAAAAACATTTTCAGCGGGTATACAACCGCTTTAAACCAGAGTTCTGAATGACCTTCAGTCTCGCTTCTGTGTTCCTGATCCTCATACTGATCCTGTTATTGACCCAGCTTCCACCTGGCCTGCATTTGGATTACCCTTGTCTGCTTATGTTTGCTGCCCATCTCAGTTACCGACCTCGGCCTGGACTTCTGACCAAGAATCTGAGGATCGCTTTGTACATTGCTGACCTCTGCTTATTCCTGACTCTGATTTAGTGTCTTCTTGCTTAGCTGTTACTGGACTCCGATTGTGGCTCAACTCCGCTTATAACTGAACTTGCAGTATCCAGGGGTACTCTAACAGGAACTGTGCAAGGGGTCACCTTCATCTTGGGCTCTGCATACGTCTACATTTCCAGCACCATTCAGCCATGTGGAACCTGAATGAGGGGGTCTCGCCTATGGACACTGTCAGAAAATAGTGGCAGCTGGTAAACAGTTTATCAGGTCTAAATTACCTGGTTGGTTTTCTGTGAAGCCACGGAGAATAAATCCACATGTTTCTCACCACCTTCACTGTCCCAGTTGTATTCACTGGCCGGTCTTGTGCCCTCTGGCAGGGAGAAGGAAGACGGTATTTGGCTTTTAGGATTGGAGACAGGCTGAAAAGAATCTTCCCAGCCCCAACTTTCATCAGCAGCAGATATTCTGCTATCCATAAGCCTCTGGTCACTCACAGTATTTGGTTTAGATTTGGAAGATGAATGTGTAGCCTAAAAAGGGAAATAAATACAACTATTACAATTTATACAGGTGCATCTCAAAACATTTGAATATCATCAAAAAGTGAATTAATTAAATTCAAAAAGTGAAACTCATATTATATAGATTCATTACACAAAGAGTGATATATTGCAAGCATGTATTTCTTTTAATTTTGAGGATTATGGCTTACACCTAGTGAAAACCCAAAATTCAGTATTTTGGAAAATTAGAATAGTGTAAAAAAGTTATTATTGTAGACTCATGGCCTCTCAGTCTGGTTCAGTAGGTTACACAATCATGAGAGAGACTGCTTACTTGACAGTTGTCCAGAAGACAGTCATTGACACCCTCTACAAGAGGTAAGTCACAAAAGGTCATTGCTAAACAAGCTGGTTGTTCACAGCATGCTGTATCCAAGCATATTAATGGAGAGGTGAGTGGAAGGAAAAAGCGTGGTAGAAAAAAGGTGCACACGCAACAGTGATAAATAACCGCAGCCTTGAGAGGATTGTGAAGCACACTCCAAAGACATGCTGGTAGGTTAATTGGATCCTGTCTAAATTGTCCCTAGTATGTATGAATGTGAGTTAGGGACCTTAGATTGTAAGCTCCTTGAGTGTAAGGACTGATGTGAATGTACAATGTATATGTAAAGTGCTGCGTAAACTGACGGCGCTATATAACTACCTGAAATAAATAAAAATAAATAAGCAAAGGCCATTCAAGAATTTGGGGGAGATTCACAAGGGGTGGACTACGGCTGGTGTCAGTGCTTCAAGAGCCACCACACACAGACGTATCCAGGACATGGGCTAAAACTGTCGCATTCCTTGTATCAAGCCACTCCTGAACCAGAGACAACGTCAGAAACCTTTTACCTGTGCCAAGGAGAAAAAGGAGTGGACTGTTGCTCAGTGGTCCAAAGTCCCCTTACATTTTGTATTTCATTTGGAAATCAAGGTCCCAGAGTCTGGAGGAAGAGTGGAGAGGCACAGAATCCAAGTTGCAAGAGGTCCAGTGTGAAGTTGTCACAGTCAGTGATGATTTGGGGAGCCATGTCACCTGCTGGTGTTGGTCCACTGTGTTTTATCAAGTCGAAAGTCAGCACAAGCTCTCTACCAGGAAATTCTAGAGTACTTCATGATTCCCTCAGCTGACCAGCTTTATGGAGATGCCGATTTCATTTTCTAGCAGGACTTGGCACCTGCCCACACTGCAAAAAAGTACCAATACCTGGTTTAATGATTATGGTAATACTGCGCTTGATTGACCAGCAAACTCGCTTGACTTGAACACCATAGAGAACCTGTGGGGTATTGTCAAGAGGAAGATGAGAGACACCAGACCCAACAATGCAGATGAGCTATCAAAAGCAACCTGGGCTTCCATAACACCTCAGCAGTGCCACAGGCTGATCGCCTCCATGCCACTCCGCATTGATGCAGTAATTCATGCAAAAGGAGCCCCAACCAAGTATCGAGTATATACTATACTGTACATGAACATACTGTGCAGTAAGCCAATATTTCTATATTAAAAATCTTTTATTGTTCTTATGTAATTTTCAAATTTTCTGTGATTTGTGGCTAGCTGTAAACCATAATCATCAAAATTAAAAGAAAAATGCTTGAAACATATCCTCTCTTTGTGTAATGAATCAATATAAAATAAGAGTTTCACTTTTTGAATTGAATTATTGAAATAAATTCACTTATTGATGATATTCAAATTTTTTGAGATGCACCTGTATATTTAGTAAAAAACACTCTGCACACCATTTGTAACTTTAAATCTGATCTTTGAAGTACCAATACACACAGCATTCATGGCTGATGTGCAAAAGAAGAGGAATAGCTGACACTCCTGAATGCCATTATATTACAAACACTGGTGTTCTCTGAAATATGTATATCGACAACATACCAAAGGTCCGGCACACGTGCCAAGTGTAAAGTCCCATGGGAAAAGGCTTAAAGAGGGAACAGGATGGGAGGTGAGCTCTTGTTACAGTGATCTCTTATAGAGAACTTTAGAGTAGTGATAGTAATCATCACGCTGTGGACATCATGGTTGTGGGGGACAGCAAGAGCTAAAGCTGCTGTAAAGGATCTTATTGAACATCAACTAACACAAGCAATAGCAGCAGGTGTTACACAAGCAGACACATTCAGGTGAGCTGGAAAAGCAAGAAACCCCCTTTTGACCAATGTAATTTTTTATGCCCGGTAATGTATTTTAAAGAGACCCTGAAAGGTTTTTAAACAATCAAAAACAGAAGCTCCTTGTAAGGGAAAAGGTAGTAAACTCACCAATCTCCTAGCTCCCCTTCCATACAGTTCTGCTGTCCCCGCCATTCTCTTTATCATGCAACACTTCAGGAAACTGTGCATTGTTCTTCAATCCTCTGACCTTTATGTCCATGCAGTGCCTTGTAATGAAGTAGTGGTCAGAGGATAGGACCACAGTGTGGGCAGAGGACACAGGCATCAGACACTACTGCTAGAGTTTAACACCTAAGCGACTGACAGACTGCAGCTCTGGAATAGTAGGAAAAGTAGCAGACATGCAAGTATAATACCCCTTCGCTTGAAGGAATTGATGTTTTCATTTGTTTAAGCCCTTCATGCCTAAGCCTTTTTCTGGCACTTGTTGCCTACAAGTTAAAATAAGTATTTCTTTCTATAAAATTACTTAGAACCCCCAGACATCATAATATATATATTAGCAGGGGCCCTAGAGGATAAAATGGAAATCGTTGCAATAGTTTATGTCACACTGTATTTGCGCAGCGGTCTTTCAAATGCAATTTTTGTGGAAGAAATACACTTTCATGAGTTAAAAAACAAAACAGTAAAGTTAGACCAATTTTTTTGTATAATGCGAAAGATGTTACGCCAAGTAAATAGATACTCAACATTTCATGCTTTCAAATTGCGCACACTCATGGAATGGCAACAAACTACAGTACTTAAAAATCTCCATAGGTGACGCTTTAAACATTTTTTACAGGTTACCTGTTTAGAGTTACAGAGGAGGTCTTGCGCTAGAATTATTGCTCTCGCTCTAACGATCGTGTGATACCTCACATGTGTGGTATGAACACTGTTTACATTTGTTGGTGCGACCTATGTATGAGTTTGCTTCTGCCAACATCCCCTCCCTCTGCTTGTTATTACAAGAAAAGCCGACTGTCCACTCTAAAAAAACGGTACCGGGGTGAACAAAATGATTTTATTTTTCTTACGCATTTACTTCTGTGCATACAACCTACTAATCCCAACTACGAAAAGTAAAACCCTGTCACCTACAGGGTCTCTGTTAATAATCAAGACGGTGAAAAGTGTTGGAGGATGTGTTACTGCTCTTACCATCTTTTCCTGTGTCTTTTTACTACTGCTCTGGCCCCAGGCTGTGTCCCAGTCATCACTTTCTGTTTGTCCCTTGTTCTGATCTCCATCCTGTGCACAAAGTTATTGGATGCATTGGCTATTGGCAAAAAAAAAACCTGCATTCCAAGCAAGCAAATTCAGTTGTGTGAAAAAAATCTGTCTCCCCCTGGTCAATCATTTGTTTTTTTGATTTTTAATAAAATGTCCAGTCAGAGAAACAACTTAAATATTACATGTTTCTGCAAAGTTTATTGCACTAGTTACAAATGATTTTCTAGGTGCATCAGTCACAAAAATGTATATGAAGATATGAAACATACTCCCATACATATCAAAATACGCCCAGTGGTGGCCATACACTATGCAATCTGATTGCGCAGTCTTTGGTGTCACCTTTGGCTGTATGATGCAGGGGTCTACCCTCACTAGATGCAGATTGGGTGCATTGCTCAGTTGTGTACTCCTGTTGTATGGTTTTGATGGTTCGGGGGAGATTGTAAAAAGATATTATGGTTCAATTTTATAGTTTATTGCCTAGTTGTGCCTTTAACAAGAGATTTTTTTTTTATGTACAGTGGGGACAGAAAGTATTCAGACCCCCTTAAATTTTTCACTCTTTGTTATATTGCAGCCATTTGCTAAAATCATTTAAGTTCATTTTTTTTTCCTCATTAATGTACACACAGCACCCCACATTGACAGAAAAACGCAGAATTGTTGACATTTTTGCAGATTTATTAAAAAAGAAAAACTGAAGTATCACATGGTCCTAAGTATTCAGACCCTTTGCTCAGTATTTAGTAGAAGCACCCTTTTGATCTAATACAGCCATGAGTCTTTTTGGGAAAGATGCAACAAGTTTTTCACACCTGGATTTGGGGATCCCCTGCCATTCCTCCTTGCAGATCCTCTGCAGTTCTGTCAGGTTGGATGGTAAACGTTGGTGGACAGCCATTTTTAGGTCTCTCCAGAGATGCTCAATTGGGTTTAAGTCAGGGCTCTGGCTGGGCCATTCAAGAACGGTCACGGAGTTGTTGTGAAGCCACTCCTTCGTTATTTTAGCTGTGTGCTTAGGGTCATTGTCTTGTTGGAAGGTAAACCTTCGGCCCAGTCTGAGGTCCTGAGCACTCTGGAGAAGGTTTTTGTCCAGGATATCCCTGTACTTGGCCGCATTCATCTTTCCCTCGATTGCAACCAGTCGTCCTGTCCCTGCAGCTGAAAAACACCCCCACAGCATGATGCTGCCACCACCATGCTTCACTGTTGGGACTGTATTGGACAGGTGATAAGCAGTGCCTGGTTTTCTCCACACATACCACTTAGAATTAAAGCCAAACAGTTCTATCTTGGTCTCATCAGACCAGACAATCTTATTTCTCACCATCTTGGAGTCCTTCGGGTGTTTTTTTTTAGCAAACTCCATGCTGGCTTTCATGTGTCTTGCACTGAGGAGAGGCTTTCGTCGAGCCACTGTGCCATAAAGCCCCGACTGGTGGAGGGCTGCAGTGATGGTTGACTTTCTACAACTTTCTCCCATCTTCATCTCTGGAGCTCAGCCACAGTGATCTTTGGGTTCTTCTTTACCTCTCTCACCAAGGCTCTTCTCCCCCAATAGCTGAGTTTGGCCGGACGGCCAGCTCTAGGAAGGGTTCTGGTCGTCCCAAACGTCTTCCATTTAAGGATTATGGAGGCCACTGTGCTCTTAGGAACCTTAAGTGAAGCAGAATTTTTTTTTGTAACCTTGGCCAGATCTGTGCCTTGCCACAATTCTGTCTCTGAGCTCTTCAGGCAGTTCCTTTGACCTCATAAATCTCATTTGCTCTGACATGCACTGTGAGCTGTAAGGTCCTATATATACAGGTGTGTGGCTTTCCTAATCAAGTCCAATCAGTATAATCAAACACAGCTGGACTCAAATGAAGGTGTAGAACCATCTCAAGGATGACCAGAAGAAATGGACAGCACCTGAGTTAAATATATGAGTGTTACAGTAAAGGGTCTGAATACTTAGGACCATGTGATATTTCAGGTTTTCTTTAATAAATCTGCAAAAATGTCAACAATTCTGTGTTTTTCTGTCAATATGGGGTGCTGTGTGTACTTTAATGAACTTAAATGATTTTAGCAAATGGCTGCAATATAACAGAATGAAAAATTTAAGGGGGTCTGAATACTTTCCGTCCCCACTGTATATATTTTTATCTTTCTTCTATCTACTAGTGCTCTTAGACCTAGGAGTAGGTTTTGTGTGGAATAATCATGATTTTTTATTAATATTAGTTCTTGTTATTAATAATGTTTGATAGTATTATTTATAATACCCTTTTTATAAACCAGTTGGAAATAAAAATTATGTTTTATGATGAAGGGAATAAATGATTGGTTTACTGAATGGGAAAAAAAAAAAAAAAAAAAAAAAAAAAAAACACACTGCAAGTCATTTCCACCATCACTACAGGAGTTAATAAGGAAGCTACACAAGAGTTAATCATGGAGCTGACATATAAAGGACCAGACATGCTGACATCCCAAGGAAGGGACCATAGGTTTCCAAAACCAGTAGCTGAGCATAGCAATCAGAAAGATTGTTGCATGCACTTGAACTCTCATTGCTGTCTGGCTGGCCACTGGACAAGCAGCACCATTTTTAAAGCTCCTGAGCCATGGATATTTCAAATGACTTCTAAAAACCATATCAATCCTGGGTACTGCAAAGCTGAAAACACACTACTCTGAACACTCCTGTGCTATTCCCCAAGTCAGTGGCTCTCAACTCCTGTTCTCAGGACCCACTAACAGGCCAGGTTTGCAAGATGACCAAAATACATCACAGGTGTTATCATTTGCTACTCAGTAATTGCAGTATTATAGTCTGCATCTCCCCATGGTAATCCTTAAAATCTGGCCTGTTAGTGGGTCCTGAGGACAGGAGTTGAGAACCACTGCTTTAAGGTAATCGGCCATTAACTGCACACACTCCTTTCTTTGTCCTGCGGTAGCACATGATTCAGTAAGCTGTCAGTTTGTAACCAGAAACAGTCCAACTGCTTCTCTCCGCATTCATCTCCCACAGGCAAGCGCAATTCTATGTATATAGGAGGGGTGTTGGAAGTAATCGTTGAATCGTGATTCAGCCGTGAACAATTCTGCATCGATGCAGAGAATGGCTTGCGATTCAACAATTGACATCATCCCGGCCACCCCATCTCTCCTAGGTCAGCCTGCCAGTGTACGCTAAATTAAAAAAAAAAAAATGTATCACTGCCAGCCACTTCTCATAGATCCTTCCTACATGGTGTCATTGTAAACCGAAGCATTAAATACCTTATTAGCTCCATTCTTTCTGGCCGCTCTCCTCCTCAGGGGGGCTGTGCAATGTAAAAGGGGCTACGCAATATAAAGGGGGCTGTATAATGAAAGGGGTTGTGTAAAGTGCACAAGGGGGGCTGCTTAATGTGAAGGGGGGCTGTGGAATGTAAAGGGGGGGTGGTTTAATATGCAGGGGGCTGTGGAATGTAAAGGGGGGCTGTGGAATGTAAAGGGGGGCTGTGGAATGTAAAGGGGGCCATTTAATAAGCAGTGGAGGGGCTGCGTAATGTAAAGGGGGGCTGTTTAATATGCAGGGGGGCTGTGAAATGTAAAGGGGGGTGGACTGTGGAATGTAAAGGGGGGGGGACTGTGGAATGTAAAGGGGGGGGGCTGTGCTATTTAGTATTTACTGTTCTAAATAAATACTGTTATAATAAAAGATAAAAAAATGGAGTTATTCTGACTGCTTGAATTTCTTGATGAAAACCATAGGCAGTAATCGTTATGCATCGTGGAATCGAATCGTTGACAGGCTAATCGTAATTGAATCAAATTGTGAGACCAGTGAAGATGTGCACCTCTAATATATAGTTATTTTAGATATCAAACATGTTATGCTTGCAAGGTAACCAAAGGATTTTAAAAAAATGACGCCTTACCTCAAGGCTTCCCCAGTCTTCATCATCCCATCGATCCAAAGTATTATCATCAACCTCATTGTCCTCTTCTTCAGGCTCAGAATGAGAAGCTAAGGATGAGGCAGCAAGAGGCACTGATGCAGGAACGGCATCTAAACCAATACATAGCATATAACACAATGTAAAAATTGGATTTTTGTACTCACGTGTAAAATCAGTGTCCCGTCATGTAGTCCAAGAAATTGAACAGGCTATAAATCATGACTACCTGGGTTATGGGCCACCTATAGGTGAATGGACACTGGAAAAGAGAGACAGGAAGTCCTCCCCTATATAACCCCTCCCATACAGGAAGTACCTCAGGTTTATAGCAAGCACTGAATCCCAAAAAGAGGGGTGGGACCTCTGTGATCTGTGATTTAGTCAAAGAAATGGATTTTATAGAGAACAAAAATCCAATTTTCTTTTTCATGCATCACAGGACACAGAGGACGCTATAAAGCAGGGGTGCTCAACCTTCTGAAGAGCGAGGGACACTTAAGTCTTTTGGTAACCGGCCTCAATCAACTATGGGGTTTTACCGCCCCCCCAAACGGCTAATGTAAATGAGCTCTTACTGAGCCCCGAATAAGACTGCTTTTACACGGATCTGCTGCGGTTTACCCATACCTTCTATTACGCCTTGCGGGTGTGGTGCACTTTCTGAAAGCGCTCCAAAACTGCTGCAGTCAGGAATTTTGGTGCACTTTCAGAAAGCGCACAAAAAACACAGCTACTATGCCCATTGTAAAAGCACAGCGCGTGTGATTTTTTTTTTTTAATACACTGATCTTTTCCTCTTCCAGCTTTTGCGGACATCGCTCTCCAGGTTGCTAAAAAGGTCCCAGGCACTTGGTATCGCTCTGCCTGGGACAGGAGCCAGTGATATAGAGGGAGCATCTGCTTATGTGGCTCCTGCTCCCTCTGCAGCCACCTTCTTCCTCCTCTGCCAGAATCGGCTCCATGCACTATGGTGTTCTGGGATGGCGGGTCGGCACCTGCGAATTGTGATCTGGGCTTGCTGACCCCGCCATCCCAGAGCATGAGAATGTGCTTCCCTGGATTGCAACAGCGGGCCACAGGTTGAGCACCCCTGCTATAAAGCATGACTACCTGGGATGTCCCAAAGCAATGCACATGAGGGGAGGGAAACACAGAAGCCACCGTCAAGCCCAAGGAATCTACTCCACAGCCCGCATTACAAAAGCCAAAAGCAGCATTCCCCTTCATCCACATGGTAAAACCTTGTAAAAGGTATTGAAGACCAGATTGCGGCCTTGCAAACCTGACCACTGATGCCTGATGATGGATAGCCCAACAGGCCCCCCACACTCCTAGTAGACTGAGCATTTACTTGAAAAGACCAAGTCTTACCCATCAAGCTATAGGCTTCGCCAATAAGCTGACAGATCCACCAAGGTCCCTCTGGAAGGATGAATAATGAATGAATACAACTGCCTGATTGCTGTGGACATCTTCAAATAAACCTTAACAGCCCCTACCACCTCCAATGTGTGCAGGGCTCTCCCTCCCGGGGACTAAGGACTGGAAAAAGAATGAAGGTAAGACAATGTCTTCATTAAATAAATACTTAAAACCGCCTGCGGCAAGACGGGTGAGGACACAGTACTACCTTGTTATGGTGGAGAATTAAAAATGGCTCCTTACAGGAAAATGGCTGCCAATTCTGACACTCTCCTTGCCAAAGTGATTTTCACCATAAAAACAACCTTTTGAGTCAATAGGGCTAATGGAATCTCACAAATTGGCTCAAAAGATGTTTTTAACAAAATGGGCAAGACCAAATTCAAGTTCCACGTAAACTGGGTAGATTTAATAGGTGGAATCATATGGGTCACCCCCAGAACAAAAGTGCATATCAATGAGTGAGCAGAAGTTGGTCTTTGGGGGAAAACAAAAAAACACAACCTGCCAGGGCTTATAAATGGCCTTTAAAGCAGCGTTCCACCTATTTAAAAGTCAGCATCTACAAAAAGTGGAGCTGCTGACTTTTAATAAACAGACACTCACCTGTCCCATGGTTCAGCAATGCAGCCGCCCGAAGCCTCGCTCCTCTCCAAGCACAGCGCCAGCATCGCAAGT
Source organism: Aquarana catesbeiana (assembly GCF_042186555.1). Classification (NCBI taxonomy): domain Eukaryota; kingdom Metazoa; phylum Chordata; class Amphibia; order Anura; family Ranidae; genus Aquarana; species Aquarana catesbeiana. The sequence continues at coordinate 111,546,294 of NC_133334.1, forward strand.
GTGGGCTCTCAGCTGTGACAGCTTGCAGCTTTCACAGTCGGGCATGCACTGCGAATGCGTGAGTCACACTGCGCTGTCTTGACTGGCCGGGCAATATTCTGGGACCTGTGACATGTCCCAGAAGATTGCAGGGAGGGAGGGGGAGAGGTGAACTTACCTTCTGCGCTGCTGCGCCTGGAGAGGAAGTGGGAGCTGGGTGCCTGTCAAAACCAGGTACCCGCTCCCCCCCCCCCCAAAAAATGTCAGGGGGTCACGAGTACTCCATTTTCGGGTGGAACTCCACTTTAATGGTACTCAAGGCCAAATTCAATTCCACTTCCGATTAAAGAAATGTCAAAATGAGACCAATCATGTATTTACAGGGATGAAACTTCCTGGCTTCCCAGAAAACATAAGACCTCCAAGTCCTAGGATATATCTTTCTAGAGGAAGGCTTTCTGGCCTTCAGTAATGTAGGCATGACTGCATCAAATACTCATCAAATATTCAGCACCTGGGTTTCGATAGCCAAGTCGTTAAACCTAGCGACTGTAAAGGGGGATGCAATACTGGACCCTGAGACAGAAGGTCTGGCCGACCTGGAAGTACCCATGGGTCGTCCACCACCAAAGTTCACAATGACCACATACTATGCCCTCCGGTACCAAGCTGACGTAACTAAAATTACCAGCAGTTTATCCTCCCGGATCCTGTGTAACAGACACAGAAGCAGCAGAGTCCCTCGTTCTGGAGACTAACCTATCCAGCATTGTATTGAACCTGGACACTAGAAGATCCTCATCTGGTGTGTACCAGCACCTGCCAATTCTCCACACTTGGGATTTGCACCGCTGCTAGAGCTGGAACATGAAAGTCTGCCCAAGTCAGAATACGATCTACCACGATATAGTTTGATTGAACTCTGACTGGAAGCCCCCCGCAGCTGCTCAAAGTGTACTGGGGCCTAGGGACATTTAGCAGACCAATGTCTAAACTCTTCTGTTCCACTTCAGCAGGATATTTCTCTGCAATGGTTTGGAATAGAACTGTGCGTATGAAACTGCCTTGAATGTGGCAACCATCTTCCACAGCAGTCTCATACAAAGACAAATCAAAAGGAGACTTGTGACTTCTCAGTACGGTGTCAGCGTTTTTTTTAATTTGTTATTATTTTTACAAATTTAACCTTTAAATACATTTATTACAATTCTTTTTTTATTATTATTACTTTTTTTTATTAGCCCTGTTGGGGGGTGGCTTTGGTGAGATATCAGGGGTCTAAACAGACCCCTGACATCCCCCCTTAGAGACAGGGAAAGGGACCAAGGACACAGGATTCCCCAGTCCCTTTTTTTCAGCAGCCTCAGCTGCACTGAAGATGAATGGACAGGAGACAGCAACTCCTGTTCAGTCATAAACGGAAGCATCGTAAACACCGTTTACGATGCTCAGTTATAAATGGACAGTCAGTGATCACTGACTGTTCCTTCATAAAAGGAAGAAATGACATATTTACCGGCTCCTTCCTCCGCTCTCCATCCTGACAGATCTGGGATGAGGGGGGGACCGGAGGAGGACACGGAGTAACCGGGGGGGAACTGGAGGACCCGGAAGAGGACACTGGAAGCCGGGGGAGGACCCGGGGGACAGTCAGGGGTGATCGGTGCTGCGATGGGGGCAGTTATAAGCACCAATCTCCCTGTTTAGCTTTCAATAATTACTCGTGCAAATGCTCGGTATCGGTGCAACCCTAGTTCCAACATGGATTTCTTCAGATAAGGAATCCAGCCCAGACCTTCCTGCGTCCGCATTGTGAGAGACATTTTGCTTTAACTGATAGTTTGATCGTTCTCTGAGCAACAGGTCGTCTAGATACTCCAGGATTCAGACTCCTTGAACCCTTAACAACCTCAGCACGGGGTCTAACAATTTTGTGAATACCTGAGGAGCTGTGGCCACCCCAACAAGCAAACTAAATGTGGCGGTCCTCCACTGCAAACTGTAAGAATCTTTGATGCACTGGGAAAATTGGAACATGGAGATATGCATCCCTTATATCCACTGATGCAAAAAAAAAAAAAAGCCTCCCTGCTGGAGCAAGACTAATACTGAACAAACTGACTCCATACGAAATGTCCAAATCTTAAGAAACTGATTTAGACCTTTGAGGTTCAAAATAGGCCACAAATACCTGTTTGGCTTATGGACCGTGAAGAGATTGGAGTAAAAGACGAAGAATCATTCGGTCACTGGAACCAACCTGATCACCCCCTGAGCTAGCAGATGATCTGAAGCCTGAAAACAACAATGCCCTTTTCCGCTGATCTACAAGTAGATTTGATTTTATTTGAGTTCATAAATCGTGTAGGAGGAAATGTCCAAAATTCCAACCTGTACCCATCAGAGATTGTGGAAAGGGCCCAATTGTCCTTTTCTGCCAGGCCTGTGAAAAAGCCAGAATGAGTGGATGTAGCACAAATTTTTCCTCTACTGGATAAAGTTCAGAAAACCTTTTTTGGCAGCACAACATCCTATCTGGGTGATCCCATTCAGCTACATCTCTATGAGAGATTGCTAAGGAAAAGCTTGTGAACTCTGAGGAGAGTGTAAAGACGCCAAAGGGGAATATTGATTGACGAGGATTCAGCAGGAGGCAACCTGAAATCAGACCAAGCCATCTCAGAGAGGGACTGCACGAACACCCTCTGAGTATGAGCAACAGAGTCCTCCAAAGCAAAATCCCCCATCTGACCCTCTTCAAGTTCTACCCTGGCCACCTCCTCATCAATATCCACCCACAACCTAAGGAGGATCTGGTGAAGGGGAATGCTCCTGCTTTTTACCGCCTTGTCCCACAGAGACAAGCATGCCCGCAATTTTTCCTTCCAGGTCAGCCAAAGCAGCAGCCAAGTCGCCCTTAGTGACATAAGCTAAAGTTGGTGCTTCTGCAGTGGCTACAATGCTAGACATAGTGGCTTAGGCACACCTGTCACATCTGGTCTCTTGGGAGACAAACTCAGCGGGGCTAAGGTCAGCAAACTCAGGGCCCAACAGTGGCACACCTGCACCCTTCCTAGCTGTGCTACCCCCTCCTCGTTATCTGGAAGACATCCGAAGCTTGCTGAAGGATAATAGGGGTTTGTGCCCGCCCTGCAACCCCACTCACCTGAGAGAATACACGTGTACCACATACAGCAATGAATAGACAAACCCCCTGGGGGACCCCCCAGCTGCCAGTACCTTTTCCCAGTGGAGTACGCACATGCCCCACAGAAAAAACAGGTAGCCTGCTCTGTGCCCCCCCTAGCTGCCTGACCACAGCCGAAGCCGCCAGAGGAAAGCCTGGGAGGACGCTGGCCTTAATCCTTTAGTAAGATAGCTGCTGACTCCACCCCATGACATATTTCTGCTTCCACACAAGTGCGCACGCGCCTGCCTTGACTACTGCTGTACACTTGAATACAGAAAGAACACCAAAGTAGCAGTACAGGGGAACAACAGACCTGACCACCACTGCCCATAGAACATAAAGCTTGGAAAGACACTTTAGACCGCTTAACCCATGATCCCCTCAAAGAGCCCTGACACTGCAGGGACACTCACCATGTCTCCTTGCAGGATGCTATACATAGATAAGGTTCCAACCTTCACCCATCGCCGTGGGCACAACTGACCCTCAGGGATTCTATCTCCCTTTCCTTTGGGGTCCAATGCCCAGGACCAGTACAGCAGCCTACCGGAAACACCCTGGTCAGTAAAAACAGCGCAGGGTTTCATATATATATATATATATATATATATATATATATATATATATATATATATATATATATATATATATATGTAGTAGCAAAGCCCAGGAACCATCCATCTTTGTTCCCCAGCTATAGGAATGGATCCAATTGTCCAATCCAGTTGTACTTCAGTGAGCGTCACCTTTAAGACACTGATGAAAAAACTGAGGTACTTCCTGTATGGGAGGGGTTATATAGGGGAGGACTTCCAGTCTGTTTTTTCTGCCAGTGTCCATTCGCCTATAGGTGGTGCATAATCAAGGTAGTCATGATTTATTGTCTGCTCTGTGTCCCGTGATGTATGCCAAGAAATGGATTTTACAGGCAAGTTCAAAAATTGTATTTTTACATTGTGTTATATAGATTATATGTTATACGAAAAAGAAAATTCTTCAGTCCTGCTACTGCAGCTCAAACACTAACCAAAGGTAATCTGTTAAAGTTTTCTGTATAAAAAATACATGGGATTTCTTAAAATACAATGCAGTATCTGCCCTGTGGGGGGGGGGGGGGGGTATAGAGTGCTGTTACAAAGTAGTCTACATAGAGCTTGTGCACTTGAGGGGGAAGAATTTCTCATTCTTCCACCTCATCTCATACAGAGGCTGCTGAAATCACAGTATGTGAAAGTGGCTCTCCTGACACTTACAGGAACAGTCAGTGCATGCCCATACTACCTAGTAAACATAGTGGAGCGAGGGTGTTTTCTACCCTATGTAGTAAAGATGCAGTAAAAAGACCTTATAAAATGTTCTACATTGCTGCACAAGGTATTCTAAGGAAAAGTGTGTTTTGACATGACCAGCGTCTACAGGTGATGTAATAAAAAGGTTTACTTTACTGATTTATAAATAAGAGAAGTCTCCAGTGGTATTTAAAAGAGTAAACTTTAACATGAATGTGAACTGATAAACCAACGCACCAAAAATCACTTCTGCACAAGATTTGGTAAGTGCAGTGCACTGCAACAGTAGTGCATTACAGTATGTTGCAGTGCACTAGGTAGATGCACTGTGGTACTATTCGTAATGAATGGCATCTCAGAGCTCAAACCCTTTACGCTGGTGGTCAAAAAAAGTGAATGCGAGGAGATCTTTTATATATGTCAGTCACAGAGCATGGTTTGAACTTGATGTCTGAACCCCAGCAGCTCTATCTCAAAGTAAATATAAAAAATTTTATCAGGGCACAAATAGCCTGTTTTTGCAATGACAAATACATTGTCGTGATAAAGGAGTGTCATCTTCCCTAATTATGCTGTAACAGACAATAATCCACTCTGTGTGCAAAGACTAAACAGTCTGTGTGTGCCTTGGAGCTGCATAGGACACTCACCTGGCTTGCTGGCTCCTGCTGGTGCTGTAGCTGGGGATACTGATGGCCCTGGTGCTGCTGCCTGTGCAGGAGCCACATCCTGTCCTCCTGCTGCACTGGTCCGGATAAATTTGGAGGTCAAGGAGGAGACTCCGGTGACAGCCCAACCAGCCCAGCCACCTACAACACCTGGGCTCGTTGATGCTGCATGTACATCTTTTTCTGTGAAAAGAGCCAGATACATATAAAATGCATAATACATAAACATCCACTTAGAGGGAAAAACATCTAAAATTGCTAATTATTCCTTTCCATTACCATTTACAACAAACCCATCTTTCACTTACCAAGCTCTGCTAACTGTGCTGGATCCTCAGACAAAGACTCCAGTTTATCCAAAAAGCTGCGTATTGCTTTGAAGGCCTGGAGGATGAATAAAGAAATATGACACGGCAACAGAGAATGATATCCATCTTCATCGGTGCTTTGTCACAGTGGGTATTAAAAAAAACGCAATTTCTTTCATTTCTCTCACCTGATCTCTGACACTCTTTTCTGGATCCATTGTGACACCACAAAGGCCTGGTAGGATCTTACCAGCACAGTCATTCATTGAGTAAAAGTTGTGTGTAGCAGCAAAACCAAGAACGCCAGCAGCACGCGATGGGGAAAAGGGATCTTTTGTAGCTCTACTAAATGCCGATATCAGGACCCTCTGCCGTGTCTGTGAGGAAAATGTGACCTTAGTATGTCATTTGTATAATTGTATAAAGAGTCAACAATGCATTGCAGGTTGTATTTTGAAGATATTCCATCTTCTTTCTTATAGTCAGCAGGTGTGCACTGATCAGATTCCAGTACCTGGCTATTAAAGCGGAGTTCCAAGTGGAACCTCCACTTATCTGCTTCCTTCCCCCCTCCGGTGCCACATTTGACATGATTTTGACAGGTACCCTTCCCCACTTCCGGGAGACTGCGCCGCAGCGCAGAAAGGCTTCACTGCTGGTTTCCTTTAGCACAAATGGCAGCGGCAGCATCCGAGAGCCAATCCGAAAATCGCCTGGGGTGCCCACATCGCGGGAACCCTGGACAGGTAAGTGTCCTAATATTAAAAGTCAGCATCTACAGTATGTAGGAGCGAAGCTCTTTAAAGTCTTGTAATCTTTAGTAAGAAAACCTGACAGCCATTTTAAGCTTTTAGCAGAGAGGAGGCTTTTCAGACTAATAATCAGTAATAGCTGGATTCTTGCGATACCTGCCTTAAGCAAATGCTTTGTTTCAAATGTTTAAATGGCTGCCAGATTCCCCTTTAGGCTGCCCATACATAAAGCTGAAGATTCAGCTGACTGAAGTGACTGGTGGATGAACATACTGTACATATATTGGACTTTATATTATAAAGGTTTTCATACAAAAAAATTCACACAATTCCAGAGAAGGGCAGCAAAATTAATAAAGGGACTGGAGGACCTTAGTTATGAGTGAAGGTTGTGAGCACTGAACTTGTTCTCTCTGGAGAAGAGACGCTTGAGAAGGGATGAGATTTCAATGTACAGATACCAGTTGACCCCCCACAATAGGGATAAAGCTTTTCCACGAAAGGGAATTTAACCACTTAAGTCCAGGGCACTTACACCCCCTTCCTGCCCCAGCCATTTTTCAGCTTTCAGCGCTGTCGCATTTTGAATGACAATTGCGTGGTCGTGCTACACTGTACCCAAACACATTTTTTATAATTTTCTTCACGCAAACAGAGATTTCTTTTGGTGGTATTTAATCACTGCTGGGTTTTTTATTTTTTACAAAAAAAAAAATTGACAAAAAAATGTTTTTTACTTTTTTTCTGTCAGTAAATTTTGGACCCACGTAATTTTTCACCTTCGCTGATGTGCGCTGATGAGGCGGCACTGATAGGCTGAACTGGTGGGCATTGATGAGATGGCACTTTTGGGCACTGATGAGGCGGCCCTGATGGGGAAGCACTAATATGCCGCACTTATGGGCACTGATAGGCGGCACTGGTGGGCATTGATATGTGGCACGGATAGGCGGTACTGATGGGTGGCACTGATTGGCATTACTGATGGGCATTGACAGCAGTGATGGGCGGCACTGATTGCCAGCACTGACTGGCATCGCTAAAGGGGGACTGATTGGTGGCACTTGTGGGCAGTGGTGGACACTGATTGCTGCCACTGATGGGCACCGATAGCTGGCATTGGTGGGCGCTGATTTGTGACACTATTTTACAATATTGTAATCAGGGCACTGATGATCAGTGCCCCGATTACATTCTTAGCTGTCCCCTGTGAGGAGATGCCGCTGATCGGCTCTCCTCTCCTCACACTCTGTCAGTGTGAGGCGAGGAGTGGCGATTACCGGCACTTCCTTGTTTACATGTGACCACAGCCGATGACATGGTTAAAGAGCCGCAGACGTGGCTCTTTCCAGAGAACTAGGCCGCGCCGTGTCCTAGCAACACGGCGCGGGGGCAGCCGTTCTGGGTCACTGTTATATGACGTCATCCCAGAACAAGAGCCGCACCGCCCCGCCGTCATTTGATGGTGGGCGGGCAGCAAACAGTTAAGACACATGGTCATTCACTAAAATTAGAAGCAAAGCGGTGTAACCTTAAACTGCGTAGAGGGATCTTTACTGTAAGAGCGGTTAGGATGTGAATTCCCTTCCACAGGCAGTGGTCTCAGCGGGGAGCATCGATAGTTTAAAAAACTATTAGATAAGCACCTGAAAGACCACAACATACAGGGATATACAATGTAATACTGACATATAATGACACACATAGGTTGAACTTGGTGGACTTGTGTCTTTTTTCAACCTTACTATAACAATTCTCACTTAGGAGCCACACGTTTATTCAGTATAAATTGTGTTAAACTTGGGTGAAAGTTGTGTGAATTTACAATTAAACCCCATTATGTCGGCAGTAGTAACTTGATCTAGAAATCCATGAACAAAACCTTAAAATGTATGAAATAAAAATACATACAGTAGAATAGGAAAAATTTTACTTACAGTGGGATTGAGGTAGGAAGCAATCTTGCCTAAACACACAGTTGTGTTGCATCGGATTGGCCCCTGATCATCCCGCGCCTGAAGCCGAGCAAAATGCTTCATCAACTCTACATTTAAATTGTTTTCATTTAATTTGGGAGCCAGAAGCAACATGGACTAAATAAAAGGGAAAAAAAAAAAAAAGGGAATCAGCTCCAATGGATAATGTTACGTTACAACACCGCAAAGATATACAAGACTTCTATAGATTAACCATTTAAGGACCCAGCCTTTTGCTGACAATTGTTGCTTACAAGTAAAAATAATTATTTTCTGCTAGACAATTACTTAGAACCCCAAATTATATTATATATATATATATATATATATATATATATATATATATATATATATATATATATATATATATATATATATATATATATATATATATATATATATATTTTTTTTTATTTTTTTTTTTTTTTTGTAAACACCCTAGAGCAGTGGTGGCGAACCTTTTTGAGCCCAAGTGCCCAAACTGCAACACAAAATCAAAGTATTTTCCATTTTCCAAAGTACAGACCTCAGTGAAGTACACCAAGGTACATTTAAAATTAAAACCATCAAAAAACACTCTCTCTACTCTCTGGCCTAATCCTACTAGAACAAATATGTTTAAAATAACATTTATATAAAGACTGCTTGTGGTATACTGTTAGACAGCATCTATCACCTCAAGCGCAGCCTACATGCCTTGTTTTACCTCAAAGGGAGCCTCCATCTCCTCACACTCAGCCTCCTGTCCCCTGACAGAACTTTTCCCCACCGTCTTTGAGCAGGGTTGCTGCTCTCCTATTAGACATAGTACAGGAGATGGTCAGAGACCGCAGACATAGTACAGGAGATGGTCAGAGACCGCAGACATAGTACAGGAGATGGTCAGAGACCGCAGACATAGTACAGGAGATGGTCAGAGACCGCAGACATAGTACAGGAGATGGTCAGAGACCGCAGACATAGTACAGGAGATGGTCAGAGACCGCAGACATAGTACAGGAGATGGTCAGAGACCGCAGACATAGTACAGGAGATGGTCAGAGACCGCAGACATAGTACAGGAGATGGTCAGAGACCGCAGACATAGTACAGGAGATGGTCAGAGACCGCAGACATAGTACAGGAGATGGTCAGAGACCGCAGACATAGTACAGGAGATGGTCAGAGACCGCAGACATAGTACAGGAGATGGTCAGAGACCGCAGACATAGTACAGGAGATGGTCAGAGACCGCAGACATAGTACAGGAGATGGTCAGAGACCGCAGACATAGTACAGGAGATGGTCAGAGACCGCAGACATAGTACAGGAGATGGTCAGAGACCGCAGACATAGTACAGGAGATGGTCAGAGACCGCAGACATAGTACAGGAGATGGTCAGAGACCGCAGACATAGTACAGGAGATGGTCAGAGACCGCAGACATAGTACAGGAGATGGTCAGAGACCGCAGACATAGTACAGGAGATGGTCAGAGACCGCAGACATAGTACAGGAGATGGTCAGAGACCGCAGACATAGTACAGGAGATGGTCAGAGACCGCAGACATAGTACAGGAGATGGTCAGAGACCGCAGACATAGTACAGGAGATGGTCAGAGACCGCAGACATAGTACAGGAGATGGTCAGAGACCGCAGACATAGTACAGGAGATGGTCAGAGACCGCAGACATAGTACAGGAGATGGTCAGAGACCGCAGACATAGTACAGGAGATGGTCAGAGACCGCAGACATAGTACAGGAGATGGTCAGAGACCGCAGACATAGTACAGGAGATGGTCAGAGACCGCAGACATAGTACAGGAGATGGTCAGAGACCGCAGACATAGTACAGGAGATGGTCAGAGACCGCAGACATAGTACAGGAGATGGTCAGAGACCGCAGACATAGTACAGGAGATGGTCAGAGACCGCAGACATAGTACAGGAGATGGTCAGAGACCGCAGACATAGTACAGGAGATGGTCAGAGACCGCAGACATAGTACAGGAGATGGTCAGAGACCGCAGACATAGTACAGGAGATGGTCAGAGACCGCAGACATAGTACAAGAGTGGGTCAGAGACCGCAGACATAGTACAAGAGTGGGTCAGAGACCGCAGACATAGTACAAGAGTGGGTCAGAGACCGCAGACATAGTACAAGAGTGGATCAGAGACCGCAGACATAGTACAAGAGTGGATCAGAGACCGCAGACATACTGCTTTGCTTGGCACTGCATCAAACAGACCTGCAGCTTCTGCAAATCTGCACTAGTAATGCAGCAGCCCGTGTTTTCCTGAATGAGTTGATGCAATCATTAATATTAACTCACATGCTAAAACACCTAGGCAGGTACCCAGGCCAGCGGCACCTTCTTTCCTTGTTTACTCCTCAGCTCTATGCTTTTTCTCCCACGCTGTGGCGGCCCCTGCACTGACCCCCAGTGAGGTCCCAGTCCCAGGCCAGACCACCCAGTCCCTCCCTCCTGGGACTGTCCCTGGCTATTGCTGAGGTGCCAAGTCCACTCCAGTGACCAGTGAGTCCACACTGTGCATAACAAGTTAACTTATTCTGCTCCACAGTCTCACTCTCAGCAGACACTGACAGACTCAGTCTGCTCCTTGGGCTTGAGGCGAGCTGCCTTGCAGTTGGTTCCTCTGGAGTATGTCCTCCAGTTCTTCTGCCGTGACATGCGCTGCCTGGCACTCCACAGAGAGACTCCCAGCCCCTCCCACAGAGATGACTCCGCACTGCACTGCAGGAGTCAGGACGAGTGGGTGGTGCCGCGCCCCAGCCAGACCTCCAGTGTCACATACAGCCTAGGTAGGAGGCGAGACTGAGCAGTGGTGACGAGCGGAGTCAGACTCATCAATATTATGAGAAAAAAAAAAAAAAGTCAGTGGGGGCCGCGAACATGGCGTCCTGGTGTGCCCACAGAGAGGGCTCTGCGTGCCTGCTGTGGCACGCGCGTGCCATAGATTCGCCATCACTACCCTAGAGAATAAAATGGCAGTCATTCAAATTTTTTATGTTTTTGCAGAGCGGTTTTTCAAGAAAATAATACACTTTCATGAATTAGAAAAAAAACAAAAACATAGTATATACCCCAATTTCTTTGTATAATATGAAAGATGAGGTTACACCAAGTAAATAGACACCTAACATGTCATGCTTTAAAATTGTGCACGCTCATGGAATAGCACCAAACTACAGTACTTAAAAATCTCCATAGGCGATGCTTTAAAAAGGTCTTCAGGATTACCAATTTAGAGTGACAGAGTTGGTCTAGTGCTAGATACCTCACATGTGTGGTGCAAACACCATTTACATATGTAGGTGTGACCTACGTATGTGTTCACTACTGCGCGTGAGCACACGGGGAGCTTTACACTATCTCTTTAAAAAACATTTTATGACTTTTATTGTTAGATCGCAAATAATGTAAACATCCCTTGCGATAACAATACAGCAAGACAGGTCTTCTTTCTGGAGAGATCTGGGGACCCCAAATCTGTCCTCTACCCTTAAAAGCAAAATATCAAAGACCTTAAGAAAAAAAAAAAATCTGAAAGTTGGTGAGGTATATTAGGCAGCAAGTTGTCGTTGTCCCTGAAGAAAAAAAAAAAATGGGCAAGTGTAAAGCCTAGTATACAACAGTAGTTTTTTTTTCATTCAACCGAGCAGGGCTGAACGAAAAAAACCTAACAGCTCTGGAGGAGCCGCTGTACTAACTATCCGATGTTAGTACAGCAACCTCCCCCCGCTGTGAAATTGTGTTCCGACAGGGGGGACTCGGGACTCCCCCCTACTAGAACACTCCGGTCAGTGCTCTCAGCTGGCTTCTGTCCGACTGGCTGCAGCGCGCACGGGTCAAACGCCGGCCGGTTGCCGCCCGACATTCAGCCCGTGTGTACTAGGCTTAAGGATTTGCGTTACTTTGTCAAGGACCAAATTGTAACAGCTAGACGACTGGGTCGGAGCATCTCCAAAACTGTAGCTCTTGTGGGATGTTATCAGTCTGCAGTGGTCAGGACCTACCAAAAATGGCCCAAGGAAGGAAAACCGGTGAACTGGCAATGGGCAACTAAGGCTCATTGATGCAAAAGGGGAACGAAGGCTGGGCCATGTGGTCAGATTTAACAGAAAAGCTACTGTAACCCAAACTGCTGAAAAAGTTAAATGCTGTTCCAAATGACAGGTGTCTAAACACACAGTGTATTGCAGTCTGTTGGGTATGGGGCTGCCTAGCCACAAATCAGAATGAGTTTGCGGTGTTGAATTGGCCTTCAAATTCTCCATATCTCGATCTAATTGAGAACCTCTGAGATGGGCTGGAAAAAAATTGAAGCCATGGAGGCCCCACCTCGCAACTTACAAGGCTTGAAGGATCTGCTACTGACGTCTTGATGCTAGATACCACAACATAACTTCAGAGGTCTAGTGGAGTCCATGCCTCAACAGGTGGTGGGTGTTAATAATGTAATAGATGATTGTCTATAACCGTCTCTTTAAGCCATCTAAAGCTGGTACATTTCTGAAAACTCCACCCTGTGACCCTGGCTACCCCTTTGTCTGCCTGAGAATATGATCCAGCCTAATAACAATGTAAAATGTCCTGACATCAACATGAAAATTTTATGCCAATCTTCTTTGGATGGGAGTTCTTCTTTCAACTCTTCACACTATCACTTGACAGGGGGGAAAAAAAAAATCAAAAGAAAAATTTAGAATTATTCTATTCTTATTAGCTGAATAGTGAACAGACCGATCCACAATTGTGCATAAATGAGCAAAGCAGTAATGTTGAATATAAACATGTTGCTTAAAGCGGTTGTAAACCCCCCTTTATGATTTTTACCTACAGGCAAGCCTATAATAAGGCTTACCTGTAGGTAAAATGAATATCTCCTAAAACTTGCACGGTTTAGGAGATATTCACGGCGCATGCGCTCTGAAGTTCTGGCATATCATGGTGGAACTTCAGAGCTTCTTGGAGGAACAGAGGGCTCCCGCATGCATGCGCAGGAGTGATGTCATCGCAGCTCCGGCGACTCACAGCACCGGAGCTCACGATCCCGAAGAAAGAACGAGAGAAGATGTCTTCCCTCTCAGTGGTGACCGGATGGTTTTTCAACTGCTTTAAATTTACTGTAAGCCTAAAGTAACTGTTTTAAGTAGTGTCTGATTATAGAATATGCAATACAAAGAGCAAATAACATCAACATATTGCCATTACCTTTACTGTCTGTTCCCTGATTGCAGGATTAGTATCCATAAAGCCATGGACCACATGGGGGAAGATCTGTGCATTGACTGTTGGTTCATTTAAGTACTGGATAAAATTCTCCATCTGCCTCAAGCAAAAAAAAAGTAAGAAAAAAGATCAAATGCAATCAGCAACATTACACTATGCCAAGTTGCTTTGTTAATGCCAGTCACCAAGAAACATAAAATATATATATATATATATATATATATATTTAGTTTGGAAAAAAGTGCTAACTTCTCTCCACAGACACGGAGCAAGCACTGTCATAACAGTTTGTGTGGAGTACCTGATTAAATTAGGCCAGCAAGAGCTGGCATTTATCACTATACTGGTGCAGCGCTTTCCCATTTTGTCTGATATCCAATAGTGAACACACTGAAACAACAAACAATAGTGAACCACCAACCCCCCCAACCCCCACCCCCACCGAGTCCTTTATATGCAATAGTCCATGTGTACACTGCTTCCGTAATTACTTGTTTTCCCATGTTATATGTTCTATAATGTTTATATTCTATAAGGTTGTGCTCTCATCCACTGAATATGACCCTACTTCTCAGTATAGGTCAAATAACACTATTTGAATAAGTGTTTCTTCAATACTCCACATCTATCATCTCCTAGGTGTTCAGTATGTCATGTAAAAAGAAAAAAACTATATAGTGCCTTATCCTTATATACTGGATTAGCCTCTTAAAGAAAAAAATAAACAAATAGATTCCACCATGCTCAAATATATCTCAAAATATGTGCCCTCACCTGGTCACTATGGTATTTTCAACTTTAAAGCGGTAGTAAACCGCTGGATTTATTTTTTTTATACCCTGCAAGGTAAAGGCATAATGTGCTAGTATGCATTGCATACTAGCACATTATGTTAAACATACCTTAAAACAAAGCCCTTCCAGCACAGAGATATCAGAGCTGCAGGCGCTCCCACGTTCACATGTCTTGGTTCCGGGTTCTCACATGTCGGCGGGTGCCGCAGTTTACAGCACAGGGCTCTGAAGGAACGGCCTGGGTGGTCGTTCCTTTAGAGCGTATGCGCCAGTAATGTCACTGGCTGCATGTACAGTAATATCTCCTAAACAGTGCACATTAGGCTTACATTTGCTTCAGAATACATATGCCTTTCATATGTTAACTCAAACCGCCGTGGTATGTTGTAAATTCGGCTTTGTGTATCGCCTCAAACAACCTACTCAACTTAGACTGTCCTCCCAGCGTCATCCATTAGGTCCCCCTAGGAATTTAACTCTCAATTATCTCCCTATTTTTTACTAAACTACAAGTCAAATGCACTGCCTGGTGTAAGCTGCCTATTTCAGTCACCGATAGAGCCAACATTATAAAGATGGTGTGGGCACCTCAGCTACTGTACATACTCCATAACTCCCAGCAATGGATTCCCTGTAGATGGTTTGCACGCATTGACACTCTATTTAGAAGTCTTATTTGGAAAAAGAAGATTGCTAGAATCAAACTCTCCATGTTGCAGAACAATAAGGACCAGGGTGGCCTGGCAATGCTTAACATCAGATTCTATTTCCTGGCTTCACAGCTTCAACACCTGGGCGGCTGGGAGGAGGTAGATATGGAGGATTCTATCCAAAGTATGCTATTCTCTAGCACGCAAAGTCTCCCCGCTGTTTTTCAACTTAAGGCCGATTTGCCCCAGTACCCTAAATCTATGCCCACCATACTGTTACTGACAAATCTATGGGCCCTTATCAAACACAGTGTGGGTATGACGGGCTTCATGGTACATACTCCATTTTGGCGTAACCCTCGCTACATGGAACTACATAAACTAGAGGGGTTTCAGTCCTGGGAGGCCAAGGGTATTCGCTACAATTCCCAACTCTTTAATCAGACCATTTTTAAATCCTTCATGGACTTACAGGAGGAGTTTGGGCTGCCAAAACAACATTTTTATAGATATCTCCAACTTCGGCATGCCTTACAATCACAGGTACAACAGTCCAGGTTAGAACTCATTGACCATGCTTTAACTGACATACTCACCACACAAAATAAAAGGTGCATGATTTCACAGATATATAGTACTCTCTCCTCAAGGACACGGGATGCAGCTAGACTACTGTGTAGACAGAGGTGGGAACAAGACCTGGGCGAGATTGGGGGTGAGGACTTGGAATTATGTTTGCAGTCTATGCCAGCCATCTCAGTCTCACCCTTGTACAGCCTCTCTCAGCTATTCATCTTGCACAGAACTTACCATACTTCGGTGATGCTTCACAGATGGGGTGGGACAGAGTCCCCTCTGTGTGCCAAATGTGAGGGGGCTAACAGGGACCTCATACATTTGCTGTGGCGCTGCCCCAAACTCTTCAGACATTGGAAAGCTGTAACCGATATTATATCTTCTGTTTATAAAACCACTGTTCCATTACATCCAGTTACTTGTTTACTAGGCGCGGTTGATGAGGAATTTTTTACCCCTCCAATTAAATGTGGCAGTTTTGAGATTACTGTATATTGCCCGCAAGCAGATCGCTCGTTTATGGCCATCACCGCATAGTCCAACAATGAAACAGTGGATTGAGCAGGTAAATACCATTCTTAAAAGAAAAGCTAAGCTATCAACACAGAAACGCTGCTAATAAGTTTTATAAAATATGGCAACCTCGGCTAGACACCCCAGGCTTAGCAGCCTCCCAACTAGTCCTCAATCGACTTCTTCAAATGTAACCTCTTAGCTCCTCAAAACCATTGCTAATTAATCTCACCATAGCACAACAATTTATAGGCTTTGGGTTTGATCGCGGAATTAAAGTTCAATCTAAGTGTCCCCTCTATCACTGGCCGGCTAACGGAGATAACTGATGTAATCCCTTGGGTCTTTGTTATGATAGAATTTCCAGTTTGTTTACCTTCCAATTGGAAGGTAGTTAGTTCATCTACAGTACCTTTGCTTATTTGACTATGATTGTGTCCACTAATCTGTTGTCCGCTCATCATTAGAGTGTACGGTGATAAAATCTGGGAAGGGGTACGTCTGTCATAAGTATTCTCTGCTGTGACTGGAAATGACATATCTTAGCTTTACGTACCCTGAACCGTTTCATGTATAATATACTTTTTTAATGTATACGCTGATGATATTTTCTTGTGTGCTATTTTTTTTGTGCATCTAACTTTGTGACACAATAAAAGCTTTTTTCTGATTTAAAAAAAAAAAAAGTTGAAAATACCATAGTGACCAGGTGAGGGCACATCTGGTGAAGGTGGCACATATTTTGAGATATATTTGAGCATTCATCAGAAGAGAACATAACCTTAGGATATATAACACAGGAGGGACTATTGCAAGGATTCTGGAGGTTTGTTTTTTTTTTTGGTGCTTCACTATTAATTATTTCAGTGTGTTCACTTTTGGATATAAGACAAAACTGGGGAAAAAGCGCTGCATCAATATAGTGATTGGCATTGTTACACATACGGATGGTAGTGTGTAAGGGTTCTGGCAGCTGTTTATTAGAGTAAGAATACATAGCAGCTCACAGGATATATATATGATAAGAGCTGGTATTTACCTGCTGCAGGAGTCGTATCCTCATGGCCCTATCCGTGGAGGAGAACATTTTAACAATGATAGGAATGATTTTTTGTTGATATTCATCTGCATTCAAAAACTTTCCAATCTGTAAGAGGAGGATGATAATAAGATACACAGTATCACACTTCCACATATTTAGATTTCCAGGCATTGTTTAAGGTAAACTTACAGTGGATTTCCAAGATTACAATAAGAGGGCTAGAAAAGCTTTATCCCAAAGTCAAAGTAGGAATAAATTCACGCCATAAGTCCCAAATTTTACCAAATTTAAGGAGACTATTTATTCTCCAATACATAACCTTCTCATAAGGGATAATCGATTTCTTAAAAAGATCCTTTAGAATATGATAGGGGAGATGGGTTCATCCACCTAATAGCAATGGTCTTGCAAACAATTAACAGTGACTACCGCAGCGTAATGTGGGCAGCGTCCTTCAGCCAATAAACCAAATACGTGAATTGTGCATGCATGAAACTGAAGATTTAGTAAAGTAGCAAGGAAAGTAATCACTTGCTTCCAGAAATTAACTATGACTGGACAACCCCATAATAAAGTGCAAAAAAATCAGCTTGCATACATGGTATACAGTAATGGGTGGTCCATACATCCCATTTTATCCAAACAGCCTAGGGATAGAAAAGTCTAGGCAAACTTTTTTTTAAATTTTAGATAGAGGAGGGGAGGGGTTAAACCCCTGCCTGTTTTTTTGCCATCTGTGTCAAACCGGGGAGATTTGCCCTCATTTCCTGTTCCATAGCCAAAACAAGAAGGGAGATGAAATATCCCCAAAGTGAGGAAATCCTTGGTTGTCTTTTGGGCCACCAAAATCAGTGTCCCTATTGGAAGATTTGCCCTCTGCTACTGTTCCAAATTTCAAAAATAGATTAATATACTCCATGCTAACCCCTATTAATCTGAAGAATCTTTAAGTTTGTGATTGTACCTTGTGAAGATCCCTACACATTTACTTCCTTGAATTCTGTGATATGTATTCACTATGCACTGTGGGTAGAAACTGCAGTGTCACAGAATTCACATAGCCTGTCCTCTGAACTACAGAGGTGCTGAGAGTAGGAGTTTGAGAAGGCACAGCCAGTACAGAAATCACAGCTTGAAGACAGCAAGGTACTATGGGATATGTATTTCTTAAAACTTGAAAATAAACAGCAGAGGAGTAGCTGCAAAGCATACAAGAAATTCAGAAAGAAACAGTAGCAAGAAATAGTATGTGCACCCCTTGGAAATAAAAGAAGTATATAGCCAAAGCTTTTTTTTTGGCTGCACTTCTGCTATGGATCACAAGAGTGTAGTTCACTCTTCACTCCTGTGACTCGTTTTCAGCTGACAGTCCACTGTCCGTTGACATCACAGAGCCGGTCCAGGCTCTGAAAAGGTCCCGACCATATGGTCAGGATCCACCCAGATGATACGTAAACAAGTCTAAATTTCTCGTGTCTTTATTAAGCACACCCATTAAACATTCACAGTGCTGGAGGAAAAAAGTGAACCCTTGGACTAAATAGCTGGTCACTCCTTTGACTTCAACAAGATCTTTCGGTAGGTCGCTCTGGATCAGACCTGCACAACATTCAGGAGGGATTTTTGACAATTCCTCTTTACAAAACTGCTTTAGCTCAGACACAACTGTAGGATGTCTGTTGTGAATGGCTCTCGAGGTAATTCTACAAAATCTCTCTGGGGTCAAATTCTGACCTTTGCCTGGGCCACTCCAAAAGGAGCATTTTTCTTTTCTGAAGCCAGTCTGTGGTGGATTTACTTTGATGCTCATTGCTGCATCACCCTTCACCCTACTAAACTTCAGCTTAGTATTCTTCCCAAACAATTCAACTCTTATTTCATCAGTCCACAAAACATTTTGAACAACTGCCTGTTCAAAGACCTACATATGGTAGACTCATTAATGGGAATTTTTGCCGGTTCCAGTGATGCCTTTAGCTGTTACTTGTGGGTTCTTCTTTACCTCAGCAAGAATTCTGGGTTGTGCCCCGAGAGTTATCTTGGCTGGGCACCCACTTTATTGCTTTCAATCCCTTTCCAGCCTTATGCAGATCAACTACTCTTGGTCGTAAGTCTTTAGACCTCCTTTACACTGTGGCGCTTTTCAGGTGTTCTAGTGCTAAACATTGCGCCTCTCAAGCCACCCCAGTGTGAAAGCCCGAATGCTTTCACACTGGGGCAGTGTGCTTGCAGGATGGGAAAAAAAAAAAAAGTCCTGCAAGCAGCATCTTTGGGGCGGTGCGGGTATACACCGCTCCTAAAACGCCCTGCCCGTTGAAATGAATGGGCAGCGCTGCAACACGGGCGCTTTTAACCCTTTCTTTGGCTGCTGGGCGGTTAAAAGGGCCCGCTAGCAGTCAAAAAGCATTGCTATAACAGTGGTAAAGTGCTGCTAAAACTAGCGGCACTTTACCGCTAATGCCGACACCGCCCCAGTGTGAAAGTACCCTTGGATAACTAATTTTCACTAGGCATGGTTCACATCAGCTGGTGCTTTTTAGGAACAGCAAAGGTTTGAGTGTTTTTTTTTGTTTTTTTTTTTTTTTTAATCAAAGAAGCTTTAAACTACACCTCCAAAAAACTAAATTTAATTTTTTGGACTCCAGGTGTGCAAACTACTGACTCCAATTAGCTTTCACTGAAGTAATTAGCCTAGGGGTTCACTTACTTTTGCCTCCATCGCTGAGTATTTAATAAAAGTGTTTTCAATAAAGACACAAGAATTTAGAGTTGTTTGTGCGTTACTGTGTTTGTCTATTGTTGTGACTTTAATGAGGATTAGTTTTCATTTTATGGCAAATTATGCAGAAAGAAAAAACGTTAATTCCAGGAGATTCACATACTTTTTCTTGCTTCTGCATTTAAAGAGATAGCCAATGGACAGGCAGCACTTACAGCAGCAAAGGAGATTTTTCAGGTAAGCTCATATTGTATTAAAAGAACTATTGTTTGTATTGCTATGCTGATGTTAAAAAATTAAATAGTATGTCGTGACCATAGAGCTCAAAACTAAAAAGAGAAAGAGAAAAAGAATGAGAAAAGGGAAAACCGAAAACCGAAAAACAAGAACGCTGCAAGGTTCAGAATATGAATGAATACATAAAAAAAAAAAAAAAATCAAGCATGGACATATGTAAAAAAATAAAATAAAAAAACATGAGTAAGGTTTTACATATAACAAAACTTACATGAATGCTATAAAAAAGGTTTGAGTACACAGTATTAACTCTTAGAGCAGATGAAATGCATAAAGACATACCAAGATGAAAATGGATAAACTTATATGCACACTTAAACGTCAATGCTCATATGACTCTAATGCCCCGTACACACGGTCGGACTTTGTTCGGACATTCCGACAACAAAATCCTAGGATTTTTTCCGACGGATGTTGGCTCAAACTTGTCTTGCATACACACGGTCACACAAAGTTGTCAGAAAATCCGATCGTTCTGAACGTGGTGAAGTAAAACACGTACATCGGGACTATAAACGGGGCAGTGGCCAATAGCTTTCATCTCTTTATTTATTCTGAGCATGCGTGGCACTTTGTCCGTCGGATTTGTGTACACGCGATCGGAATTTCCGACAACGGATTTTGTTGTCGGAAAATTTTATAGCCTGCTCTCAAACTTTGTGTGTCGGAAATTCCGATGGAAAATGTGTGATGGAGCATACACACGGTCGGAATTTCCGACAACAAGGTCCTATCACACATTTTCCATCGGAAAATCCGACTGTGTGTACGGGGCATAATTGTAATTAAGGTTAACATGCTACTGGATCCAGATATCACATTGTTAACAAAGCATGCCACTTACCTGTTAGCAAAATGGCTGCCATTTCGTTTTTATTCTGCCAGAAACACAATTTTACTAGAGGAGCCACACTGCCAGAAGAATACTCTTCTTTCCTCTGTACTGGTGCAGTACAATGATTTACACGATTAACAGGATGTGCATTATCCATCACCAAAAGCTTTTGACTGGTTGACTTCAACAGTCAAAGTACTTGAGGATAAAAAAAAAAGTGCACATCCTGTCAATCAGGCAACATTTTGCAAAAAGGCTCACCTTAAATAAGGGCGTTAGGATAACAGCGCCAGCGCTGCCAAATTCAAAAGCTGTAAGAAGCTGTGGAAGGATTTTATGGCGACAGAAATCTTCAGGAAAAGAGTCTAGATTTTCACTCAGCTGCTCAAAAAAGGTCTGTCGTTCAGCTGGGTCTTTAATCTGGTCAAAATAATGTGTGAAACAAACAATTACGAACAATCAAATTTACATTTAAAAGGTACATAAAAAAACACTTAAACAAGGCCAAACAACTGATGCTACAAAATAATAACTGAAGAATAAATTAAAGCAGACCGTGAACCTAAGCCAGTGTTTCTCAGCTCCAGTCCTCAAGGCGCACCAACAGGTCATGTTTTCAAGATTTCCCTCAGATGAAACGGCTGTGGTAATTACTAAGGCAGTGAAACTGATCAAATCACCTGTGCAAAATAGTGGTAATCCAGAAAACATGACCTGTTGGTGCGCCTTGAGGACTGGAGTTGAGAAACACTGACCTAAGCAGCAAGGGCTGAATATTCAAATTTCTGCCTCTCCCCCTCCTTAAAATACTTGGAAGTGCAAATAAAACAAACCCATGGGAATGAGGGGAGAAGGTTTGGGATTTGTTCAGCCTTGGTGTTAATGGGCTGATCATCAATGGCAATATATAAAAGATAGGAATACCAAGCCCTATTTGTCCATGAGCCCACCAAGGAGACTGAGAAATGGCTTTCAACTTCTTGTCAGAAGGGTCCTTAATTCCGTCGCTGCCAAAACTTTTACCATTTTTTTGCACACATTTTAAAAAAAAATTTAGCTCAGGAGATTACGTAAAACCCCCAAAAATGTTTTATGAAAGCAGAGACCCTGGAAAATAAAATGGTAGTTCCAATTTTTAATGTCACGTGACATTAGCGTAAAAGCTTATCAATTGTACAATTTCTGTAAAAATACCATAAAGCTATTATCCAATTTCATTGGTAAATAATAAAAAGATGGGGTTGCGCCGGGTAAAAAAAAGCTCAACAGGTTAGGCCTTAAAATTTCCCCCACACCTTTGAAACGATGACAAACTCAGTACCCTTAATGTTGCACGGATTATGCCATAATTATTTATTATTATACACGATTTATATAGCACCAACAGTGTAAGCAGCGCTTTAAAACATGAGGGCAGACAATACAATTACAATTAAATACAATAAGAATCAGAACCTACTCATTAGATGCCATGGAAGGTATTTTATTTATTACATGTACTTATATAGCACCGTCAATTTACGCAGGAAGATATATTATATTTACTTGTTTTAAACTTTTTTTTTTTTTTTTTACATTTCTTCGGCTTTTTTTTTTTACATTTCTTCGGCTGCTTCTTGGCCTAGGCCAAATAATGTCATACATCCCACGAGTCTTAAAAGGCATCTTTATTTCTTTCATCTGAGGGAGGGGGTGAAAGGACTTTCTCAGATAAGCACACCCTTCTGCATGCATGCCTGGCCTAAGGGCAGACGGATTCCAGAAAGTAAATGCTACATAAATCATCTCTTACTCAAGATGGCAGTGACTGGAAATGCTTGGTGGGGCAGGGCAGAAATGGCCAACGCAGGCAGCTCTAAAGTGTAAAAAAAATAGGATTTTTTATAACAATTTACCTGTAAAATCCTTCTCTTTTGATGTACATCACGGGACACAGAGCCTCAGTAATAACTGATGGGTTATATAGGGTATCACTAGGTGATTGGACACTGGTCAAACCCTAAACAGGAAGTTCCACCCCCCTATATAATCCCTCCCCTTGCAGGGATACCTCAGTTTTGTAGCAAAGCAAAATAAGTGTATTAGAAGAGGGGCGGGACCTCTGTGTCCCGTGATGTACATCAAAAGAAAAGGATTTTACAGGTAAGCTGTTATAAAAAATCCTATTTTCTTTTTCATACATCACGAGACACAGAGCCTCAGTAATAACTGATGGGATGACCCAGAGCAATGCTACCTGAGGGGAGGGGAACCAAAACCAAGTAGGGTGCAATCAGACCTGAGGACCCTGTACCGCTGCCTGCAGCACACTACGCCCAAAGGTGATATCCTCATGCCTTCTCACATCCACCTGTTAAAATCTGGTGAATGTATGAACTGAAGACCAGGTTGCGGCCTTGCAGATTTGAGCCATAGAGGCCCGTTGATGCACTGCCCAAGAAGCACCAATAGCCCTTGTGGAATGTGCCTTGATCTGAAACGGAGGAATCTTCTGTTTCAAACCGTAAGCTTGAATAACCAATTGTTGAATCCATTTAGAAATGGTAGCTTTCGACGCTGCCTGTCCTCTATTGGGACCCTCTGGCAGCACAAACAAAACATTCCTTTTGCGAATTTGAGCAGTTGCTTCCAGATAGGCCTTGACTGCTCTTACTACATCCAAAGAATGTAGTGACCCTTCTTCCGAAGAACAGGGATCTGGAAAAAAGGAAGGCAGAACAATGTCTTGGTTTAGATGAAAATCTGAAACCACCTTTGGTAAAAAACTAGAATGATGGCGCAATACCACTCTATCCTTGTGTATAATCAAATAAGGCTCTTTACAGGAAAGAGCTGCTAATTCTGATACTCTTCTAGCAGAAGAGATGGCTACCAGAAAAATAAACTTCCTTGTCAACAAGACCAAAGGAATTTGACGTATTGGTTCAAAAGGCTGTTTCTGTAAAACAGACAGAACCAAGTTAGTCCCAGGGGTTTAGGGGCGCCTTAACCGGAGGATTAAGATGCGTCACCCCCTGCATAAAGTTTCGGACCAAAGAATGCGAAGCAAGTGGCCGTTGAAATAATACTGATAAGGCCGAGACCTGGCCCTTGATGGTACGCAAGGCCAGCTTCATCTCTAATCCCAACTGTAGAAAATCAAGAATTCTACCTATGACATATTTTCTGGGATGCCAACCCCTGGATTCACACCAGGATACATAAGCTTTCCAGACTCTATGATAAATTACTCTGGAAGCTGGTTTCCTTGCATTGATCAAGGTAGATATCACAGGACCTGAAAGCCCACGATTCTTCAGAATGTGGGTTTCAATAGCCAAACCGTCAAATTTAGCGTTTGTAAGGCAGGATGGAACACTGGACCTTGAGATAATAGGTCTGGGCGTAACGGTAGGGTCCAAGGGAAACCCACCGTCATCCTTACTATTTCTGCATACCAGGTCCTCCTGGGCCAAGCGGGGGCTACCAGAAGTACCGACTTCCTTTCCTGCCTGACTTTCCTGATAACTGGTCTGAAGGATTTTCCTTTCAACAGATTCTGGGTTAGTAAGCACCAAGTGAGGCTTTGGGACACTCTTGGGGACAGCCGCATTGGCAAGTCTAAAGCTTGAATTGTTTTGTTCCAAGCAGACAGGATACTGTTTTCCAACAGTCTTGAATGAAACTGGGCATAGGGAACCGATTCAAATGAAGCCACCATGGTTCCTAGCAAACTCATGCAAGGGCGAATGGAGGGATCGCCTTTTGACCTGACCATCTGCACCAGCTCTCTTATGGTGTTGATTTTTGCCTGAGGCAAGAACACCTTTTCCTGGGCTGTGTCTATGATCAGACCCAGGTACTCCAGCCTTTTTAGTGGTATTAAGGAAGATTTCTCTAGGTTGAGAATTCAACCCAAACTTTCCAGATAATTGGTTGTAGAGCGTACGCTTTGCTCCAAACGAGCCACCGTCTGATCTATTCATAATAGATCGTCTAGGTACGCTACGACTGTTATGCCTTGTGCCCTTAACCTGGCTAGAGGTGGGGCCAGCACTTTTGTGAACACCCGGGGTGCTGTGACTAGCGCGAAGGGCAGGGCTAAAAAATGAAAATGCTGCTGTTCTAACTCGAACCGCAGAAACTTTTGGTGAGCGGGAAATATAGGGACATGCAGATATGCATCCCTGATGTTGATTGATGCCAGAAGTTCTCCTCCTAGAAGGATAGAAGCTACTGACCTGATCGTCTCCATGTGAAAGGAGCGGATCTTCAGGAACTGATTTCGATTTTTTAGATCTAGAATGGGTCTGACATCCCCATTTGGTTTTGGTACCATAAAAAGATTTGAATAAAACCCCAGACCTTGCTCTTTTGTGGGGATCTGTATGATCACCCCTTGAGATATTAATCAGTCTAGTGCCTGAAACAGATTGTCTTTTCTCTGGATCTTTGGGAACGCTTGACCTCAGGAAGTGAGATGGTGGAAAGTCCCGAAATTCCAGCTTGTACCCCCGCATTACCGTGGAGATGACCCATCTGTCCTGAATTTCCTTTTTCCAAACTTCTGAAAACTGCAGAAGTCTTTCCCCCACCTTGGTGAGGGGGGTTGCCTCTTCATGATGAGGCTTTAGGATTCTGATTTGCAGGTTTCCGACCCCAGGACTTCTTTTGAACCTGTATAAAAGGAAAAAAGAGGGGCAAGTGGGACTTTAAATGAAGCATGTCAATTGAAAGTATAATAATGAATACATGTGAGTATGTAAAAAGATTGGATTTAATTTATAGTCAATAACCCCTAGGGGTAGTCCATGATTTTGATGCATACAGTACCAATAAAATAGTATAGATACAGACATAGTCGCATGAATTGATATATAAGCATATTTAGCAGTAACAATCATTGAAGACTCAGTAGTGCAAACAAATCAATGGACATACATATATGCAATTCATAACAGAAATACATGAATTAAAATCGCCAATCAAAATCACAAAATCACATGACATGAGAAAAAACTCGATAAAAAATGATAAATGTCAGGAATATGATTAGGCTTGATAGGGCATCCTTAGTTTGAGAACCTCTCCTGGCCCACCCTCCAATCACTTTGGGAGAATGGTTGGTACTCTGCCTCAACCCCGGTTAGGACGGTTATATCTCACACTCTAACAGATCCCATTGCTGGTAACTCTCCTTGATTTTTGGGCTATTTTGTAAGTAGCTTCTCTATTCAAACTAGACAATTTGGATATTTCTGATATAATTTTCTCTATTAGCCTGAGGTTCCACATGTATCAATATTTATGATATTCCTTTGTTTTTCTCAGTTAAATTATGCATCCCACCCCTGATGACTGGCAAGAAGCCAAGAAACGTGTCGGGTCCTCAAACTGAGGATGCCCTATCAAGCCTAATCATATTCCTGACATTTATCATTTTTTATCAAGTTTTTTCTCATTTCATGCGATTTTGTGATTTTGATTGGCGATTTTCATTCATGTATTTCTGTTATGAATTGCATATATGTATGTCCATTGATTTGTTTGCACTACTGAGTCTTCAATGATTGTTACTGCTAAATATGCTTATATATCAATTCATGTGACTATGTCTGTATCTATACTACTTTATTGGTCCTGTATGCATTAAAATCATGGACTAGGGGTTATTGACTATAAATTAAATCCAATCATTTTACCTACTCACATGTATTCATTATTATACTTTCAATTGACATGCTTCAATTAAAGTCCCACTTGCCCCTCTTTTTTCCTTTTATATATTGACCCGGGATGGAAGCATGCCATTGATATTTAGCTATGCGACTGGTCACTTTCTTCTTTTTATATTTCTTTTGAGCCTGGGTCTGACCCTGAGGTTTTCCTCTAGAGTCTGACGGCGGAGGCCGTCGCCACTGCCTAGAGGAGGAAGCCCCTGGCGCAGGGGAATGAGCCAGTTTAAATGAAGGGCGTTTATACTTTCTTTTGACTGGCAAAAGGAGTACTTTTCCCACTAGAAATCGTTTGGATAGATTTGTCCAAGTCTTCTCCAAATAGTCGCTCCCCATGAAAAGGGAACCCAGTTAGGAGGTTTTTACATGGTGCTTCAGCTGACCAATTTTTTAATCACAGGATTCTACGCATTAGGCCTTTACTCACACTGGAAATCGCAGCGCCAACTGCTGGTACTTTCCATTTTTTGGAGAATTTCTCCTCCAGGGGATAGAGAATTGAAAATCCCTTGGGAGGGAGAATATGCTCCCATTCAGCAAAAATAAGCTGTTCTAGTAATGCATGTGCAGGAAATGCATGCAAAGGCTGAGAAGGTTTTAAGGAACCCAAGGAAGAAACCGAGCTTTCAGAAGACTGCGTTAGGGGCAGCATGAAAGTGGAATGATTCATCTCCGTAAGAGTATGTATTAGCAATTTCTCAGATTGTGAGGCTGAAAAAGGTTCATCTACCGTTGTTTCCTCCACAGAGGAATCATCGCTTTGTTTTTCCACCTGATCGACTGAGGGTAACACCCTTGCAAAGGTTCTGAAGTGGGGAAGGGGGATCTAGCACGCTTCCTATCCATTTGAATGGAGGATGTGATTAAAGCCGCTAATCTTCCTTCCAGACCCTGCAGGGAGGACGAAAGGACATCTTCAGTCACGTATACAAGGGCTGAGATGTCAATTTGTTCCAAGGGCTCACCCTGCCTTGCCATAACTGGAAATTCAGGCGAGGATGACAGCGTGGAAATGCGACACGAGATCCTAATGCCTGGGGGTGAAACCTTTACTTTTTTGGTTTTTGTGGTGTCTTTTTTTGGTAGGCATAGTCCTAAGTACAAAAACAGAGGCACTATACAAATTGCACTTAATCGCTGAATATAGTCATGACATTTAAAGCCGCTATAAAGTTCAGCCTAGTGCTGGGAAAAGAAGTGTCTTTCCTGTATCAGGAATGCCAGTTTGCAACCCTCAGATGCTCCACCCCACTGTGTCCCTGTGCGCAGACTGCTTTGTCTCCTCCTCGAGGAGAGACTGTCCCAGCTGTGTTTTATATTGCCTGCCGTGCGTCCTCGTGTACGTTCACCCCTCTGCTTCATTTAAAATGTTTCCTGCACTCGAGAAGGGGGAGGGGGGGGGGGGGGGTGAGGGGAAGCAGAGCCCTGTCAGCAGCAGGTCAATAAACAGCATTACAGTAGAGAAAAAAAAATCTCCCTTCACACGCTGCTGCAGCCACACAGAAACTGAGCTTTAGAGTGAAGACAACAGAGTAAGGTATGTGCATAGACTCCCTCTAGTGGAGTGACAATTTTTCCCTAATAGAAGAATACATAGGTAAACCTTTCAGGTCCTAAGTTTCTTCCCTTACCTTAACCCTGCCACAGGATTTGCTGAATTAACAGACAATCCAACCTTCACCCATCATGGCGGGCTGCGCTTAGCAAACCTTCAAGGACCGGGTCCCTAATATCAGGGTTCCAACTCCCTTGGACCTGTAAAGCACCTCACCAGGAAAGCTAGGTAATGTAGCAGGACCAAAGCCCTGGGTTCCTGGGGTCCAGCCCTACAAAGAGAGGCTTACAGGCAAAACCTCGTGCTTCGGATACGAGGCCCCAGGTACCATCCTTTTAGGCCTTAATGGCACTTTGGATGGATCTGGTCATTATGGAGGCTATTTAAATCCAGCATGGATCCCTCCTGGAGCTCCTCAGAGCACATCTTCACTCGTGACCAACACCTTAGACACTGGCGAAAAAACTGATGTGCTCCTGGAAGGAGGAGGGGTTATATAGGGAGTGAACTTCCTGGATTGGGTATAACCAGTGTCCATCACCTGAAGGTGGCCTATAACCCATTAAGTAATTACTTAAGGCTCTGTGTCCCTTGATGTGTGATAAAGAAAGAGCACAATCTTTCCTCTTTCTAAGCTCAACCTTGCACATCATGCAAATTAGGTCTGGTTTTGGTGGGTCTCCTGCAGTTGTAGGAAGACCACCATATCGGGTGAGCACCGCCGGTTTACAGTGTGAAAATCTCCATCTCCCGCTTACCTGGCGTGGCCGAGTGACACACGAGGTACCGCCTCCTGGACCGGCTGAGCCGTCCATTATAGGAGTCGACCCGGTCCAGGAGGCGGGACCTCATGTGTCACTCGGCCACGCCGATACCTGCTCTGTGTAAACCAGCTGCGGCAGCTCTCCTCTTCAGATAACCGGGTACAGCCAGCTGAGCCAGTTAGGGCTGATGGGATGGGGCCAGGCACTGATGATGAGGCTGCACTGATGAGCACCGATGAGGCTGCACTGAGGGGCAGTGCCCCTCAATGCAGCCCAACCAGTGCCCATCAATGCAGCCCCACCAGTGCCCATCAACGCAGCCTCACCAGTGCCACCAATGCTCTCCTGAACCCAGTGCTTTGTGTATTACGCTCTCCTGAACCCAGCACTCTGTGTATTAAGCTCGCATGAACCCCGTGTTATGCATTCCTGGTTTGTTGAATGAAAAAAAAAAAAAAGACCCAATTCCCTCATTCACACATTTGAGTTGGATGGGGAAATCACTCCCGCTGAGTTATTGTGTTCTGACAGCAGGGAGACTTCCCTGCCGCAATAATACCCCGATTAGTGCTGCTGGTTATAACTGGTGCTGATCAATTGGGAAAAAACAGACAGGGTGGTTGTACGAAAGTAGATTGACTTCTGTACAACCACGGTCTCTGCTGGACCGGTCAAATCTGAATTCATGTATAGGCGGCTTAAAGTGATTGTAAGGCTTCTTTTTAAATAAAAAAAAAAATTTTAAATAAAAAAAAAAATTTAAATAACATGTCATACGTACCTCCACTGTGCAGTTCATTTTGCACAGAGTGGCCCCGATCCTCGACTTCTGGGGTCCCCCCGATGGTACTGGTAGCTCCTCCCCGCATTGTATAACCCCCTAGGAGAAGCGCTCTCCCAGGGGGGTTTCCTTGCGGGCTCGCTCCCGAGTCCAGCACTTGCGTCTATAGACACAGAATGCCGGACTCGACCCCACCCCCCGGGACAAGAGCAGAGGGGGAAGAGCGCGTCTTCGGCATGGGAAATACGGGGCTCAGGTGAGTAGAAAAGGGGGGCTGAGGAGCCGGTCAGTGACAGAAGTTTTTTCACCTTAATGCATAGGATACATTAAGGTGAAAAAACATGAGGGTTTACAACCCCTTTAAGTGAAACTGAATAAGTGTAAGTTTGGAAGAGTTATAGCCTCAAGTAGGCTGGCCTTTAGTTTTCTATATGCTTGGTGTCCATTTCTCCCGTATGCAGCAGTAGAATCCTAGGTTGTTTATTACCAAGTTATGTTCCTCAATGGATAATAGAGAAAAACTGCATAACTTTAGTCAGAAAATTAAGTCCTGCTGGTTCACCTCAGGCTGGCCCCTTTTGCAGGTATAGCTGCAAAACATTAAAAATAAGTGCCTGTACTGTTTAACATCTGGTAATACACTGTCTCACCCTGCTCTTCACATGCTCAGTTGCGCTATATTTTTTGGCACTGCTGAATTTAGGGCTGCTGTAGGGGCTGCATTGAAAATCAGGGCACTGATGATCAGTGCCCTGGCTGTGTAAATGTGCCCTGTCACAGGATAGCCGGTTATCAGCTTTCCTTTCCTCAGATAATGACAGCGCTGAGGAAAGGAAATGTCGATAACCGGCATTTGTTTACGTGTGATTTGCTTAGATTGGACACAGCTGATCACATGGTAAAGAGCTGTTGTAATTGGCCCTTTACCTAGATCTGTGATCAGCTGTGTCTGAAGAACACAGCGATCATAGAGCGTGCCCCAGGGGCAGGGTTCTGGGAGGACATCAATAGGCACCCTCCTGGATATGTGCAACCCCACTATAGCCGTCATTCAGCAATAGCACAGTCGGCAAAAGGTTAAAGCGGAATTAAACCCTCCTATTCGTTACAGCTGAGTAAGCTGGTTCTGTTTGATCTGCAACTGCCATGGTGCTGCACATGCTATCAGTTATGACTCCAGCCATAGATTGTTTGACAGTTTGGTTGAGGACCCAAGCAAAATGTAAAAGTTAGCAAACCCGGCATTCCATGAATGTAACTGTTTTTTTAAACCATTAAATCAATGGGTTTAGTTCCGCTTTAGGATTTACTGCTATTTAGGGGCTCTGGGCTTCAGCAAAAGGGCAGCCTCTAGCAAGAGAAGCAGGAAGAATGCTGGAGGGAATTTACAGCACACACACTAATTTTGGTGGCATAATTATTCATGTGGAATGTATGTTCCTTGCTAAAGAACATCATTTTTTTTACCAAGTTGCTATAGGTAAAGTTCCGGTTTAAGAAAAAATAAAAAGTTGTTTTAGCCCTTGTTCACACTGAAGCGATTTCTCATGCGATTTGCAGCCTATTGCCGGCAATGGCACCGCTCCAATCGGTGTGACGCTGCACTGACTTGCAAAAGTAGTTCCTGCACTATGTTTGGCGATTTCGGGTGCGACTTCAATGAACATCTGTGCAAGAAGCTGCACAGATTTCTTTCAAGTCGCACTGAAATGCAGCTTTGAAATTGTACGATTTTAGATAAAGTCCCATTTCAAAGCCGCGGTCAATGTGAATGAGGGGTTAGGCAGGATCCAGCAGCAATTCTCACATGCAGATACAGAGGTGCAGATACATTTTTTCAACCAATCAATATTCTGCACTCACCAGTTGATTATAATCCACTGTTTGCCGTTTGTTCCATTTCGAATAAAAAGACTGACAGCAATACCCTCTGACTGTGGACTGTTACAGCAGACCTCTCTTCTAATCAATAAACTACCATCGCTAGTTAAATGTGTAATTAAAAACAAAATAAACTTACTTACATGCCTCTTTAGTCTTTGCCCAATCCCATTTATCTAACCCTTGCTGTGAAACCCGTGCCACCATTTAAAACAATATGTCACCTGTAGCCAGCTGCTTCTGTGTTCCCTGTGCTGGCCAACCGATAACACCTGTAACAAATTTCCTGCATGCGAAAAGCTGCCAACTGCTGGGAGGGGGGAGCCTTCTCAAGGAGCAGCTGAAAGGCACTGGCCAACTCATCTGTGCCTCAGAAAACCAGGAATTTAAGGGAAAGTTTACATTTACTCAAATAAATGTTCATTTATCAGATGACTGTGATGCATTTTCATTTCAGAGCTGCACGTATCTTTTTCTTTTTTGTTGAAAAGTAGGGGGTGGAAAAGTTCAGTTTAATTCATATATATGTATAGCAACCTGCATTTTAGTATTTTATTTTTCAAAATGTTTTTAATTGGATTTTGCAAAAAACAAAAAAAGAAGGAAAGACTTCACAAAAGCTAATGCATCATCAAACAGTAACTGACCTGTATCTCTTCCAGAAACAGATTAGTTTCCACAAAGCTGTTGCAAAAGAACCCACCAGGGGCTCGACAGTTCTGGAGGAATCGTGCTGGGTTGGGGCGGATTTTAGGGTTGGCACCAACGAGTTCACAATAGTGCGGCACCAGTGATTTAGGGATCTGCAGATAGAATGCACAATGATATATATATATATAGCTCTGTGTATAGGGAAAAAAAAGACCTTACTGTAAATATATACAAATAAATCAATCTTGTAACTACATTCCTAATCATAAAGTGGAACTTCACTGCTGCATCTATTCCCCCACCTGTCCCCCTTCCACGTCGTCATCTTGCAAGGTCTGGCACGCAACGCTGGTTTCTGACAGGTATTCAGGACCTGGAAGAGATTGCGTGTCTTTCCAAGCCTCGTTGTTTACTTTTTAATCAGAGGCGCCACTCTCCTTGTCTTTCCCATTCAGACATGGAGCCATAGTTTGGTCCTGCCCCCTCTCTCCCCACATTGGCTAACTGACTTTGATCGACAGCAGCGAGAGCCAATGATGCCGCTGCTGTGTCTCAGCCAATCAGGAGGGTGAGTCCTGGACGGCCGAGGCACTCATGCACATCGCTGGATCAAGATGAGGCTCAGGTGAGTATTAGGGGGGCTGCTGCACACTGAAGGTTTTTTTATCTTAATGCACCGTCTTTACAGTCCCTTTAAGACATACAATATATGTGTTTCTTTGGCTACAAAAGCAATGGCACAAAAAGGTGGAAAACAAATGCAGCCAATCAAATTTTAGTTTACTGAAATCCACTTAGTAAAAATCTTTGATTGTGGCTATGGATTAATGTGCTTTGTATGATGCTCTTGCCTCAGTAATAAGCAGTGTTGAGTC
Source organism: Aquarana catesbeiana (assembly GCF_042186555.1). Classification (NCBI taxonomy): domain Eukaryota; kingdom Metazoa; phylum Chordata; class Amphibia; order Anura; family Ranidae; genus Aquarana; species Aquarana catesbeiana. The sequence goes on from NC_133334.1 coordinate 111,579,341, forward strand.
TTCCTTGTCTTGCTTTGCAACATAATTGTATCCCTTGCATGGAAAGATGTCTCCACTTTTACCATACAAATGTGTGCAAGCCAAGAGTCACAGCATGTTTAAAAAGAGCCATCACAGATAACAAAGGGATTGGAACAATTCTGCATTTCATATACTATACTTTACACTGACCTTTCCGAGTGAACGCAGCGCAGTTGGGCGAGAGAGAGGGCCATTAAAGACTTCCCATATCAAACAACCAAGGCACCACATGTCAGCTGACCTGTTACAGAGACATCACTTTGTCAAAAATGGGACCAGATCATATAAATCAGCAGATATATTTGAGAGACAGTACAGTGTTTCCACTTACCACTTCTCTCTAGATGTTTTTGAGCGGTCTGACTTCTCAGGGGGATTGTACTTCTCCAGCTCAGGTCCTTTTTTGGGTGCACTTTCCTCACTACCTGCTGGGTACATATAATCCAGTCCTCCCAACTTCCACTCCCCTGCCCGGTCCACAAACACTGATGACATATAGACATTATTGTGAATGAGGTTACCGTCATTGACCAGGAAACTGAGCGCTTTCTAGATTCAAACAAAAAGACACAAGTGTTATTTATATGAACATATACCAATATCAATGAATCAACTGGTATGAAAAAACAGAAACAGACAATATCTTTATGCTTTTATTTTTCTTAAAGCTGTCAACCAAGTTTAGAAGTACTTGTTGGCTCCTAGACTGGGTTGCCTGGCATTTAAAATTGCCCACCTCTGGCAAGCTGGCTAAAGCCACAGCTGTATGGATAAATACACATAACCCATTGAAGACATGCACACTGGGTGCAGAGGGTGTGCAATCCGGGCAATGTGTAGGTCCCAGTACACATGTAAACAATGGGATTTGTATATATACCCATACAGCCACAGCTTCAGGCAACCTGTCATTGATTTGTATGTGCGATCCACCTTAATTCCTGGGAAGAGAAAGACACCCAATCGTTTGCTGTGTGGGTCGCATGCAGCTGTATGCAGGAGGCCTTTCTTATGGTTCACGCACATTCCCAGTGTGTTTTGTGTTTTTTTCCCACGCATTTTTAATGCATTTAGGGTGGTGTCTGTTGTCCTGCAGGAGAAACCAGCAAGCACTGCTTTTTTTTTTATGTGTTTCCATTAAGGTCTATGGAACCAAAAAGGTAACATGCTGCAGGCAAAAAGGTTCCTGACCCTTTCCAAAAAACACACTGGTGGAAAATGCACATATGCAAACGTGACCCATAGGACACCACTTTAAAATGGACTGTAGTGTTTCTGCAAAAGTGAAAACACACTGAAAAAAAACATAGGTGTGATCCAGGCCTCACACACAGGGGCATCTAATAGCAGTGCACCATGAAGGGGCAGGTTTAGCAGCTAGCCCTTTGTCCCAGAACACTCAGGGCCCTAAATGTAGCACTACTTCATTTAAAAAAGGCATCTGGGAAGGGCAAACAACTTTTATGCCTCCAAGATCATATTTCCTGTGTTTAGATGTTTCTGCTATGAATTAAAGTGTGTTAAGCAAGGTTAAGATTTAGAGTGTTTAATTGAATCCTGGGTGCACACAAATTTTAATTTTCTCTAAAAGCAGCTACTGTAAACAGACTGCACCAAAACCAGGTAACCACACAGGGGTTGATTTACTAAAACTGGAGAGTGCAAAATCTGGTGCAGCTGTGCATTGTAGCCAATCCGCTTCTAACTTCAGCCTGTTCAGTTAAGCTTTGACCATAAAACCTGGAAGCCGATTGGTTTCTATGCAGAGCTGCACTCGTCAGTTTTAGTAAATCAACCCCACAGTGTGAAAAGCACCATTGAAAAGTCACTACATGCATTTACATCAGTTTAGAAATGACCATCAAATGCATAAGAAAATAAAAGCAGGTTCGACACTGCCAGTATAAATGAGGTCTTACAGGTTGGACTATTCCCTGGCCACTGTTTTAATTTGGCAATGCAGGTGGAGCACCAGACGGAGGAGGTCATCTCTCACCTCCTGTCAGCATGCTCATAGTCTAAGAAGCAATGCCTGTTGCTCAAAGTACTGACCCTGCCTCTCCCATTCTGAGATCTACTGTACAGGGAACAACAAGAGGTTGTAATCCATGCATATTTGTCCCATCAAATGAGATGCATTCAAAAATACATTTTATGATTTGTAATGAATACATAACTACATTAAATGTTTTTTTGGTAAATTAACCTGGAATTCAGCTTTAAATATAGCAACAGCCCCTCACGCTCAGCTATTCAGATGCACAACTCCAAGACTACCAAAGGGCTAGCTGCTTTTTGTTTTTTTTTTTTTTGTTTTTTTTTTTTTATAAAGCCGAGTACCATCCATTTCTGTGTTTATTAAATTTCAGCAGATACAAAAAGTGTACCCGCTGACTTTTATTAAACACACTCACCTGTCCCAGGGTCCAGTGATGCGGCCGCCCGAAGCCTCGCTTCTATCTTTCGCCTCTCCACGGTGCCGGCCATGCAAGTGTGGGCACCCGGCTGAGAGCCAAATGTGGCATGTCAGGAGTCCTTAAAGCCAGAAGTTCCACTTTTGGGTGGAACTCTGCTTTAAGCAATGCAACTCCAGCGTAACATACAACCTCCAAAATCAAGAAGCTATAAGCAGGGCTGAAGCACTTTAATTGTATTCGTACCACTTAGAAAAGCAGAACGAGGGCCCAGACAAGGTGATTCTTGCAGTTTGCCTGCAAGAGTCCATTAATGGGCTTTAGCAGTGCCTTTCGTGAAAGTGGAAAACCCTACACACCATTCGTTTTTTTTTCATTCAAAAATAAAAAAAAACTAACAGCTCTGGTTAAAGCTGCTGTACTAACAATCTCATGTTAGTACAGTGATCTCCCCTACTGAGCTATTGTGTTCTGGCAGGGGGACGACCCCCTGCTGCTAACAAAGCAAACAGAATATTGGCATGCATTAAAAGGGGATTAACTCAAGAGATAGAGCGATAATTCTCCCGCTCTACAAGACTCTGGTCCGGCCTCACCTGGAGTATGCTGTCCAGTTCTGGGCACCAGTCCTCAGGAAGGATGTACTTGAAATGGAGCGATTACAAGGAAGAGCAACAAAACTAATAAAGGGTCTGGAGGATATTAGTTATGAGGAAAGGTTACGAGCACTGAACTTATTCTCTCTGGAGAAGAGATGTTTGAGAGGGCATATGATTTAAATTTACAAATACCGTACTGGTGAATCCACACTAGGGATAAAACTTTTTGCAGAAGGGAGTTTAACAATCAAAAATTAGAAGAAAAGAGGGTTAATCATAAACTGCGTAGAGGGTTCTTTACTGTAAGAGCAGCAGAAAAATTCAAGTGCTGTTCACACACAAAAAGCACCAAAAAAAAAACAAAGTCCCTGAGCATGCCCAGAAAAAAGAGGCAAGATTGCTTGATGGTGTGTGTGTGGCAAGAGAGTACATTTGGGTGTCCTTATAGAGTTTGTAACGTGTATTTTCTCTTTGTATTTTGTTTGTTATGTCTTTGCAAAACAGATGTGTTTTAGAGCAAGTATTTTTTACTTTTTTTTTTTTGGGGGGAGGGGGGGATATTTAATATTTTTGATGTCAATCTGTGTTGTTTGTAGGTTGTTAGTTGCACTTTGATTTAATTGTCTGTGCTGCATTATTTTGCAAAATCTTCCTCAAGCTGTTGTGACTACTAAATGTTTAAATCCTTAAGACACTGTCCATTTGTGGGCGCAGTCCTTTTAACTCCTGTTAATTTCCTCTGCAAAATGGTCAGACCTCAAAACCATATTCTGTTAGTGTCTCAAATTAACATACATGTGTTTTTTGCTTTCCTTGCTCTTTTCCAAGTCCTGTTTTGTTGACCAATACAAATTGTAGTAAATTTTTATGTTTTATGTGTTTATTGGCATGATTGGTATGGCAAAACAAAAAAAGGTGTGATTTGTCTAAAAGCTACTTTCCTGGTGCCATCATGGTAGCATATGCATGCGTATGCTGCCATTGATAGGCACCAGGAAAGGAAAATTACAGAGAGGCAAGTATTCAATTTTCCATTTTAGCGCAGTGCTTCTCAACCTCAGTCCTCAAGTAGCCCCAAAAGAACATGTTTTGGGAATTTCTTAGCCAAGTAGCTGTCAAATACCAAGTCATTGACTCCGATTTAAAGCACCTGTGCAAGATGAAGGTAAACCTGCAAACATGGCCTGTTGGGGGTACTTGAGGACAGGGTTGAGAACCACTGCTTTAGAGCACTGAGCTAAAATCTAGCTCAAGACAATCCTATTCTAACTGTGGGCATTTGAGGGAAAGCGAGTGTTAGAACCGCTGCGTGTCTTTTTTAGGTTGGGCTTTGTGTCCCTTTTCTGAAAATTGGCTTCACTTCCTGTCACATAGCCAAACAGGAAGTGAGGGTAAAACCCTACCAATGTCTTTCCTTGGAGACACACAAGTGAATCTAACTAGTGTCCCCATTAGGCAAATTGCACTCTAGCACTTTGTTGTGTACACCCCAAATTATTAAGTATTTTGGGGTTTATTAAAGGCAAATCCACTCAGCAATACAAGTGTAGTCGCTGTAAATCTGAGGGGACGCACTGGTGATTTTATCATCCAATCATGTAGAAGCAAAGATGCTTTTTTTTTTATTTTCCTTGCATGTCCCCCTCTGATCTCCAGCAACTGCACTTCCAAGTGCACTTGCAGTGGAAAGTGGATTTGCCTTTAGTAAATAAACCCCAAAGTCCAAGATACCTAATAACTTGGGGTGTACATTGCAAAATGCTAGAGTGCAATTTACCTAATGGGGAAGCTATTTAGATTGACCCGTGTGTCCCCAAGGAAAGACATGGTAGGGTTTTACCCTTACTTCCTGTTGTGACAGGTCCGTTTCTGCACAGTCAACAGAGCGATCCCTGCCTGAGCAAGCGGATGTCTGAATACGGATCCGCACATGTGAAAGGGGCCTAACTTTTTTTTTTTCTTTAAGTAAAAAAAAATGATCTCTGAGTCTGATGATAATTACCAGATTCAACCTCTAATAGTATATAGAGTATATCTCTTCTGTCTGTTATTCTCAGAGTGGATTAGAGATTTTGCTCCCTAACAATATAGTTGGTTATTTATATTTAACGCTGCATAGAAATATTTAAGAATAAATTGCCTTTTTTTTAAGCTTTACATATTAACTAAATTATACACCACACTTTTTTTAAGGTTATTAACCGAAACAATAATCGGCCAACTAATCGATTATGAAAATAATCGTTAGTTGCAGCCCTAAGAAAAAAAAAAAAACACATTTCAAAGATATATTAGAAGTGATGGGAATGAGATTAGCATCAAAAGGGTTAATTAACGGAGTACACCTACTAATTGCCTAACAAGACACATCCAATGAGATGAAATTAACCAATTGTATTGGGCGTGCGCTATTGTCAATGATAAAACCGCAGTTACCCTAGCGACAGTTGCAGTTTACATATCTGGGTATTTATTATCATTATTTGGGCTTCAATGTGCGCTGGTTTGCACGTTCAGTTAATGACTTTTCCAGGGCACCAATTAATGTATGAACTGGAGCAGTGCCTTCTTCTTAGTAAATCATGCACCCTGGTGTCTTTTTTCAACCATACCTACTATGTAATTATGCAACACTCTGGTCAGCGCTCTCAGCCAATGATCGAGAGCCAGTCAGCCGCTGGTTTTCCAGTATGCATGTCTGACAGAAGCCAGCTGAACGGCCATCTTCTGTCGGACCAGCTACCATACACACGGGCTGAATGTCGGCTGGCCCGTGTGTACTAGGCTTTAAAATGGAATGATGATGAAAACACGTACCACAATTTGGTGTAAACCCCAGGAAATCTCTAATTCACTGATCCCGCCAGAGTCACTCCTGGATTTTATATATGTCCCCAGAGTCATCACTGGTTCTGTCACTATGTACAAGCATTTATCAGTCTGTGTGGAAAGAAAAATGTTTTAGAGCACAAAAGGTGGGTTAAATCACAAGTAACTTTTCTTCTTTTTCTAAAGAACTGCTAGGTTACAGACCCTCTGGATATACTACCAACCCCCTCCTATATATACACACACACACACAAAAAATATACAATGTGATGGCTTTGCCAGAGGGGAAGAGTTTGTTATATCAGGTACAGAGATCTTTTTACAGCAGTCCTGGAGAAAATGCCCATCAATGCTCCAATACAGTTTTTTAGTAAACAAAAAATGTGTGGAATGTTCTCCATTTTCTGAGATCATTTCCAATAAGTCAGAGATGATCAATTGCTGACTTCTTGTCAGATTGCTAATTTAAAAAAATAAAATAAATAACTGCAACCATTTAGAAAAGCCAGCAGTGGTTATAAACATATTTGTATATGTAACTCATTTGGAAAGAGACACTGACTTTCCTACTTATAGCTCTATAAAACAATGACTGTATGGGATACCCTGAGAACAGGTCTGACAGTAGGGCACATGTATATTAAATCATAGTCTTCGAAAAACTACACTAGGACAGGTTTGGTCCGATGAGTAGCTAATATGAAAGAGGACGCAAGACTGAGGCAGAATATATACTGTAGATCTAATAACAGACAATCATTCAGCAGTCAGAAAACTGCTTTTAGAAGCGGTCTTGCAGTCTGAATAATAATTATATGTTCTTTACACCATAAGAAAGCTGAAGGGACAAATTACCTCTAACCCATCCACGTATGATAGAATATTTGGGTGTCGCAGTGTCTTGATTCTTTTTAGTGCGGATTTAGCTGCTTGCGTCTGTTCATCTGCCCCCGGACGGATATCATAAGTGAATACAGACACTAGATCACCACCGGCCTGAAGAAGAGAGACATTTATACATAAGAAAATCTAGAAGAAAGGAACCTGTCATTGGACTGGAAATACAATGTTGTATAAAAGAAATAATATTATTCTCATCTAACGCCAACGGGTGAAATAATTTATATATACAGTGGATATAAAAAGTCTATACACCCCTGTTAAAATGTCAGGTTTCTTTGATGTAAAAAAATAATGAGACAAAGAAATATTTCAGAACTTTTTCCACCCTAATGTGACCTATAAACTGTACAACTCCGTTGAAAAACAAACTGAAATCTTTAAGGGGGGAACACAGTGAAGACAATCATCATCAAGTGGAGAAAATATGGCACAACAGTGACATTACCAGGAACTGGACGTCCCTCCAAAATGTATGAAAAGACAAGAAGAAAACTGGTCAGGGAGGCCGCCAAGGGGCCTACAGCAACATTAAAAAAGCTGCAGGAATATCTGGCAAGTACTGGCTGTGTGGTACATGCGATAACAATCTCCTGTATTCTTCATATGTCTGGGCTATGGGGTAGAGTGACAAGACGGAAGCCTTTTCTTAAGAAAAACATCCAAGCCCAGCTAAATTTAGCAAAAAACACATCTGAAGTCTCCCAAAAGGATGTGGGAAAATGTATTATGGTCTGATGAAACCAAGGTTGAACTTTTTGGTCAAAATTCCAAAAGATATGTTTGGTGCAAAGACAACACTGCACATCACCAAAAGAACACCATACCCACAGTGAAGCATGGTGGTGGCAGCATCATGCTTTGACTTGAAACCAACAAATGTCAGAAAAAGGTTTAGTGTTTAAGTGGTTAAACTTTTTTCACTTACACACAGTCTAGTCCATTGACAAATTGTTACAATGTTTACACTTAAGTTCAACTGATAAAGACAGTTTTGATTCTTGGCAGACTGCCCAGTTTTTCTCTTCCTTTCTTTTGATGGCTGTGGCTTCAGAAGAGCAGAGAGAATTCTTTGCACTGAAAGAATTGTGAATCACTTTAATCAAGATTCATAAATTAAAATATTTATTAAAGAATTAAGTTACCATAAAAGTGTAATCACAAGAGCGGGAGAGAGAATATTGAGAGAAATCGAGAGAGAAAACCTGACAGCTTTAACCCCATATTTTCCCTTGTGATTTCACACCTCTGTGGCTATTATGAGCACTGGTCACTTATTCAATATAGAACTAAACATTTTTTTATGGACTTAGGAATAGAGGTCGACCGATATATTGGCCGGCCGATATTTGGTGTTTTTTACTTAATCGGCATCGGCTGATTGTGCTGATAAAAAAGGCCGATATCAGCTGACTTGCAAATGACTTCTGTAATAGAAGTCAATACAAGTTGCCTGAAAACTTCTGTGAAGCACTTCTCTCCTCCTCTGGGCAGCCTGCCAAATCTGATAAAAAGAACCTGAAGGATACAATGTTTACACTTATGAATGAACTGAGCTCCATGTGTAGAAGCTTTCAGTTTAACCATTTAAAGACTAAATCTTTTCTGACACTTGTTGCTTACAAGTAAAAATCCTGTATTTTCTGCTAGAAAATCACTTAGAACTTAGAATATTGAGAGAAATCGAGAGAGAAAACCTGACAGCTTTAACCCCATATTTTCCCTTGTGATTTCACACCTCTGTGGCTATTATGAGCACTGGTCACTTATTCAATATAGAACTAAACATTTTTTTATGGACTTAGGAATAGAGGTCGACCGATATATTGGCCGGCCGATATTTGGTGTTTTTTACTTAATCGGCATCGGCTGATTGTGCTGATAAAAAAGGCCGATATCAGCTGACTTGCAAATGACTTCTGTAATAGAAGTCAATACAAGTTGCCTGAAAACTTCTGTGAAGCACTTCTCTCCTCCTCTGGGCAGCCTGCCAAATCTGATAAAAAGAACCTGAAGGATACAATGTTTACACTTATGAATGAACTGAGCTCCATGTGTAGAAGCTTTCAGTTTAACCATTTAAAGACTAAATCTTTTCTGACACTTGTTGCTTACAAGTAAAAATCCTGTATTTTCTGCTAGAAAATCACTTAGAACCCCCAAACATAAAAAAAAAAAAAAAAAAAAATTATATATATATATATATATATATATATATATATATATATATATATATATATATATATATATATATATATATATATATATCTTTTTTTTAGCAGAGACCCTAGGGAATAAAATAGCGGTTGTTGCAATATTTTATGTCACACGGTATTTGCGCAGCGGTCTTTCAAACGCAATATTTTTTGAAAAAATACGCTAATAAATTTAAAAAAACTAAGCAGTAAAGTTAGCCCATTTTTTTTCATCTAAAAGTTTTGATTACCTGTTTTTGTGTAATTAATATTTAAGATATAGTTTTTTTTTTTTTTTTTTTTTATCTAAATTCTACATACAAGTGAACTGATTGGAGGTTTATTTTGTTTAATAAATGTTTAAATGTAAAAAATGTTCTGTATCACTTAAGGTTGCTTTCACACTGGAGCAGGCATGCGTTGACGGTAAAACGCTGCTAGGTTTAGCGGCGCTTTACCATCATTTTAGCGGCGCTATTCGGCTGCTAGCAGGGCGCTTATAACCCAGCTAGCAGCCGAGGAAGGGGTTAAATGCGCCCCTGAAGCGCCGCTGCCAAAACGCTTTGCAGGTGCTTCGGCAGCGGTGCGCATTCATTTCAATGGGCAGGAGTGGTGGAGGAGCGGTATACACGGCTCCAAAGATGCCGCTTGCAGGACTTTTTTTTTTAACATCCTGCCAGTGCATCGCCTCAGTGTGAAAGCACTCGGGATATCACACTGAGACTGCAGGGGAGCCATTTTACAGGCACTTTACAGGCGTTATTTTTAGCCCAAAAGCGCCTGAAAAACGCCCCAGTGTGAAAGGGGTCTAACTGTTAGATTTTATGAGATGAAGGGAAAAAAAAAAAATCGGCCTAATATATCGGCCCAAAAAAAAATCGGCATCACATATCGGCCATCGGCCACCGCGATTTCTAAATATCGGCATCGGCCAGAGCAAAACCCATATCGGTCGACCTCTTTTAGAGACGGCAGACATAATACAGGAGATGATCAGAGACTGCAGACATAGTACAGGAGATGGTCAGAGACTGCAGACATAGTACAGGAGATGGTCAAGAGACTGAAGACATAGTACAGGAGATGGTCAGAGACTGCAGACATAGTACAGGAGATGGTCAGAGACTGCAGACATAGTACAGGAGATGGTCAGAGACTGCAGACATAGTACAAAAGATGGTCAGAGACTGCAGACATAATACAGGAGATGATCAGAGACTGCAGACGTGGTACAGGAGATGATCAGAGACTGCAGACGTGGTACAGGAGATGATCAGAGACTGCAGACATAATACAGGAGATGATCAGAGACTGCAGACGTGGTACAGGAGATGGTCAGAGACTGCAGACGTGGTACAGGAGATGGTCAGAGACTGCAGACGTGGTACAGGAGATGGTCAGAGACTGCAGACGTGGTACAGGAGATGGTCAGAGACTGCAGACGTGGTACAGGAGATGGTCAGAGACTGCAGACGTGGTACAGGAGATGGTCAGAGACTGCAGACGTGGTACAGGAGATGGTCAGAGACTGCAGACGTGGTACAGGAGATGGTCAGAGACTGCAGACGTGGTACAGGAGATGGTCAGAGACTGCAGACGTAGTACAGGAGATGGTCAGAGACTGCAGACGTAGTACAGGAGATGGTCAGAGACTGCAGACGTAGTACAGGAGATGGTCAGAGACTGCAGACATAGTACAGGAGATGGTCAGAGACTGCAGACATAGTACAGGAGATGGTCAGAGACTGCAGACATAGTACAGGAGATGGTCAGAGACTGCAGACATAGTACAGGAGATGGTCAGAGACTGCAGACATAGTACAGGAGATGGTCAGAGACTGCAGACATAGTACAGGAGATGGTCAGAGACTGCAGACATAGTACAGGAGATGGTCAGAGACTGCAGACATAGTACAGGAGATGGTCAGAGACTGCAGACATAGTACAGGAGATGGTCAGAGACTGCAGACATAGTACAGGAGATGGTCAGAGACTGCAGACATAGTACAGGAGATGGTCAGAGACTGCAGACATAGTACAGGAGATGGTCAGAGACTGCAGACATAGTACAGGAGATGGTCAGAGACTGCAGACATAGTACAGGAGATGGTCAGAGACTGCAGACATAGTACAGGAGATGGTCAGAGACTGCAGACATAGTACAGGAGATGGTCAGAGACTGCAGACATAGTACAGGAGATGGTCAGAGACTGCAGACATAGTACAGGAGATGGTCAGAGACTGCAGACATAGTACAGGAGATGGTCAGAGACTGCAGACATAGTACAGGAGATGGTCAGAGACTGCAGACATAGTACAGGAGATGGTCAGAGACTGCAGACATAGTACAGGAGATGGTCAGAGACTGCAGACATAGTACAGGAGATGGTCAGAGACTGCAGACATAGTACAGGAGATGGTCAGAGACTGCAGACATAGTACAGGAGATGGTCAGAGACTGCAGACATAGTACAGGAGATGGTCAGAGACTGCAGACATGGTACAGGAGATGGTCAGAGACTGCAGACATGGTACAGGAGATGGTCAGAGACTGCAGACATGGTACAGGAGATGATCAGAGACTGCAGACATGGTACAGGAGATGATCAGAGACTGTCCATCTGTCCATCTCCTGTAATATAACGGTTGTAACAGTTCAGGACCAGATCAGTGATCTGCAAACCTTCAAACTGAGAGGAAGCAGCTTGCATTGCTCCTGTGAATTTGTGACTTTCAGCGATTCCTATTGCGAATTATCTTGATTATTTTTTAAATTGTATTCAGTTTAACAACATCTATTAATGTGTTTCACAAAGACAAAAAGCCCTGCAAAGAAATGCAGGATATTTAAAAATAAAATTTTCGATTTTCTGAGAAGGAAGGACCCCCAGTCACCGGAAGAGGAAACAAAACAAGGTAAGTATGTTGGACAGAACACCCAGGCACCAACAGAAAAGCCAGACCAAAGGAAGCATGATGAAAAGGTGACCCAGAAAAAATTCTGGGTAAGACCATTTGCTTCACTTAGACTGGCAAAGGATGAGAGTCCTAAAGAGAAAGATGAGAAAAAGACTCCAACAAAGAAGGCCAAACGAGGCTTCAGAGAGAGAGTTCGAGCTTTCCTAAAGCCTAAAAACAGCCCTACAGAAAAGGCAGCAGTTCTGGAGACCCCAGAAAAGGCAGCAGTTCTGGAGACCCCAGAAAAGGCAGCAGTTCTGGAGACCCCAGAAAAGGCAGCAGTTCTGGAGACCCCAGAAAAGCCAGTAGTTCTTGAGACCCCAGAAAAGCCAGTAGTTCTTGAGACCCCAGAAAAGCCAGTAGTTCTTGAGACCCCAGAAAAGCCAGTAGTTCTTGAGACCCCAGAAAAGCCAGTAGTTCTTGAGACCCCAGAAAAGCCAGTAGTTCTTGAGACCCCAGAAAAGCCAGTAGTTGAAATTACAGAAAAGCCAGCAGTTCCTGAGACCCTGGAAAAGCCTCAAGGTTCTCCAGAGAATGAGAGAAGGAGCTCCACAGAGGATTTTCCAAAGGAATCACAGCAAGAAAAATTCCAACATCGGGAAACACCAGATGTCATCACTGGCTCAGAGCAAAGTAGCAGCTCAGCATCCGACAAGCATACAAGCAGTGATACATACTACTCTTGTGAATCAGGTGAGGAGATGGGGGGAAAGATGAATTCTAAGGCAGAGGGAGGCCTAGTTTCAAGACAAGCATCAAGTAAACAAGAACAAGACATTTCAGAAAAACCAGCAGCTATAGACCCTGAACCGGTACCCTTGATTGCGGAAGGCACTTCAGAAAAACCAGCAGCTATAGACCCCAAACCTGTACCCTTGTTTGCTGGAGAAGATGAAAAACCAGGGCAGTCCTGCACCAGCCTCCAGACAGGCCTTGTCGCCTTCTCGGCTGAAAAATTCACCTTCCACAAGCTACTTGGGGCAGGACACTTTGGGCGCGTCTTGCTGGCTACCGATCATGAGAAAGGAAAACATGTAGCAGTAAAAAGATTGAAAAAGAGGAGACTGCTACGTTGCAAAGGTTTCATTGGGGAGCACGATGTCTTGCAACTAACACACGGATGCCAATTTTTAATTGCTGGGTATGCGGCATTCCACAATGATAACTATGTATATTATGTTATGGAACTGGCAAAGGGAAGGACCCTTCATAACCTGATATATCAGCGCAGAAGAAAACTGAGGTTTACAGTAGTGAGATTTATCACTGCGGAACTAGTGTGTGCCATTCAGTTTTTACATCGCATATACATTATCCATAGAGACATAAAGCCTGACAATGTCTTATTCACAAGCGATGGACATGTAAAACTCACAGATTTTGGCCTTGCCTTAAAAAATCCTGGTTGGAAAAATAAAAAATATGGAACTGCTGGGACACCACAATACACAGCCCCCGAAGTAATACTAGACATGCCCTACAATGTGAGTGCTAATTGGTTTTCACTCGGAATAACTGTCTTCGAGATGCTGGCCAGAGAACTCCCCTTCAATGGAAGGACAATAGCAGAAATACATGGGACGATTGTTCACAGGGATCCAGCATTTTATGTTCTTAATATAAAAGGAAGCGGCTTTGTGAGGAAACTGTTGGTAAAAGAACCAAAGGATAGAGCAAGGTTTACCAATGGGATAAGGAGAGACGCATTTTTTTGCAATATTAATTGGCAAAAACTGAAAGCTGGCAGAGTGCCTTCCCCTGTAAAACATAGACCCTTCATTAATGCAGATTTGAAAGAAAAGGTAAAGCTATCTCATTATGAAGAAAAGAAGACTCCTCTTTCAAGTGAAGAACAGTTAGAATTTGAGGACATTGGCTTTGTCTGCCCCAACTGGGCTGACCATTACTATGTACATTCCACCAATGCAACCCAAAATCCTTAAAGAGGATGTAAACTTCCCTCTAATGTTTGTACCTATAGGTAAGCCTATAATAACGCTTACCTATAGGTGTTGTAAATATCTTCTAAACTTGCATAGTTTAGGAGATATTTACTGTATACTGCGCTGATGACGTCATCGGCGCATGCGCTCTGAAGGAATGGTCGCCCGTGCTGTTTCTTCAGGGCTCTGTGAATGGCGGCTCCCGCACGCATGCGCAGGAGTGACGTCACGTGGCTCTGGCCAGTCACACAGCCGGAGTCCGCGGACCCGGAAGGAAGGTGGGTGAAGATGGATGCGGCCTCGAGCGGGGACAACGAGGGCTTTGTTTGCAGGTAAGTTTCACATAATGTGCTAGTATATGATGCATACTAGCACATTATGCCTTAACTTTGCAGGTAAGAAAAAAAAGATTAAAAAAAAAAAAAAAAAAGAAGTGTTTACTTCCTCTTTAAGCAGCGTTAGATGTGAGGGGGAGGTGAGGAGCCGAAGACAGCAGCTTCGGATGAGGGTGAGGAGCAGGGGATAGCAGCACTGGGTTGAGGAGTAAGGAACCGAAAACAACAGGGTGAGAGAGTAGGGTGAAAGAGAGAGGGGGTGTGAGAGACAGGGGGGGGGGAGAGGGAGTGAGATATATAGAGGGGGGTGAAAGAAAGAGAGAGGGGGTGAGAGAGACGGGGGGGGGGGGGAGGAGAGGGAGTGAGATATATAGAGACACACAGTTATTGAAATGAAAGCTGTTATGTTCCCCGCGCTCTAATCAACCAGGCGGCAGCTCTCCTCTCTCTTGCCCTGCACAGGTAGGCTGCACGGGGTACACAGTCTGCACTTGGGGGGGGGCAGTCTGCACGGGGGGGGGAGACGCAGGCTGCACTGGGGGGGGGGACGCAGGCTGCACTGGGGGGGGGGGGGGGGCGCAGGCTGCACTGGGGGGGGGCGCAGGCTGCACTGGGGGGGGGGCGCAGGCTGCACTGGGGGGGGGCGCAGGCTGCACTGGGGGGGGGCGCAGGCTGCACTGGGGGGGGGGGCGCAGGCTGCACTGGGGGGGGGGCGCAGGCTGCACTGGGGGGGGGGGCGCAGGCTGCACTGAGGGGGGGGACGCAGGCTGCACTGGGGGGGGGACGCAGGCTGCACTGGGGGGGGGACGCAGGCTGCACGGGGGGGGGGACGCAGGCTGCACTGGGGGGGGGGACGCAGGCTGCACTGGGGGGGGGGGACGCAGGCTGCACTGGGGGGGGGGGGACGCAGGCTGCACTGGGGGGGGGGGGACGCAGGCTGCACTGGGGGGGGGGGGACGCAGGCTGCACTGGGGGGGGGGGAGCAGGCTGCACAGGGGGGGGGAGACGCAGGCTGCACTGGGGGGGGGAGACGCAGGCTGCACTGGGGGGGGAGACGCAGGCTGCACTGGGGGGGGAGACGCAGGCTGCACTGGGGGGGGATGACGCAGGCTGCACTGGGGGGGGATGACGCAGGCTGCACTGGGGGGGGAGACGCAGGCTGCACTGGGGGGGGAGACGCAGGCTGCACTGGGGGGGGAGACGCAGGCTGCACTGGGGGGGGAGACGCAGGCTGCACTGGGGGGGGAGACGCAGGCT